>NC_081828.1:67635680-67947355 GCF_030867095.1 Alligator mississippiensis
GTTGTAGCCACGTTGGCCTAAGGGCATAGGCAGACAAGGTTCTTTGGGTAAATCCAATATCTTTTATTAGACCAACTCAAATAGTTGCAAGCTTTTGGGTACAAACACCACATCACAAGCACACTGTGGAGCCTGCGCCTTGCTCCGCCTGGCCTATCAGGGTGTTGCCCCTCCCCTCAACTCGCCTGCCATGACTTGGATGTAATCAGTTACCTTCAGAGGGGTCTACAGTGGAGACCTTTATCCTGGGTGGGGCCTCCCGATAGACGGTGTTACTCACGGTTGTCGGACTCGGTGGTCCACGGGGCTCCACCTCCCCTACACCCCGTCCATACGCCAACCGCTGGGCGATGCTTTCCAGATGTTTCCAGGCCCAGTATGATGGCCTCTGACCGGTTCCCGCTCATCCTCCCTCCTGCTGGGAGGGGTTTCTCCTTTCTCCTCTCTTACAGATAATACTCCTCCGAATCAGGGGGAGCTGGTGGGTGCTCCCCCTGGTTCCAGCCCCCTCCTGGAGCCTCCGCTGTCTCCCCTCTCCTACCATCAGCAGAACGCTCCCCTGCCTCCTGAGCATCGGCCGCTTCAGGATGCAGAGAGAGTGCCTCAGCTTGCACTCTCTGACTGCCTCTCGCTTTGCTGTTTGCGAAAGGCTGCCAGCTCTTGTCTAAGCTGCCTGCTTGAGACCCGCAGGCTGGATCCTCTCCACTCCGTGCGAGAGCCCGCAGCACGGGCAGCACACCCATACTCTCTCTCCCTGGCTCTCTCTCCCTCCCTGTCCTGCCGGCGTTTTTAAACCTTCCCGCAGCAGCCGCTCCGGCCGCTGGGATTGGCTCAGCTGTTCGCCGCGCGGGGGAACAGCTGTTGCCAGAGCTGGCGTAATGGCGGCTCGCGCGGCTGCAGCCGCGGATGCGGCTCTTCCTCCTGCTGCTCCTCAGCCGGTACGTATGCCCCTCTGGGGGCTTGCTCTCGGGGTCTGGGGTCTGTGGGTCCCCCCTTCTCTCCCTCACTAGCCTGTGGGGGCACTTCGCCGCCACACACATTTTTATTAGAGGCTCACCAAACAAAATCATCCAAATTGTAGCCTAACCTAGATTGCTGTTCTTTTCTTGATAAAACAAGAGTGAGTACTTAAATGCTTCTCACGCTCATAATTGCATAAAATACATAAACCCATTGCACCTTGGGATGAATATATTATGAAACCACATGCACCATTTGTTTACCTCAAGAGTGTAGGCCTCATGATGTCTGGCTTACTGACATCATCAAGCATGTTGCCACTGATGAGATTTAGTCTGAATCTCCAGATCAAAAATCAACAGATAAAACCACATCCTATTTGTTTTCCTGTGTTTTAACAGCCATATGGTTCTAAAGTATTTTTGGAAAAGGCAAGCTGTATCTCATAAATAAATGAATGATTGTACTAAAACGAGCATCCACTGTAGTCAAGAGCCTTCATTAATGAGATCCAGATAGATTTACTTTTAAAAAGTATGAGATTTTGGTTCGTTGCCATATAAATCATCGACTACTGTGTGTGTATGTATGTGTATATATATATATATATATATATATATTATATATAACTTTTTCAAGACCTATTGGCCCCAAACATAGAGTATTTAAGAGTCTGACTGAGTTATGAAAGGCTCAGGAAAAAGGAAGTGGAAAAAAGAGAAGATATAGGATATCCATTAGTAAGATGACTAATATAGCTACAAATCTGAGTTCCCATTTCTTTGGCTTCTTTCATAAGGATTTAAAGATAATTGTAGCAAAGGGAAGAGAAGTGAAAAAGAGACAAATCCAGCAAAGGGAAGTTATATTTACAACTGCTCAATATTTTCAGCCTTTTTGTAAGTGATTTATGAAGTGTTTTTTGGTATTAAAGTTCTTCATGAGTTCATTGGAAAGATGGTCAAGATTAGTAATGAGCTAATTGCCATAAAACAAAATTTATTGCCAGAAGATTCCAAAAATCCAGGAGTTTAGCTTCTGCTGGCAAAAATTAGGTCATGCAGATGACAGAAAAAAGGCTAATGTTATTGCCATTGCTCTGCTTAAAGAAACACACTGCTTAATTTAAAAATCATATTTTAAAACTACTACTTTTCTTAATTCATAGTTATATTTTAAGTTTTAAAATTGTTTCCTGTTTCAATAATAAACATTTTTTCCTGTGCATGCAATTTTCATTTCACTCAGCTTGGCTATTAAAAAAACTAATAATAATAATAATAATAAACAGGTTCACTTTTGCTTCTAGCCAGTTCTACTTTCAAGATTTCATTCAGTAGCACAGTACCTCAATATTGAACTCAGATTTGCAAATAAGACCATTTAAAGCAAGATCAAATACATTATTTTTTTATTCCATAAGAACATTTTGGTTCTTGGCAAGAAAGTTTGTGGGTGATATCTTTTATTGAAATAACTGCAGGGTTAGCCTTACGTACTCTTCTTCTCTATTGCTCTATTGCTCTTGTGATGTGTAAAATCTTGGTCAATGTTGCTGGTGAATTGATCAGGCATAATTTCTTTAAACTGAAAATGTATCAAAGTTGAAGACTTTACAAGGGCGATGGTGATATTTTTCTATCGTGATGGTTGTAAAAAAATCCACATTATTGCTTATGCAAAAAATTGCTTATATGTCAGCATATCCAGTGGTTACTGATTAACTGGACTGGTGAATCAAATTGTCCAAAGGAAGAACACTCGTTCACTTAACTTCTCGGCTCTCCTCCCAAACCTTGAGAAACCTTTAGCTCAAATTATAAAATCATGGAAAAGTAAGGAAGGAAGGGACATCTATCTGGATGCCATCTAGTCCAACCTCCTGCCTGAGGCAGGATCATCCCTATACAAATTACTCATGCAAATCCTTATCTAACCTATTACTAAAACTACAAAATCAACATGAACCAATTTATTTTTTACCTTTAAAAATGGCCAGTTAACTATTTTCAAATATTTTAATTGCGTTGACATTTCTTGGTTCTGGCCATGAATAAATTGTAATGACTTAGGTAAGGCCTAGGGCTCAGCTGTCTCTGTGATCCATTTTGTGCCACTCAGGATTCAGAAGTTGCTGGATTCCAAATGAAAAACTACCAGCAGAGAATTAAATTCACAGAAAGAAGTCCCAGGTGGCATAAAGCCAGCAGATCTGGGTACTGTATCTTATGCTAAGAACAGGTTGGTGTGGAACTTGAACAAAGTGGAGAGTTGAGCTCTAAAAAGGTCTCCAAAGAGGTTGCAGTGTCTTTGGTTGTAGCTGTGTTGGATTAAGGACATAGGCAGGCAAGCTTCTTTGGGTAGATGTGATATCTTTTATTAAACCAGCTAAATAGTTGAAAAAATGTTCTTTGCAAGCTTTCAGGCACAAGCACCCTTCTACAGGCATAGGGGCTAGGAACAGACATTCAAAAAGCTTGAGCCTGAATTGATTTAATCTGTGCAGGTTAGGCTAAATCATTTTTGTAACCAGACAGACATCCCATAAATGCATGCACATGCCTGCAGTGGTTCAAGTTAGAAGCCTGGGGGCGCTAGAGCAGCCCTCTGTTTCCTTGCATATGGCTGAGCTGAGGGGGGCATGGCCAGGCCCTGGCAGGACACTGTAATTAGGGAGGGATCCCCCCCTCCTTGATAACAGAGCATTTATCAGCTCTGTTATCAGCATTTAACACCCCATCAGAAAACAAAGCCTCGCATACTACAAGCTTTTCTTTGCTTTTTGCAAATGAAGGAATTCAGGGACATTACCATCTAAGCTGTTTATTACCTCCAAAAATCCCTAAACACACACTGTCCTATCTGCCTTACACAGCATTAGCTAGTAGGCCTGTGCGAAACGGCTAATATTTGCTATGGATTTGGCCAGTTCGGGGGACAGTGATTCCATTCAATGATTCGAAACACTGTCCCAAATCAATTTGGCCAAATCTGATTTGGAGATTCAGCCACCACCGAATTGGCTGAATCTCTGAATTGGACAGGCTGCATCCCCCACCCTCTCTCCCAGCCCCATCAATGGCTGCCATGCCCAGCCCCAGCTCCACGTTCTTTTTTAAAAAAATAAAAAGCCTCGAACTCACTGGCTCCTGCCATTTGGGGGGAGGCGATCCCCACTGCCCCCCACAGCCCCGTGCTACATGGAGGGCTCTGTCATGAGCCCCACTCTCCCAGCCCCAGCTCCCAGCTCTTTAAAAAAAAAAAAGCCTCAACTCACCAGATGCTGCCCAGTGGGGGGGGGCAATCCCTGCTGCCCCCTACTGCCCCACAATGCATGGGGGGGCTCTGACATGAGCCCTCTGACCCCTGACCACTATCCCAGTGCTCCCCATGGCTGCCCTGCCTTGCCGTAGCTCCTAGCTCTTAAAAAAAAAAAGCCCCTACTCACCATCTTCTGCCAGGCAGGGGGGCAACCCCCACTGCCCCATGCTGCGTGAGGGGCTTTGCCACAAGCCCCCAGAAGATCTGAGGCCACTGCAGCAGCTGGTGAGTGCTGGCTTTCTTTAAAAATAAATTTAAGAGCCAAGAGCAGGGCCGAGCAGGGCAGCAATGGGGGGTGGCTGGGACAGTGGGTGGGGGATGGGGTCTCAAGACTGAGCCCCACACACAGTGCAGGGCAATGAAGGGAAGTGGGATCACAAACCCCTCCCCCCACCTGGTAGAAGCTGGTGAGTGGGGTTTGGGGGTTTTTTTTAAGAGCCGGGAGCTGGGGCCAGGTGGGGCAGCCATGGGGGGAGGGGCTGGGAGAGCAGGTGGGGGTCAGGGGGCACTCAGGAGGGCTCGGGGATCAGGCAAGGGATGGGGCCTGGCGGGGATCCCCCCCGATCCCCTCCCCACTCCTCCAGTTCCCCCCTCCCCCACCCCCTTCTTACCAACACAGAGTCCGGGTCCAGCTCCCTGTGGCAGCAAGTGGGTACTGTCTAAATCTCCAAAGCTCTCTGAATCTTTTCTGAATTGATCTGGAAAGCTTCAAATTAATTTGCACCTTTTTATTGGCCTTCTGATTCAATTCGGATTCAGAGATTCGGCCGCCAAATGGGGCCAAATCTCCTCCAAATCGAATCAGCACCCAAAGCTTTTCACAGCCCTATTAGCTAGCATACCACATGCTGGCTACAGTCTTTACTGTGAGTGAGAGGAGGAAGGGATCTCTGCTTAAGCAGTAAGTAGTGGGGGTGGGGAGGATGGAGGCACAGGAAGGCCAGGAGACCCTACTGTACCTCCAAGTCCCTACCAGAGCTCCAGCCAGGGAGCAAAGGGGGTGGGCCAGCCCTGCTCTGGAGCAGAGATCCCCACCGAGCCCAGAGAGCATGCCAAGATGCTGGGGATGTCTGGTTTAGCTTAAACCAGCAAAGGGTCTGGGACAGACATTGCATAAACTGGTTTGAGCCAAATCAGTTAAGTTTGACACTACATTCAACCAGGTTTATCTCAAACCAGTTTCAACCATTTTCAAACTAGTTTATGTGCACTGAATATCTGTTCTGTTAAAGTTTTATACCAGTTTCTGAATACTTAAACCTGTTTATGTGTAATGTCTGTCCCTAGCCAGGGAGTCTCTGCTGTTCAGACTTCCTATGCCTGAAGGGTGCTTGTGCCCCAAAGCTTGCAAATAACTTCTTTCCAACTACTCAGTTGATCTAATAAAAGATATCACACCTACCCAAAAAAGCTCACCTCCAAAGAGGTTCACATTTATTTTAAAAGAGCTTTCAAAGTCTTTTACACTTCTCACATAGACAAGGGCAAATACACACTTGCCACTTTCACTTCTGTTATTTTCATTATTTTAAAAGAATGCTGAGGTGCATCACAGATCTTTCTTGATGGTGCACAGCATAATATAGCATTGCAAAGGACACATTTTCCCTCAAACAAATGCAGTTTCCCTTCTTTGAAACAAGGAATAGATTTGATGACTTCCTCTTAATATTATGGTCATTCTTCCATCTTTCATATAAAATATTCTACAACACAAGTGACACTTGAATAAGATTTCCTAAGTTTTGCACTGCATTAGCCATGTGCCAGTTATGTATATGCCTTCAGCATAGTCTTTTCTTATTTTACCACCATTTTACATAACTAAACATCTCTTCAGTAATATATTGGTCTCTAGTGCATAAGATATTTGTAGGGGTTTCATCCCACCATGTCCATTATGGTGTTCTCTGTAATACCGTATTAGATTCAGTTTTCACTTTATCTCCAGGACATCCACATTCAATGTGATGTTCAGTCAATCATTATTCCTTTACAGTGACTACAAGCATCAGGAATGTCTTCTTGAATATATTATCTTATGGTAAGTTCATAGAATGACTCTTGCATGTTCATAAAACCTAACTACTTCCCCATAACTGCAGCAATCTCTTTAGCATTTGGAGAAGATTAAACTAAATACATCTTGCCAATAGCATATAGGCAAAGGCAACTTTATTTTAATTACTGCAGACATAAAAGGGAGTTTTTTAAGAAGTCTGTCAATTTAATACTGGGTTGAACTCTGAAGAATTCCTTAGTGATTTTCCTGCTTAAACAGATTTCCTTTAAATGCATTTGTTTGCTGCACAGACTGAAACTATTGTAAAATCAAATACTCATTTTTCAAAAGTCTGCTCTGACTTTGTTATGCTAGCATAGCATACTGTGCACACATATAAGTTGGACATGTTTTGTTTACTTTATTAAATATCTGGAAGAAAATGAGTAAGCATTATAGAACTAATCTTAGCTTCCACCAAGCAAAAACCCAAACCTGTAGGGTAAAATCAGTGGGAGCTGAGGGCCACCATGAATATCTCTCACCAATTTCAGCAGCAATTTTTCCTGGCTCCCAGACCACTAGGGTCAATGCGCACGGTTGACTTTCTTTCAAGCACACAGTGTCCATCATAGCCAGAGATGATCTTCTCACTTGACCCTTTAGATCCCAGTTTCAGATACAAGGCTTGACAGACCATCTTCTGAATTCAGGGTACAGAAGACATTCCAGCAAAATGGGTGCTACTAATCTGCTGGCTACCTGGGAAGTGATCTTTAATGAGGAAAGCATTGGGCAGTACAGTGGCACACAGCCTTATTCTAAAGGAGAGAATTATTATTTTTAAACCTGATTTTTTTTCTAGATGCTTTTTTTCCCAAAATAATCTCTGTAGAGTGTAGATATTAACAATACTTTGAGCCATTAAAAAGGCTTAACTCTGTAAATAGTTACTCAATATATGTTATTATTATAGCAGCAACTTCATCTTCACTTAATGGCACACTGTATTATTGCAAAAGAGCACCTCATGAAATTTTATGATGGGCTGCATCACTATTAGCCTATATCCAGAGCCATTGGGAATCTGCAGTGAGACACAGAAATAGAGTTGCATTAGATCAAATTCAAACATGATATGTGTAACCTGGGTGGTACACAGAAGGTACCGCCTCTCCAATTGAAGGGATTCAGCAGATGTGTTTCACTGTGGGGAGTGTGGCTGCCTAGCTGCAGGTCAGCTCACCTCCTTTTCCTACAGAGCTGTTCAGAGACCAAGGACATCCAGTGATATTTAACTATTTACAGGTTTCAAGATACAGCATTATATAAAACTTGCAAACATTAACTTGTGTACATATGTCTATATACATCCATCCATATATATATATATATGCATGAGTCAAGGGTATATACACACACACACATACACACACATACATACATACATATATGGATATAGATATATATCTGGTATTTACAGATATAGGTTTACACAAGCAGTAGCTCTTGTTAACCCTTGACTCAGGCATAGGCCTAGTCTTCTATGGCCTTCCCATTAGTCTGCAGCCTCTGCCCACTTTGACAGGGCTCTTCAAGCAGCAAGCAAAGGAACACTTAGGCTAGGGACAGACATTACACATAAACCAGTTTAAGTGGTCAGAAACCTGTTTAAATCTGTAACAGAACAGATGTTCAGTGCACATAAACTAGTTTGAAAAATGGTGGAAACCAGTTAGACATAAACCTGGTTGAATGTAGTATCAGACTTAACTGATTTGGTGCAAACCAGTTTATGCAATGTCTATGAAAAAAAAGGGGTGATAAACATTCCCTGCTGGGTTGCTTGGGGCAGGGGAGGAGTGATAATCAGAGCATCCTGCCCGGGCCTGGGCATGCCCTGCTGAGCTCTGCCCTGTGGAAGCAAAGGGAGGGCTGCTCTAGTGTCCCCCCCCCACCCCACCCCCCGGCTCCTAGCTTGAGCCACTGTAGGCATATTCCTGATATCTGGGATGTCTGTCTTGGTTACAAATTGATTTAGCCTAGCCAGGTTAGACTAACCTGCAAAGATTGAATCAATTCAGGCTCAGGATTTTTTTAATGTCTGTCTGTAGCCTTAATGATAAAACACAAGTTAATCAACAAACAATGACAAGAATATCTGGCAATGATTGTATGAGAATTGTACATACACGATCAGGTTACATCAAATGTAATGCAAATACATACAAATAACCCATACAATGAGTTCAGCTATAAAACAGCTTACAGTCCTGTATAATACAACATTAAGAACTCAGGGTTACAACAGGATTCCCAATGGCGTAATGAACCAGACCACAACAATGGAACAGCAGCTGTGCCCAAAGGAAAAAATGGCAACCTAGGAAAAGATCCAATTACCTAAAAAAAACATCATTACCCTCTCCCAGGTCACTCAACTAGGAGGGGCTCATAACTATGACACTACCCTTAACAAACAGGGAGGGACCTAAACTCCCCTCTGTGCCCAGGACTAAATCATCCCCACTCTTCGGGGGATTCCCCTTGATCTTCCACAGTGAGGAATGCTCTTCCTCCACTGTGGAAATCCTTTTTCTAGGTAACTCATAACTTTCAGCATCCTTCTTCACAGGGGTGGTCGACCCATCTGGTCACTGCTCATGGCAGGAAGGCCTGAGATTCCTGGTGCAGCCACTGAGGCCTATCAGCCCTTTCTTAGCTCACCAGGCACTGCCCTGTGCAGCGGGATCCATGATGCCTTGCACAGCCATGGCTACCTGTCAGCTCTATGGCCATGTGCACTGATCCATGCACCTATGGCCCAGCTCCTGCCTCATGTAGGGTTGGGGACCTTCACTGCCTTGTGCTGTTGCGGGGTCCCTTCAGCTCTGTCCACCAGCCCCATGCACCACTCTGTGCACCAAGAAGGTAGGGCTCCTGCCTTGTGCAGGGTCTGGGACCTACGCTGCCTCATGCAGCTGCTGGGGTCCAATATGTTCTCATTTCCTCCATGCACTGATCTGTGTACTGTCACTCCTGCCTTGTGCAGGCTTGGAGACCTGTACTACCTTGTGCAGCCTCCAGGGTCCCATCCACTCCCAGACTCTCTGTGCATCAATATGTGCACCGATGCCACAGCTCCCTCTGCAGTGGGGCTGGTGATACAGTCACTTGCTGCTCCCTGCTAGGTGGCGGAATCTTCTGAGGCACTTCTAAGGCAACTGCTCTCTCCACTGGTCAGCTCTACCAGCTCTACCAGCTCTTCACAAGCCCTGTCCTCATCATCCCTCACTGACAGCTCCCCATGCGTTGGGCATGCAAGCTTTTATCCTTTCTGGAGGCTCTGCACCCAGATTGAAAATGGACCAATAGGAAAGTCTGATGGGTTAGTTCCCCCTCAGATCCTCTTCTTCACCATGCCCTTAGGTCAGGGTGGGGCAAGCTTGCCTCCTGCCTCCCCCTGATTGGTGGAAATGCTCCACAAATTGGCCTGAGTCATTTTGGCCTCAAGCTAACAATCCAGGCTGCGGGTGAGCCCACCGGCCAGCCTGCCACATATGTAAAGTGGTATAATTTTTGGTATTAATAAAGAGGTGTAAGGGAACCTAATGGAGTCTGCATTTAATGTAAATTACATGAGAAGAAACCAAAAAAGAAAAAGCACCTAATAAACGGATGTATGAAGATGTGATTTAAAGTCTGTCTCTGTGTGTCTCTCTCAGGTGTGCATACATAATTTTAGCTAATACCTACTACTAGTCACGCCATGTAGATATTACCCAAATTAGCCTTCCCTGGGCACACTTCTATCCAGTTACATGCAACTTATGCTACATTCCAGCTCAGCTCTGAAAGTAGCCCATTAGTTCCTGACAAATGAGTCATGAATGCATCATCAGCCCTGCAAACATCTTTAATACTCATGCACATTGTAAAAGCAGCCTTCTAATCTCTACTTCTTACTAATTGGATTTTTTTTAATATATTTCATTTGTACTCAGGGTGCAACAGTGCTTTTGTATACCTACTACAGCTTCTTATATCTTTGTGCAATCTCCCATGGTATCAAAGGCCCAGGGATTTTTTTATTCAAACAGTCCCTTTAAAAAAAAAAATCTCAGCATTAGCCAAATCCAGGGGGAGAGAAAAGATTAACCTAGAAAAACTAGTAGTCAAGTAGCCCCATGCAATTATTGTTTTCTCAAATAATTGTTCCCCCAAAACTTTGTATCTGATTCTTTGAAATTAATGGGAGTTCACTGTGCTTACTCATTCATGACTAGGGATCTCAGTTACTGTGCAGGACAGAGTGCTCGGTTTCCCAATAGGGGTTCCTGTAGTCAATTACTATGACTCATACTAGACTACAATAATGTTAAGTGGGGCTGTGCAAAGCTTCGGTCCCTGATTTGATTTGGCGGAGATTCGGCCCAATTTGGTGGCCAAATCTCCAAATGCAAATTGAATCAGAAGACACTTTAATCTCTCTGAATCAAATTGGAACCCTCCAAATCAGTTTGGAGAGATTCAGAAAGATTCATAGATTCAGACATAGACACAGCTTTAAGTGTTTTTTCTACATACCTCAAGGTAACAGGTGGATCGTGAATGCTGTGATGCTGGGGTGGATGGAGCATCCCACAGAAGCTCGGGGGACTCCCCAGAGCACTCAGCAGTGGACCTGGAAGTGGACCAGAAGCACTTCCGGTATACTTCCAGGTACACTGGGCAGCACCCCCCCCAGCTTGGTGACTGGTGTCTTCTGGGTCTGGGGGGACACCCAGGGTCCTGCAGCCAATCACCAAGCTGGGGGGGAGGGCACAGGGGGCCCCCCAGTGCACTCCCTGGCGGACCCAGAAGTGGACTGGTAGTACTTCCAGTCCACTTCCAGGTTCACCACCGAGCATGCGGGGGGAGGGGGGGCACTCCTGTGGGATGATCCATCTGCCTCAGAATTGCAGGGTTCATGAGCTGTGCCTGGTACCTCGAGGTATGTAGAAAAAACATTTAAAGCTGTGTCTATGACCAAATCACTGATTCTCTGAATCTGCATTGAATCTTCAGATTCAGATTCGGACAAATCAGGGATAGTGATCCAAATCAATTAATCGAATCACTGTCCCCAACTCGGGCTGAATCCAAATCAAATACAGCCTGTTTTGCACACCCCTATTGTTAAGGTTTGACTTAAAGCCAAAGGGGAGGAATACCTAAAACATGCATCCTCGGTTCACTTGTACCCTAGATTTGGACCGGTCTTACTTTCTGCAAAGAAAACCCAGTTGTTTCATATGTGTTTGTAGGGAAGGACAAAGCTCAATGGTTAGATAATTTGAACACTAAGGCTCACTTTAACTTTGCCCATGTCTTGTGACATGTAAAATTATTTAGCAGTTTGATTTGGCTTGGTTGGGTTCTAATGAAGATTGTATTTTTTCTCTTCTTTCTTATAAGCATATTTGAAGGAAAAATCATTTGCAAAAAAATTTGATCTACCAGTATAACCCTTAAATCCCTTTTACTGTGGATTTAAGATAGAACATTCAGTTCTTTAAGCAATGTTTAGATAATACCACTATGCTAAAAGATAGATGAGACATTCTCATGATAATACAGCTTTTAACCTTTCCTCTCCTCTTCCATGACGGGGGAGAATTACAGTAAATGATGGTTACCTTGTCTGTAGTATGGACAATTGATTTGACCTGACTGCCTCTGATGCTCTAATGGACTTTGTGGCTGAATCCCTAGAGATATAAAATATGTCCAAGTGAATTGGGGCAGGTTAAAAAACAGACCTGCTTTTCATGGCTGGATCAAACTATAACAAATCTCCCGGTTGTTCTGAGAAAATTAAAAATGATCAATACCCAAATTATTAAAAAAAAAAAAAATTTGTTGGACCTCTACCTTGCTTTATTTTTTTCCTTCCAACACTTTCTACAAACACTGGAATTTTTTTTCTTCCATGTTGACTGCGTCTGGGAAGGGGCTCAGGGTGTATTTTGCTTTTGTAAAAAAATGTTTGCTTTTATTTGTTCTCCTATAGCATGATTCCTTTTATATTCAGGGCAAGATTCTCAGCAGGCATGAATAAGCATTTCTCCTCTGAAATCATTCCAGTTCACATCAGCACTGAATCTGGTCTTAGATATCTTTAATATAGAGGAAACCAAAATCCAATGGTACTTCCTGGAATAGAAACAGAAACTGTGGTCAGTTCTCCACCCATGATGGCAACAATTCTAATTTAAATTTGCTTTTCACTGGGTGCATCTACATGTTCATGAATGTGCCATAGTTACTGCGCATTAAGTTTAGTACTTGGATAACCAAGTACTAAATCAATGTGCAGTAACTTGTGCTATTGAGCAATAGCACCAGCGCACAGGTTTTTCAGACGTTAACTGTGTAGTAGCCTAATTCTACTGTGCAGTAGCATATTAGCACAGGCTTTTCCTGGCATGCTACTGTGCAGTGTTATTAGGCTACGGTGCAGTTGGCGTCTCGTATAGACATACCCATTTACAGCTTTTATAGCCCCTATGTCTGAAACAGGAATCAAAGTTTATTTTTCTCCTGTTAAAGAAAGAAAGAATCCTTGGCAGTTTTTATTATTATAGTTATTCATGCATGTAGTAAGTGTGCTAAACCCTAGCTACATGCTTAACCCTAAACTAATCTCACTGATATCAATGAGACTGTGTGCAGGCTTCAAGCTATGCAGTCACTTAATTTCCTTGCTGAACTGGGGCCTTCATGAAAAATGATACCTGAATGTTTTCTGTGTAGCCTATTTATGTTTGGTGACAGACTGACCAAAGATGTATGAGCTAGAGATGAGCCTATATCATATCCAAACATCTTGCATTTTGGTTTGCATCTGTATAGAGATAAGAACCAGTCACAAAATTCATATTTGGAGATAGAGAAAATTTTTCCCAGTGCTCAAGGGTATTTAGATTGAAGACTTCAGTTCTGATCTGATTCAACTGCAAATGAAGCAGATAGGTCAGATATGAATGAGCTTGTTTGTTGAAGAAATGACATTTCTGGAGTCAGGACATTTCAGTGTAACACTGTGCATTCAGTTTATTCTACAGAACTATCATGCAGTCAGATCCATGTAAAAATTCAGCAATTTTACATGTATACATACAATTTTAAATGATGGTTTATTTATCCAGTTGGATTTCTTATATTATGTTTACCTTTCACTTCCCTCTGATTGTTTGTTTAAAAAGCTAAATTTATAACAGTGCCCTATGTAAGGAATATATTATTTAATTTAAGAAATTAGTATACACAGAAAAGTAAAGGCATTTCACTAACTCTTAACTGCATGCATTTCCGTCACTCCACCCACATTATCCATATTCTCTGCTTAGGACAAAGTTGAATACCTAGCATCTATGGGTTATATGAAGAACAACTGGTGACCTCTCAGATCTATCTATTCTTATATTTGGAAACATAGTCAGGTGTTACAAGCATCAAGTCATATGAAAGGTCAAAGTTGAACACTACATTATCTGAGTAGATGACACCTTATTCTTATTCCTCAACAATTCTAACAACTTACAGTCCCTCTCAGTCTCTTTATGAACACAGATGTCATTTTAATGGGGGTAGAGCCAAAGTGACAAGAAGGTGACCTGTAAGTGAACTCAGGAGCAGGTGAGGCCTGTCTGTTTCTAATTTGAAACTGGTGTCAGTCCTGAGGAATGGTTGGCATAATCACATTTGTAACTGATATCCTATAAACTCTACAGACATTCACCGTGTGTCTGTTATGAGCAATATGAAATTAACAATTCATGTTTATGACACTGGACACCAACTAAATCAAATAGATTTCAGTAACTATCACTTCAGTGTGCTTTTGAGAAGAGAACACTGAACTAGTTTGATCAACGGTGGATTATTAATGGTGTGCTCTCATTAATATAGGTATTGGTGCTTAATTTGAAGATATGACATTAGTAACATACTGAGGCCTGAGAAATAATTTCTCATTTAGGTTTATTCAAGTCAAAATCTCTCGTTGTCCTATGTCCAGTTTTAAGTGACAGTTTGGATTCTTAGAAACAAATCACATACTACATATGAAATATTTTCAATAACTGACATGAGGCACTGTGTAAATCATTCTCCTCAGACACATAAATTACCAGCTGCACAAATTCTGCTATTAAGACTTGCAGCCAAGTGCATGGGTTGGGGATAGGCAAGGTGCCAAATAGTGTTGGAGTTACAGAGAAATCAAGACACTTGCTCACCAAACAATTTACCTGTAACTTACTCTTGCTGAAGAGCAAGAATGAACAGCAAGAGCTAAAGCAGCAATAACTGCTTTACATTGTTTCACTTTATATCTGAACATTTTTACAAAGCAGCCTTTCCCTCCTGTTTTATATATTCTTTTCAGCCAGTATTTTTAGTAGGAGAGGGTAAACTTACAGTGTTTCAATCTGATTTTGGATTAAAGTCAGATTCAAACCTAAATTGAGGTTCTAATCAATGGCTGCAAAATCTCAAAAGTTCTTCTGTCATGATTGCAGCCCAAATGTGCAGCTATCTTGGAAGATCAACTATTCTTGTGATGTGATTACTGCCAAATTGGTCTAACATACCAAAAAGGCTATCTCCACAAGTATGCAAAGTCAAAGCTGGAACAGAAAATAGAACTATGTTTTGTGGGGGGGGGGGGGGGAGGGGGGTTTAATGCAACATGGAACTCCCTGAGAATGGGATTTGGCTCTCAACACTTCCATTCATCCCAGCAGCTACTATTTGCATTAGAAAGTTTTCTCTGAAATCTGGAGAACTTTAGCACTTTATATATAAAGCAAGTAATTAATGTTATACGATTGTATAGTAGGTAAATAGCATGTATCCCTATTTTCTGAGTGAGGAAACTGAGGTGCAGGGAGATTAAGTTACAATATAAATATGTAGTGTCAGAGCTGACATCAGAATTTCAGAGCAGAAGTATAGCTGGACACTTCTTCACCCTGAGCAGCAGCATCATACCAGGCAGTTGCAGATATTCGATCTCCACTATCTGCAGCAGCAAAAGGCCAGCAAAGGTATCAGCTGCTACTTTTGTGCCCATGATTAAGACAAAATCAACCTAATTCAGGTGCCCTGCTTATCTCCTTAGTCACATTACTGCTTAGAGATCTCTTACTGAGTAGCAAGAGACCTCTTATGCTATTGAGTTCAAACCTCTTGTAGCCAGAGGTTACACTTGCTGCTCAGCAGCAGCTTGTATTATCTGGGAGATCAGTTTTCAGCCAGTTAGCTGGGATTTGAGACAGCTTTTTCTATGGCTCTCTGAAAAACCAAGGGATTTGACTGAAAATTTCATGAGACCCAAAAGCTAATCCTATATATTTGAAGATCTGACCACAAATAACCCATAATATTTAGGAAAGACAAATGACCAGTTATAACTCTAGTGATTAGTCTACATCTTCTCAAAACCTCAGTTCTAAAGATCAACCCTAGTTTCTGAGAGGGAAAGATAAGAACCATGGATTCAGTAGTGAATAACCTAGATGTAATCATCCACAGATGTGATCACTACAGCAGAGAATGAGTTTAAAAATCTAAATCAGATCATAAAGCATAATTATTTGGTGTTCAGATATGGGAGGGTAACATGCGATTAGTCACGTATTAAATTTTGATAAAAATCATGGTCATTCAAGCCTTTTTTCAGAACCAATAAAATATTTTATGCTTCGCCTCTTACTAACACTAATGCAATACAACATGTGTTTTAAATAGAGAGCCCACCTCTATGGAACACAGCCCAGTACAATAGCATATATTCCTTTTTGGTTCAAATCAATAAAGAATTGTGGCTGCTGAACCATGCATGCCTTTTAAATATGGTGACATTGAATTAAAAAGAAAATAATTTCAGAAGCAAAAGTTGCTGTATTGTTGATGAGGAGTTTGTTTGGTTTAATTAAGACGTAGGCTCTCTCTAAATCCATAATTATTTTTAAATAACCTTACTGTGTGAGAGGACATAGCAAGTCCCACTTACTACCGCATGAAGGCATATATTTCTTCATTCATGAGTAAAAGGTAAAGATGGTATGTATCCAACAGCAAAACAAAATCATTAAAGTAACACATTCAAACAACAAAAGTAACAAATAGGTTAAAAATCCATCTTAATTCACCATGGTATTTTGTGAAAATCTACAGGATTTGTGTATAAATGATTGTGATAGATGATAATCCTCCATGTAGACTGTTGAGCCATCTCATCACCACTTGTGGCCCAGCAGTAGGACAAGTTAAAGGAGAACTGCAACCATTTAACTTAGCCCATCAAATGGAAAGATAAAAAAGTAATTGACACTTTTAATAAACCATGAAGGATTTTTTTTAAAGCTATTGATTGGAGCTGACATTAGTGAGCTTAAAGCAGTAGATGCCCTTTTGGTCATATTGTTTTATTTATGACAGAGCAGAACACTATGTCATAGTTATTGTGTTCATGGCTCAGGAGCTAACATGCACAGAGTTAGTGTGGGTGTCTGGACATGGTGCTGCCTTACACTATGTAAATCCACAGATGTAGAGACAGAAGGGATCATCACAACCATTAAGGCTAGGGAAAGATATTACACATAAACTGGTGTAAATTATCAGAAACTGGTTTAAACCTGTAACAGAACAGACATTCCATGCATATAAAACAGTTTGAAAATGGCCGAAACAGGTTTGAGATAAACCTGGTTGAATGTAGTAATCTGCCTAATCTGATGAACCTGGTTGAACCTGTAATCACACACAACTGATTTGGCTCAAACCAGTTTATGCAATGTTTGTCCCAGACCCCTTGCTGATTTAAGTTAAATCAGAGACCCCCAGCATCCTGGCATGCTCTCTGGGCTGGGCAGGACTCTCTGCTCCACAGCAGGGCTGGCCCCTGCCCTCTGCTCTCTAACCAGAGCAGGGGTGGGGAGCGGCTAGACACTGGCCTGCCATGGCCCCTGAGGCAAATTCCTCCTTCTGTCCCCTCTCCCCACAACTGGAAAACCCTGCAGACCTCCATGGCTTTCCTGCAGTGAGTCAGAGACAGAGTTAATTCCTCTCTCTGTCCAGTTTGCCTGCAGCCAGGGAGGAGATTAATTCCACAACAGTCCCAGAGTGGGGAGAGAGGCAAGACCTGCACCTGCTAGCCCTGCAGGACCGGACTGAGAGGTGGGAAGTATTGGTAAAGACCTGCCAATCATCTCATATATGTGCTGGAGATGTAGTTAAGGGAAGTTGCAGACAGCTTCTGGCTGGAAGTTGCAGGCCAAAGAATGCAGAGAGCTACATTTACATTTTACATTATAAAGAAGAACCTGTGAAACCTAAACAAAGCCTTTCTGAATGCCTGGCTATAAGGAGGCACTCTGCCCTCAGGATTAGGAAGACTTATGCAAAGCTTTCTCTTGTCTTCCTGCTTTATATTTTAAATTAGACTAAGTTGTGTATGCTGTGTTTTACTGGGCTCTATCTTAGCTTAGGCAAAGATTTTTGGTAGTTCCCTGTTGTATGCTTTGCAAACTGCTATCTTCAATACCTGCTTGCTTCAAAAAAAGGACTTTTCCCCCTTCCCCACTCCTCAGTCTAGCAGCAGCTGCCCCTTCACCCCAGGCTGGTGGTTGGCATCCCGTGTGTCAGGCTAGCCCCAGCTGGTGCCTGGCCATGCCCCCTCTGCTCCAGCAGGAAGGGGTGAGAGCTTTGGAAGGCATCTCTCTTCCCTTCCCTTCAGCAGTGGCTGGCAGGCATGCTGTAGCACCCCTTGGCTGCTGACTTGAGCCACTGCAGGCATGTGGCTGCATTTCCTGATTTAACAGAGAATCTCTGTCCACTTACTAATCAGTTTAAATTGTGCACCTTAGACTAACCTGCAAATAGTGAATCAATTCAGGCTGAGGCTTTTTGAATGTCTGTCTCTAGCCTAAATGTGATTTCCCAAATAATACAGGCCATAGAACTCACCCAACTATCCCTTGTTCAACTAGAGCATATCCTAATCAACCTAGAGGCTCCACGTTGTCCCATCTCTTTAGTAAGAAATTCTCTTGCAGGTTGCTAGATGGTCTGCAACTCTTCTGATCTCCAAGGTATCAGGAAGACAAGAAAAGGAAAAGATCCTTTGTAGAAAGAGGAAATTGAGGAGTGACATTAAAGACTTTGCTGAGGGATCCAGCCTTGCAGTCTTGAAATTTGAAAAATACTCCACATAGCTATATACAAGGAGTGAGAGAAAGCCACTTAGATCAGCACATAATTTGCTTGAAGTCAACATTTCCTATACTTATCTATCATAATTTTGTGGCCATGCAACATTTGACCTCACAGCAAGCCATTATGTAAAAAAATAATTATGTCAAAAGGCAATATAACTAATGAGCCCTAAAACAGATTTTAGGACCACAAGTTAGTATGGCCCTGACTTTTGAGATGATAAATTATCTCTATTTTCTTGACATAGTCTTTGAAATACCAAGACAGATTTCAATACTAGATATATCATTGATACTAGAGATCTCACCATTTGGGGATATTAGGGTATTGTCCCAATCAATGGGAAGGACTGAGAAGGTTATGTCAGTGTAAAATAAATAAATCTTCCCAACTTCCAGTTCTATGCTTCATTTCCTATTTATATAATAAAATAAGGGCTGTCTTGAAAATAAGAATTCTGGTTGATTAAAAAACCCTAAACTTCTGGATTTTGTTTTTGTTTCACATCCAAGAAAGAGCAAGTGAGAAAGTAGGCATTGGGTGCATCTACATGTGTGCATTTACTTCTGAGTAACCAAAATTACTCTGCAGTAAATATGGTGACTTATGCTGACTTCGGTGTAAAGTTGATACCTGCATCATGCAGGTATCCAATTCACGCCTGATTAGTTACTGCACAGTAGCACACATGTAGATGCCTTACTGCACAGAAACACTGTGTGTGGACTGACTTTAGTCCCAAGTCAATCCACATACTGTGTTAATGTGCTTTAACACCTGCACGTGTAGACACTGGCCTATTCCCACTTACTGCACAGTAACTTACTGCACAGTAACTTTAAGTCGACATAAATGCACATGTAGGCATGCCCCTTTAGTATCAATAGTTAGGACACTCAGCTATAATAGGAGACCCAGTTTCAAGCTCTTTTTCTGCCTTGTTTGAAATAAAGATTTTAAACTAGCTCTCCCACATCCCAGGGTAACACCTAAGCCAAAGAGTCAGTCTCTGTAGTCCAATTAATATTTGCACAAAGCTGACAGTTCCAGTAAGAGAATCTGGAACTATAAACCAGTGATTATGGCACTTATCTGGGATATGGCAGACCCTGTTCTGCCTGATTAAGAACAAGGACTTAAATCTGGTGCCCTGTAGGCAAGTGCCCTAAACTCAAGACTATTCTCCCTCTCTGACCAGAAATTCTATCTGGTGTTCAGTTTCTTTCCCATGGAAACTCATGATTCTGTAATAAGTTACAGTTTCAATGATATCCTTAACAGTGTTTATATGTATTGCTAGGCTGAATTATAAGTCCTCACATAGGACGCAGAAAGAAGTGACATTTTTTTAACTATCTAGCCCCTGAAAGTGCTCTGCAGTCATGTCATGACACACGTGCATGGCTGAAGACTGCTTTTAAATTGGTTGTTCATGTGCAAAATTAACCCTAGTTAAATCAGGTATTACATTTAGGCACTCAAACACAAAGCATCTTAGGGAACTTGTGTTCCCTCCAGGGTTAATTTTCATGAAATCCGCCAGCAGGTCTGGACTGGACTGGCTATCAGCCCAGCCCCACCCCCTGGGCTGTCAGGCAGAAGGAGGAAGAAGGAGAGGGATCTGCCAACTGCAAAATGGCCAGAGCTTCCCCAGCTACCCCAGCTGGTATATTCAGAGGATCTGGGATGGGCCATGAGGCAAGGGGGCTCCATTCCCTTCCCTCCTCCTCAGCTCTGGCTGTTCAGCAGCCAGCAGCAGCCAGCACAGAGCTGAGGGGAAGAAGGCAGGGAACAGAGTCCCCAACTACCCCCAGTACCCCAGTCGAGGTAGCCAGGTGGGGTCTGCAAGGCAAGGGAGCTCCATCCCCCACCCCCAGCACACACAGACACAGACACACACACACACACACACACACACACACACAGAGCTCTGGCTATTCAGCAGCCATGAACTACATGCTGGCTGCTCCCAGTTGCTGAATGGCCAAAGCTGAGGGAGGTGGGGGAATGGGGAGATGGGTGATTCTACAGCCTCCTCAAAGGCTGCTAAAGCACCCCTACCTACTTGCCAGAGCTGGTGCAGGCTGGCTCCAGCATCCCTCCTCCCTCCCCCCGAACCAATAAATTAATGTCTCTTAGGTCAAGGGGAGGCTCTAACTCATGACTCTTTATGTAAAGTGCCATGAGTTAGAGCAGGGACCTAACATCTGTCTGCACCCACAAAGTTCTTGCTAAAATCACAGGCTGTTATGCAGGGGTGACAAATTCATCTGGCCCACCAGACTAGGTCTAGCCCACAGGGGCAGGATCTAGACCAGATGGACAGCAGCTGGGCAAGCAACATCAGGGAGCCATGGAAGTTAATGCAGCTGTTGCTCACCTCCTGTCACCAACATGAGTCTCCAATGTGGCTCTGTATCCTAGATTTCAGTTGCAGGTCCTATTCCTGAATTCCCAACTGCTCTAGTCCCACATGTTGTATGTTTGCTACCACACCCCGTTTTAATGGTTAGAATTTTGGTAGCAGTGAAAATCACATGGTAGCTGACCTCAGATGCAGAAATGTATGGTTACAAAAGGGGGGCTACTAGTATAAATGGTATAATTTATATTTACAGAAGTAGGAGAAGCAGAAGGCTCAGTTCATCTTCCAGATCCCTATCACTGCTGCATTCCACTAAAAAGTGCTATAACATTATGTTCAATGAGACTATTGTGGGCATGTACCTGGGTATGTGTCCCAGAGTGATAGGGATCTTGAGTATAATTAATGGGTGGTGAAACAAGTAGTCATTTATATTGCTGCACACCTTTAATAAATGAAAATACATCATGTATCTGGGTCTATGGGCTGCAACTTACATCATACAGGTAACATTTAAAGGAAACTACAAATATTGTCAACATATCTAAACAAGAATGAGTACATTGGTTTGGAGAAAACAATAATGACCCTGAGCCTCCACCTAATTGTTAAACTGAACCTGAAACCAGTTTCAGTTTGGATTTATTTTTCAGAGTTTTTTGTGAGCTTCCCTGACTTGAGCCAAGAGGAAAAAAGAATCTCCCTACCAATAATCTCCATTCCAAAAGCATTCCAACCTTTGAGACATTGAGCCAAACCAAACCCAAACTTTGAACCTTAAAATCATTTACAGGTCTATTCCATCTGAAATGAAATCATATCCCTGGGTGTTTTTTAAATCCATTGGCAGGAATAGTATGGAGGCCCCAATCCAGCAAAATGATTCAGTGGGATTTACACAGGCAATTAGAGTTCCTCTGCTTTGCTGAATATGAATGGACTAAAATGAATGCTGGAAGTCAAGTATGTGCTGAAATGCATTACTATGTTAAGCTCTTAAGGTTTGATCCTACAGTTGTATCTTTTGCCTTTTGCAGAACACCATTCATTTCAGTTAGACTCAAGGCAAGGATTCACAAAGACCTGACCTGCCTCTATACCTGGCCAAACCAAAAGGCAACATTAATATGACAGAGTACAGTATGTTATATGTTAAAGTTGTGGAAAGGACTCTTCTGTGGTTTCCAGTGCTCTAACTAGCCAAAGAAGAATGTAAGAATCTAAACTTCCCACTCCATTGTCTGGTCTGATGCTATTTTTGAATAGAAACTAAGGCCATCTGTCCCCAGTGATAAGCTGGTTTTTATTATGAAATATAACAGTTATACCGTACATGACTGTTCTGTACACTGCAATTTACAGAGCTGTTCTGCAGAATGCTATCATTGACAGGGCACATTTTAAAACAGGGCTTGTATCTCTGAAATTTTCATGTTTCTGAGGGGAGGGAAGAAGTCACTCTTCAGCTGAAAACTTCTGTTTGGAAACTATTATTGAAATGCCTACAAGATTGCATGTCAAAACATTTTTATTGTTTGCTGTCAAGAATTACATTGACGTACAGTAGCACTTTAACAACTGAGATATAGTAGTGTGGTTTACTGTGCTCCCTGTTCGTCCATACTCTCCATATATAATATCAGCTCAGCCTTTTAAAACACTCCAGGACTTTTTTGAAAGTTACAGGTTCCATCTTTATAAATGCATATTTTCATCCTTATGCTTTCAAAATATTTATCAAATAGACTCAAGCAAAATACAGCATAAATTAAAATAGAGAAACATTAGCATGTTAATGGGTGCTTTTAATGTGTGGGATACATGAGTGAGTTACTACAAGGTAGGATAGGATGTAAATTGAAAGCACATTAGCTACTCCATGGCAAAAGCACATGTGCACGTTCAACCCCCATGATAAGTATAAAGTACCTTGTTCCTAAATGAAAGCAAAGCTAGCTCATATTTACTCTAGGTAAAAAAATACCTCAGGTAAGTCCATGCTTTCTGGATTCCCCTATAGCGTGGCCAGTGCAGTCCCCCCGCAGTGTGAGCGTTCCTATGCATTAGGGGCTGCTTTCTTAGCTATTCTCTTCATTTCTCCCAACCCCTTCTGCACAGGCTCACACTCCTGGAAGGATTAGCCCTGCACAATCCTGACACACAATCCATTTTCCTAGCTTGTGACAAGTAGAGATGTCAAGGATAAAGCACCACACACAAGCTCAGCAGACTGATCCCATGTGTCCCTTTGGATTTATACCAAAGAAGATATCCTTCAAATGTGATTGTAATATCCAGTGTGTATTATTTCTACATTTTGGGTGTGCTACAGGATTCAGGGATGGGGGGGAAAGACAACCCATAATTGTAAACAGCAACACTGGCAAACATCCACTAGATGTCAGTCAAGCAGTTAGCATCAATTTACATTCATAATATAACTGGACATGCAGCAGTTTTCATTTGAAAACATAACAAACAAAAAGTCTCTATGATGCATCTCTAATTCAGGCTGCACATGCCAGAAGCACTCTGGCAGGATGCACTCTGTCCTGCTGGAGGAACGTGTTTGTGTGTGGGTTTTCTCCACAATGAATATTTCTACCCACCCCCTTCACATTTTTTTGAAAGGTCCTGGTATCAGAGATTGTAGGCATGTCAGACAAGGAAAACTGGACACTTTGAATAGAATGCACAGGGCAAAATCATTGGCCATTCATTCCTGGAAATACTGGCCTGAAGACACTTGATACAAGTAAACATAATGTTGAGTTGGTGATGTTGTTTGGTCATCCTATAAAATGTTGCATTCTAGAGATTGTACATCTAGGAATGACTTTCAAAATGCATTAATATACATAGATTCAATGAGCTTCTAGGGATTTGAATCCCTAGACACATACATAGAGGTAAATGTTCCAGTTATTCTCCTATCCAGTGTGTGTGTGCTAGTATATTTCTAGGTCTCCTATTAAAAAGTGGGATAAGTGCCATAAACTGTTCAAGTTACTAAACCCTCCTCATCAGATCTTTCAGTTAACAATGAAAGAAAACGTCTATGTGGTACATTTCTTTTGAACTCTTTAAGCACAATTATCCTGTATCTCAAGTCAGCATGCAAATCTCAAATTTTATTTGGATTGAGATTTCACAAATAAATGTGTGACCAGTTACAGGTAAGTCTTCTGCATCATCATATACTAAATTCAGAAAAGGTCAGTTAACCAGTTCGGAATCTGCTGTACAATATTGTGGCAGGAAATATAAGTGTTTCTATTAAAGTTTTTAAAATTCATTTAGCCTATAAGGTATTTATTTATACTAGTTATATATCTAGTGTCTTCTTATCATAATTCAATACAAAATGTGAAAAATATATCTCTATCTTTTCTTACTACTCACTATATCAAAGAAGTGTTATTAAACACAATGCCCAACTATATTTCAGATTTTTTTTTGTTTCCAGGCATTTTGCATTTCTAATCTAAGTAAAAGTTTAATATTTGTATACTAATGTATCAACTCTCTCCTGTGGAGATGTATGTCAAAGACACTGAGATAATTGACATATAGCTGGCTTTGTGCTACTGTTGCTGTGGAGGAATTCTATACTTCAAAGAAAAGAATGTTTTTTTCAAAATTCTCTTATTGAAGTTGCTGCAGCTGCTATGGGTTCTTCATTTAAGCTGTCCTAGTTTGCTTCTCAGACCACATCCACACGAGTATGAACATTTCTTTCCCCAGAGACAAGAAGCAGCAGCACACATTGTGTCCCAGGAGAACACCTGTGCCACACACCCTCTGGCAAGCAACAGGTTACGCCAGGTGGGGTAGGGGAGGCTGGGCCAGCAACTGTGTTGGCCCCAGCAGCCTCACCTGGTGTACTGAGCACCTTGTGGAGCTGCAGCCACGGCAATCCTGCCACTCGGTGCCTGGACAGCAGCCAGAGCATGGCTTTGGCCATCCAGGCTCCAGTTTTGGGTGGCGTGCACTGCCCCTGTGTGTGCCACCCTACTTCTTTTGTGCAGGCTTTTTTTACCTCAGGCTTTCTTGGGGTCAACCCCCCCCCCCCCCCATTGCTACCTTGAAGTGCAGGGAACACCTGAATGTGTGATGTATGGCACCGCACAACCGCACTTGTCTGGACATGGCCTCAATGGATAAGTGCAGGGGCCAATTAAAGACTCTGAAACAGAGTCTGGACACAGTTACACTAGCATGAATCAGAAGTAGTTCCCCTGAAGTCAGTCAAGTCTCATAAAAAATAGGCCCTCTCTTCTTATCATCAAGATTTGGCAAGCATTATCAAGAAATGAACATTAACCAAAGCTTGGATCTGCACCAGGTCAAATTTTACTAAAATTTGCCTCCAGGTGTAGGTCCATTCTGGGCAGTACTGCAACTAGCGGGGGCCCGGAGGGTGGGGGGGGGCGGCTAGTGGGCACCAGCCCCAGGCTCCAACTTTGGGGGTGTTCAGCACAAAATAGAAGCTGCCATCGCAGCTGGCCCAGCCACTGCAGCTGCCCCATGCACCGCCACCTTCCAAGGTACAGATCTGCTCTATTATATCAGTGATTTGGGGGGGGGGGGGGGCTTGTCAGCCTTATTACTAATAAATCAAATGTCCAGATCCAATTCTCCTGTTTCCACTCCACTTTAAATTTGGGTGAGTTTTGATCCAGAGTCAAATTTGACAGCTCGGGTTGATCTAGGTGAACCTCAGGACCCAAATTAAAACTAAGGTGCTAATAAAGGTGAAGAATCAATGAAGCTATTCATGAATTAGAGTTCAGAAACAGCTCAGAGGCCAAACTCCCATCCTTAGGCCTGGCACCACAGGTAGAAGTATCTGTGGCTGATGACTGGAGACACTGGAAGTTGGAGCAATTCAGGAATGTGATTAACTACCAATGTCAGTTCCAGTGGCAATTAGCATCCCTGCAAAATGCTAGAAAAAACTGGACATGTAAATGGCAACAAGAAGGAGCAGGAGTAGGGGTGCTGATGAAGCAAGATAAAAACAGAGGAAAGAATTTAGGAAGATGGTGGAATAAAATAATTTCTGTATAACACTCTTAAAAGATTGGGTATTATTTTCTGGTCCTAGTTCCCTTATGTGTGTGTTGAAAAGAGTAATAACCCCATCATATTACTACTGGTAACTGCTACAGAATGGATAAGAGAAGGAAAAAGCATAACAGAAGACTATGTGGTTAAGATTAAGAGGCAAGGAAGCTTTTCTTTTCATTAGTCTGATACACTAGAGTGTGTCTTTTGCCCTAAACTTAGATAACTTAAAAATGGCTGAACTGATTGTTTTGAAAATGTATAAAAGGATTCACTCCTGGGCAGAGATCTTACAAAACAATAAAGCAATTGGCTCTTAAAAATGTTTTTGAACATTACACTGAAACACTCTTAACAAGTAGCTGCATGAATAGCACCACATTAATGATCTCAATCCTTGCTGGTAAACTACTGCGGTGCTTTTGAAGTAAAAAATTCAAGCTGGTTTTGTTTGTTTGTTAAGAGTTCCTCTATCTCTTTGTATTAATTGAATATGGCATTGTGCAATATTTGCAGAATTTGTGAGTTAATCAAACCTTGTATTGTCTGCCACTTTGAGATAGCAAATAGAATGGAAGAGGAAAGAGAAAAGATATATACTGAAAAACATTAGAAATGTTTGTGGTATATTGGAACTGAAAGATAATGTTTTTATAGATGCTTCTTGCAAATGAATTACATGTGCAAGCTCCCATGTAGACATCAAAATAAATAGCTAGAAGAGTTCAGCTTAGTGTTCATTGGAAATTCTGTCCATAACAGTCTCAACAGAAGCTGATGTGTCTTGAATACTTTTGCAAAATCTGGTCCAAGTTTGAGTATCTAAATAGATGCTGACATCTTTTGCAAATCTGGCATGGTGGTGGCTGCTGTTATTTTTTAAGTCACTTAGACACTTTCAGGTTTTCAGTCAGAAAAATATATATATATCATTTTGAGTCAGGCCAGATTTCAGCTGGTTGAACCAAAGGGAAACATTTTATTTCAGGAAAGCTTGGCATTAATTTTTATCTGTCTTTATGCTCAGACTTTTCACTATAGGCTGAACTACCTGGATGGAATACATCTGCCTGATAAAAAGAGACAATTTAGCAAAATTGCAATAATATTCTAGCACCCGCTACACAGAAATCCCGGACGAGCCCCCAAAATGTAACCCAGGCGGTACTCTAAGAGGTACCCCCTCTCCAATTGAAGGGATCAAAGCAGGTGCATAAGCACTGTGGGAGATGTAGGGACTCACCTCCCCCTGTAGAACAGAGCCAGATCACCAATGGGCCTTAACCATATACCTTTTAATGAAAGAACGGTACTGGGAACCTAAGAGGCATAAACCAGGGTGTATAGGGGACACTTCAATGCCCTCAGGAGGCAGGATTCAACATAGGTTAGACATTTACAATCACTGACAAGAGACAGGTTTAACAAAATATAAAACACAAACAGCAGAACAAACAATACTGGTTGGTGAAATATAAAGGCACAAAATACAAAATGTCAAATAACAAGGAATATAGGGCCTAGGTACCTGGAAGCAGGGAGAACAGAATGACCCCTTTCCACTGTAAACAAGGATTTCTCTCTACTACTTCATGATTCACCCCAACTGGGACTTGAATTGAGATCTCCCACATGGTGTGCAGACACTCTACCACACAGCCACCAGTGCTGGTATTACACCAACCTGAAAGGGGTTTTGACCTTCCCGGAGCCCTGGCCTCATGTCAAGCTTCCAGGCCTCTTATTGGAGGAGCTGGAAGCAGAGCTGGGAACCTCTCAGGTCGCTGCTCAGATTCTTGCTGGAGTGGGGGAGCCTCCCCTGCTGGCTACAGCCTCTCATAGCGAATCCTGGAGCCCAGCAAGGAGCCTCTCCTGCTGGCCGCACACCACGCCGCTGAGGGTCTAACTGCTGCCTGCAGGTCCCATTCCTTCAGGCTTTTCTGGGGCAAGTGCTCCCGCCCCACTGGCAAAGAGCTCTTGCCAGATCTTTGAAGCTCCTTCCTTGTAGTCCCTCACTGGTTTCCCTTGAGTTAGCCGCACTGTCCCTTTTATCCCCCTCCAGGTGACCCAAGGGGCCAATCAGGGGACATGGAGGGTGAGTCTCTGGGGCCTGATTAGGGAGTAGAGGGAATCCCAAGTCCTCCAATCATCTTTTACCCCTTCAAAACCCCTGGGCCAAATCATTACCATATTGGTGAGGAAAGGGAATCCCAAATCCTCCAATCATCTTTTGCCCTTTCAAAATTCCTGGGTTAAGTCACTGCCAGCTAGCCCGTCACACATTCCTCAGACAACCTTGGACTACAAACAAAGTGGTATGTAACCCTGGGCATGACACTACACGTGCCCTCACCTGAATAATGGGATCCTGGGGTACCCAGTAGCCCTGCCCAGCCCCCCTGGAAAGCTGCTGCAGTGCCCCCGAGTGGAGAGCCTCCTCCTACAATCAAGCACCCTTGCAGACAATTCTCAAACTACTTACAAGATTTAATTATTTACAACATAACAAATAATCATTAAATAAGCACATGGATATACCGTCTAATAAACCCTCAAGAACTTATTTACACAGTCTCTCACTTGCACACGGTGTACTGGGGATCCCGTGTGCACTGCCCCTGGTGGGGTATCTCAGGGAGCAGGACTGTTTGTGTCCCTGCATGTGGTCTGTGGCCACTCCCTGGCGCTGGTGTCTGCCTCCATGCTCCTGGAGTCTCCGGGCAGCAGGGGTCTCTGGGCAACAAGGGGTGACTCCTCTTCTTCAGTCCCTGCAAGACAGTCTCTCCCTGCCTTTGACCCCCTTCCCCGGCTCTGCTGTGAACAGTGTCTGGGCTGCAGGCTGTAGCAACCCTCCTGTCCCACACAGCCTCACAGCCCCACCAAATGCAGCCCCTCCCTGGGCTTTGCCTGCCCCCGGGGCCCCTCACCCATCAGGGAAATTAGGACAGACTCTGGTAGTCCCCTCCCCACCAGCTTTGCCTGCCCCTGGGGCCCCTCACCCATCAGGGAGACTAGGGCAGACTCCAGCAGCCTTCCCCCCCTCGGCTCTGCTGTGCTCACCCAGCCACACTGGCTGCAGTCAGGTCTCTCCAGGCTTGGAGTCTCCACACAAGCAGTCCCTGCCTGATCCTGCCCCCGCAGCCTCCCAGGCTGGAGAGAAGAACTGGATACTGTAGCACACTGGATACTGTGTCACCCCCGTTGCAGCTTCTGCTGCTGCTGCTTCTGCAGGGCTCTCTCAGGGGCTCTCTAAGGGACCACTGTGTTGAGACTCTGAATCCAGTCTCCAGCCTGTCCCTCAGCCCCTCTCTCTCTTGTCCCCCCCCCCCCGGCGGGAAAACTGCTCCCCCTTTTATCCAAGCCTCTCAGCCAATCCCAGCTCAGGGCCCTTCCCGGGCTTTTGCTAACAGCTCTATTTCAAAACTTTGCTGGGGTTACATCACCCCTCTCACTTCCAACAGGGCTGCTTCCAAAACAGCTTCACTTGCCCTCAGAGCCTACAGTGTCCCCTCTGAGACAAACTCTGTCTCTCTGCCAGGCAGCTCTTCCCATTCTGTTCAGGTGGGTCCATTTTTTAAAGGCTGCTACAAGTAAAAATTATGACCTGTTGGTAGACAATGGTTTAGGAAAGGGCTAAGCTCACAATATAAAAAGACAGCAATACTCCCTTAATATCACAAGTTGATATACTGCTGTGAAAAGGCACTTAGCAGCATCCCAACACAATTCTGCCCCTCTGATACTGATCTAAGGTGCTCTGTTTTCCATCCTCATCTACCAGTATTTGAGTGCTAACATGCAAATTAAACACACCTATACATTTGTAAAAATATCACATCTATATTCTGTGCTATTTATATATCAGAAGACATAATAGTTTGCCAACAGTTTGAATCATTTCGAGTTCCTCAGTACACCTCTAGGTCAAGCATATGCCAAACAGTTCGTCAGAATTTGGGGAAAATCTGTCCTTTTGCATCATTTCATTGATTGATTGCCTGATTTGTGAGCTTGATTTGTGAGCTTGTTTTCTTTTGTAAAAGCAATGAGAGAATGAGTATAATTAAGCCAGTGTGAGGTCCTTTTGGGTTCAGAGGAGCCAAAATAAAATCTAGGTATTAGCCAATCTTGCTCCATTTAGAGATGGGAAGGTTAGATTACAGTGTGTGTGTGTGTGTGTGTGTGTGTGTGTGTGTGTGTGTGTGTGTGTGTGTGTGTGTGTGTGATGTCACTTTCCATGCCATATGTAATTATGCAGCATGCTTACCTGGCACTGAAGTCAATCAAATCTTGTAAAGTTGCTGCTGCCTGCTCTTTTAGGGAATTTAGGTTAAAAACCTGAATTTTTCATCTCTCGAGATTTGAATCCAAATTTCTGTTCCAAATTGAAGCTTCTGTAATATATCTACCATGTAGGCAAGCTTTGCAAAGTTCTACTTTCAAAAAGCGAACACTTATTATTTTACTCATAAATAAAAGACCACTAGATTTTTTTTTAATTATTCTTTTAATGACGATTTTATGAGTAGGCTAGTAAATGTTCATAATCAGTTTGCAAGGTTAACTTATATGGTATGTGATTCATATTCTTTATTCCCATTAGTAGGCCTGTGCCAGCAATGAAATATTTAACAAAATAAGGAATTCATCAAATTTTTCCTATTATAGGTCAATTCAGCAAAGTCTTACTTCTAAAGGCAATAAACTGATACTGGGTTTTTGGTTGCAGCCGTGTTGGTTTAAGGATGTAGGCACACAAGGTTCTTTGGGTAAATGTGATATCTTTTATTAGACCAACTCAAGTAGTTGGAAAACTTGTTCTTTGCAAGCTTTCGGGCACAAATGTCGTTCTTCAGCTATGTGCTCTCCTGGGTGGAATAGAAGACAATAGTGACTGAAGAAGGGTGTTTGTGCCCAAAAGCTTGCAAAGAACAATTTTTCTAACTATTTAGTTGGGCTAATAAAAGATGTCAAATTTACCCAAAGAACCTTGTCTGCATATGCTGTGATACTGTATTTTCAGATTCACTTGTTCCCAAGTATTGTCTCTCTTCTTTCTGTCTTGCTCCTTTATCAGGCAGTCATCTGAGGTCAGACTCACCTCAGTGGCTCAGCACACTGATCTTGATCCTATTACATTTAGAGGCAGAAAACCTGAACCTTAACATTGCTGACCTTATTGTTTTACAGACTATTGATTGCAAGTCATCAAGTTTCAACAGTACAAGGGGGTCAGTCTCTGGAAAAAAGAGAAACAGAAAGAAAAAATGTGTTCACACACATGGAGCTCTATTCCACCTAGACTGACAAACCATATTAGTCTGATTTCATGTAATTTGGATAAACATTAATGACAACTGGCTCTCACAACTATTATATGCACAATCAGAATTCAGCCAGCTAGAGTTTTAGCCACACATTAGAACATACCACTGGTATGCAGCAAGGGGAAGATTGATAAAGAGGTAGCTGTTCAAAATCCAAATGAAAAAATAATTATTTAGTTCAGATTGACAAGCTATGGGTTGTGAGCTGGATCTAGCTCTCAAAGGGAAGGTCCAACCCCACCTGGGGCATCACAGAGGCTTGGGGGAGACACAGCTACCCTGAACCACCTTTCCCCTCTACAGCATCCTTCACAGCCTTCCCTGCTGCTCTCCCATTCCAGTATGTATCCTTACTACAGGGAAGCCAGGTTTCTACAGTGAAGGTAAGCATAGGTGGCTTCAGCTCTCTGTAGGGAGGGTGGGGGACAGAGATTTGCCACCTATGGCAAGGAGCCAGTTTGCAAACTACAGGCCTATGGCAGCTAAAGGATGCCAGCCCCTGATCTAGTTAAACGACTAGCATGAATGCATACACCTAGATCATAGAAACAATTTTAAACATTTAGTCCTACAAGAATGGAATTTTTGCACAGTAGGAAAAATATCCTACTCTTAAACTTTAGAAATCCAGGGATTTTTCCAAAGTGACTAATGACATTTTGGGGCATCTCAAGTTTTTAGCTTGAGATGACTTAGAGAGCATCAAATTTACTGATGGGGCTAGAGGGGATTGGAAATCTTAGCCATTGAAGTTGATGAGAGTTTTACCCTGGACTTCATAGGGTCCTAGGCGCATATAGTCAGTGCTTGGATTATGCTGTTATATTGCTATTCTCTCTTTTTTCCCCATCAGCATATTACAGATTAAATTGTCTTGAGAGTCTGAAAAAGGCTGGGCATTATATTAGCTGCTTTACTTAGATGAAAATAAAAAGGTCTAGATTGTGTTGTTCTTCTGTCCAGTTGTGCATGAGTAAATGGGAACACATGCCCTCCTTTAGTACTCCAGTGTAGTGGTCAGCACAATGGTAGTCTCTGTGCTCCTCTGGAAAAGGTAGAAAGTTTAGCCCCCAAAATCACACCAATAAGCTTCAGGGAGGTATGTCTAACAGATCAAGTTGAGCCATGGTCTGACAACACAGCCTGCAGCAGTCAGTGGTTTTGGTTCATTATAGAGGCTAGGGACAGACATCACACACAAACTGGTTTAAGTGATCAGAAACTGATTTAAACCTGTAACAGAATGGAAGTTCAGTGTGATAAACCAGTTTCAAAATGGCCAAAACTGGTTTAAGATAAACCTGGTTGAATGTAGTATCAGACTTAACTGATTTGGGTCAAATTGGTTTATACAATGTCTGTCCCAGACCCCTTCCTGGTTTAAGTTAAACCAGAGTCCCCCAACATCCCAGATGCTTTGCAACCCTTAGAGAGGATCTCTGCTCCAGAGAACAGGCTGGCCCCGTCCTTCTGCTCCCTAGCCAGCGCTCTAGGGGAGACTGCAAGCACAGCAGGGTCTGACTGGCTTCCCTCACTGCTCAAGCAGGGATTCCCCTCTCCCTTCCTCCCATCTCCTACAGCACAGACCCCAGCCCCATGGTCCCTAGGCATGTGATATGCTAATGCTGAGAGGTGTCTCTGTGTGTGTGTCTCTAATTTCACTGGGACAGGCAGACAGAACAGTGTCCACTTAGGGCTTTTTGGAGCTAATTAGCAGGTCAACTGGTAACATCCCTACATTCCTTCCTTGGAAAAAATCTGTTTAAGAAGAGCTTGAACTAATGAGAGAGGCTTTTGTTTTGTTGATGGGCTGATAAACTGTGTTATCATCCCCCTGCTGGTTTTATCAGCCCCCTGCTGGTTTGCAGCCCTGTCAGGTTTGCAGATAGTATGAGGAAGCAGGAAGAGGGAGATTGAAAAGCTCAGTATCATCAACAGATGCATGCAGTTCGCACCCCTCTTTTGCCTCAAAGTGCTAGCCAGGGGCTGAGGTCTGGCAACACCCTTGCCCCTTGAGCAGTGAGCAAGAAAAAGCCTGAGACAGTGCAGGCCAGGATGGGGGTTTATACCTCTCCCTAATCCGAGTGTCCTGCCAGTGCCTGGCCATGCCCCTCCTCCCCCTCAGCTCAGCAGAAGGGAAGAGAGGGTTGCTCTAGCACCCCCCTGGCTTCTAGCCTGAGCTGCTGCAGGCACGTGCCTGAATTTCTTCAGTTCAGAGGGAATGTCTGTGCAGTTGCAAACCAGTTCAACCTAGGCAGGTTAGACTAACCTGCAAAGATTGAATCAATTCAGGCTCAGGCTTTTTGAATGTCTGTCCCTAGCTAGAGGGAGCATACACAGCCCCAAAGCTACTCTTCCTCATGGTAATTAGAGACAGTAAATTCCAATTCTTTACATGCTATCTTAATCACTGGTCTATTTAACTTTTGTCTCATTTCATAGTGAATTGCTAACGAAAGTGATGGTTAAAATTGTTAGCAGAGACCTGAAACACTCATTGCATGCAAGCTAAGAAAGCCAGAGAAAGAGGCTGAGCCAGTGTAACTAAAGGAGGCCAGGAAACTACATATACATTTCAACTTAACTAGCAACTAAAGACGACAAAAGACTAAATATACATTTCAAGCAAAACCAGTAAAAGGTACATTGAATACAGGAAAGATGTCCTGTACATGACATCCGCATATTTCTCAAAACAGGCATCCAGTGTCTAAGGTGTCACAAATGTCTCAATCATTCCATGTATGTCTCGAGTTTTGTAAATAGACCATCACTGGTATAAGCTATTGCAAATTTGCCCCATTGATAGACAAATAACCAAAGACTGGTCTGGTAACCAAAGCCTCTAATCATCCTGTTTGACCACTCAAAGCCCATCACATTTAATTGCTGAGCTAATTAGTAACTGTGAAAAACACAAGTCTTCACAACTGGACCAATGGACCAGTTCAAAAACAGGAGCCAGGCAATTTAACAAATGTAATATGATGGTCACTGTTTTCCTCTCTTTTTTGTTCAGACTTTAATCGGCCAACTATCAAGGAAAAATGCTTTGAAGCTATACAATTAAACAGTATAAAGCAAGACAGAGCTGTCAGCAAGGTGTGTGCAGTCCAGGGGAGACAAAGAAGCCATCCTGCCACCCCGCTGGCAAGTGAAGGATCCACGCTGTGAGGCTGTACAAGAACTGCTTCCTGCCTGCATTGGGCAAAGATCTGTTTGCAGCTAAGATAATACAAGAACTAATAGCTCATTTTATATTGGGAAAGAGTCTTTTTCTGTCATTTAATTTTGTACCTTGTTGGTAGTTATTAAAGCATGCCTTTCTGCTACTCATCAACCCAGTGTTGCGTCAATTCTTGGAGCACTAAGTTTAAAAACCCATTTTTAAGTGCAACAGCCACATGCCCCACGCCACTTTTTTTTTTTTGCATTAGTTTTTATGACACTGGGATGTCCCAGTGTCAAATTTTGGCACCACACTGCAAATTAGCAGCATGGTGAATGGTTACACATGCACTGCATGCCGTTTGCAAAATGTCAGACAGCTTTGAGGCACTGAAAAATACATGTGCATGCTCATTTGGATGTGCCCTTAGGGCACTGACAGAAGTGATGCTTGTGGCATGATCGGCCCCTTGAAAGCACTCTACAGCCATGCCCTAACAGAAGTACACAGCCGCAGAGCACTCTAAAAATGCCCAAACAATCAACAAATGAACCCTCATGTATTGAGGGTTCAGATGAAGGCACTCCAAAGTGAAGCACCTCCATTAACTTCTGTCTGTATCAACACAAGATTAGGCTTGAGCTGATGCTGTCTAGCCCCACTCCTGGTGCTATCCGCAGGAAGTGAGGGGGGAGAAGGGGGAGGGAGGGAGCTCCAGGCTGCGGTTTGTCCAACCTTAGTTGGAGTGGGGACAGATGGATAGGAGCCCCCCTTGAGGGACAGTGATCCCTTGAGGAGGGCTCCAATCCACTGCCCCCCTCCAACTCAAGCTAGGCAAAACCCAGCCCAGAGTTCCCTTCCCTCCTTTCTCCCCCCTCCCATCCTACAGAGAGCACCAGAGGTGGGTGGGGGGGTGGGGCTAGGGTTGAGAGGCTGAAGATAGGCAGTTCCTCCTGGATTGGCTCCAAAGTGGAGCTCACTTCCCCATCCCCTCAACCCAATAGAAAATTTCTGTTGGGTTGTGGGAGTTGCTGTAAGTCATGGCACTTTCTGTGAAGTGCCATGAGTTAGACTGAGGAACTGCACATCTGTCAGGGCCCTCAGTTACTTGTAAAAATCTTGTAACATACCAGCTGAGTATCCATGACCACATTTTCTATTGCCTGGCCTTTGTTATGTATAAAATCTGGCTATGTACTCAGAGCTATCAAATCTGCTCCTATAAATGATTGAAAGGAACTTTTCATGTTGGTATAGATTCTGGGTTCTCCCTGCTAAACACCAGGTTTTCCAGGTGTATGTTAGCAAGAATTCTGTACAATGATAAGCCAATTTCTTTGAAAAAAAAAAAAAAAAAAAGGTCCAGCTTTTCATCTGTCTGGCTTTTTGTGTTTCCACACTAAGTAAATAAAATGTAAATAAAGATTTCAGTTTTTATTTAGTCCCTAAGTGATGTGATAGTCCAATTGGAAAGCTGTTTGATTTTCATGAGAGATTTAATGTTAATGTTAATTTCCAAAATTCTCTGTTTAAAAATTCTAACTCTAGCAGTGGAAATCACATGAAAAAATAAGCCTTGTCCTTTTGCATGCAGAAATTTCTCACTGACCTTTTCCAAAAAATATTCCTAATTTTACATCTAATAAAAACTTCAAGACTGGATATTGCCATCAAAACACAGCCCTGTAAAACAGGATGTATCATTTAGTAGTAGATTCAGGCTTTTTGAACGTGAATCACTCTATGGATTTCAAGTGAATTTTTGATGAATCATTTTGCAAATGAGATGTATTCCAAATGTTTGCTCATTTAATTAGAAGTTAAAAGATATTTTCCTTTGAATGGACCTTGCTTCTGACCCTTCTTGCCTGTGTGTGGTTTATATTGTTGCTGCCTAATGAGATATAGGATATGTACTAAACATTTACACATTAAAGGCATCCTTCATTCAGCATGAAGGTGTTGATACATCAAGGATACCTCAAACATGCTGGGATTCCTACAACCTGTCAGACAAATTAGCACCACACCACCTCAACTGGGGGTAAAATTGAGTTTCACATTTCTCCCTGGTGGAAAAATATCAAAAATCACTGTAGTTTAATGCTTCCTTTGTTAATACAAACACAAAGGCTTTATCAACTCTGTAATGTAAATTATAGCCCTCACTGACTATCTGATTTTTAATTCATTGTTTTTAAATGGTCCGTGGCAGATAATAGCAAATTCGTTGTGTCATCATCTCTTTATGCCCTCTTTGGGTAGATGCTTTTTTCCTTTTGAGCCTTTTCAAAATTTGCCCTTTATTCATAAAAATATTAAAATAAAGGAAATCAAAGCTAAAACTCTATACAGCAATAAAATTCACAATTCTGTCCCAAGGGATTTTTAGCTCAAATTCTGAAGAGTGAATTGAATGAACGGGCCATAGGGCTATGAAAATATTAGGGTCTACATTTTTATTAATGGTGATTAGTGATTTTGAATGCTTTGTTTAGCTGATCCCCAGCATGAGACCTAATACTTAGATATAATAAGCATCTACCCTCAGGTATCCCACATCAGATATCTGTGCAGGTATACACACAGGATGAATGCATGCATAGTAAAGGACTGATTCAGATAATATATACAGAACACAGGATCCTGAAGTAGTTTTGGAAATTCAATTGCTGAAAATTTTCAAGAGCAGGTTAGATAGACACTTGGCTGGGATGATTTAGTTAGGGATGATCCTGCCTTGAGCAGGTAGCGGGACTAGATGACCTGATGTGGCCTCTTCTACCCTCCTTTTCTATGATCCTATGACACGAAGGAGGAGAACCAAGAACCACACCAACAGGCTGAGTCACAAACAGTTCTTCAATCTATTGATAAAGTTCATGGTGGTTTTAGCATCACCTTATGGGTGTACTTGCATCTCTCTGTCCTGCAGATTTGTGTGCCCCCTCCTATTCTTTCCTCCTCCTTTCTCTATTCTTTTTTGTTCCAAATACTTTCTTTCGAATTAGTACCACTGTTCTCTTTAAATCCATTCATAGTATCTGACAAAGTAAGCTGTAGTCTATGAAAGCTTATGCCTCTATGAATGAATCTTTAGGCCAGGTACAGTCATTACACGTTTACCAGTATAAGTGATCAGAAATCAGTTTATACCCTTAGCAGAGCAGAAGTTCGGCACACATAGACTCGTTTTAAAATGGTGGAACCTGGTCTAAGTTTTGCTACCACTCACTCCAAAAGGGTGAATGCTTGTTCTGTGTACTACTGATCAAAACTACGCCACTTACAGAAAACCACATAACTTAAATTGATTCTGCCTCAGGCTTTTTGAATATCTGTCCCTAGCTTGAGATGCCATGCTTCCCTACCTTCTATTTAACCAATAGAGTGAACCTAAGTTTATTCTGAATAGTACAGGCATATAAGCTCGCTTATGTCCAGCCAACAAGGAACTGTTCAGATAAAAAATAACTGTGCAACTCCTTTACAGATTATTTTTTCTGATTTGTTTGTAATGGATTTCTCTGATTCATAATATGTTGACTAGCCAGAATTTCACAGCAGATGATAAAGGAAGGAGGGCAGATATTTTGCAATACATGAAAGAGCTTCCCTAGAAGCCACAGTTGGTTTTAGTACTCTCTCAAAATTTGTGTAAGGCTGGTATTATATTAAAAATTCCTTGTCCACCTCTCTTCTCTTTTCTTTAAAGGAGCTTCAAATGGGAATTGTTGTTGGCTAGATAATCATGGACAAAGTACATTGTTTTAGCATAGTTTCGAGTTTTGCCCATGGTTGCTAACTCCTGATAATGATCTAGAGTTTACTTCTTTCTTAAGTCTGTTTTATGCAGTCATTTTTGTTTCAAGTTTAAAAGAATGTATCCCATACTATAATTAACAAGCCGAGGAAATGAAGACTAGACAAAAGTATTGTAAGGTGGATATGTAACTGCCTGGATCACTATACTCAACAAGTAGTCTTCAATGGCTTGACATCTAGTTTGGAGGAGGTATCTAGTGGGGTTCCTCATGGTCCAGTATTGTTTAATATCTTCATTATTAATTTAGACACTGGAATCAAATGCACAGTTATCAAATTGCAGGTAGAACCAAGTTGGGTGGAATTGCAGACAATCTGGAGGATAGAGCTAGGATCCAGAATGACCTGGATAAAATGAAGAAATGGTCCACAAGCACCCAGATGATTCAAGAAGAATAAGTGCAGAATCCTGCACTTGGAATGAAATAAGTACGTGAATAAATACACACTGGGGAATGACTGGTTATCATGAAGTACTAAAGAGAAGAAAGGACCTGGGGGGCTACAGTGGACCACAAGCTAAATATGAGCCAACATGTGCTCTTGTTGCAAAAAAAAAGCCCAAAGCATACTGGGTTGTATTAACAGAAGTGTGACTTGCAAATCAAGGGAAGTGATTCTTCCACTTTATTCAGCACTTGTGAGGCCTCACCTGGTGTATTGTGTCTAGTTTTGGGCCCCACACTTCAGCAAGAATGTGGACAGTTTATAAAGAGTCCAGTACATGACAACAAAAATGATCAGGGCCTAGGAAGACAAGACTTACAAGGAAAGACTGAAAGAACTACAGTTGTTTAGTCTGGAGAAGAGCAGACTGAAGGGGTATTTAATAACAGTCTTCAAATATCTGGAGAGCAGTTACAGAGAGGATGGAGATGGGCTTTTCTCTGTGGCCACAGGCAACAGGGCTAGGAGCAATGGCATCAAGCTTCAGCAGAGGAAATTTAGGTTGGAGATTAGGAGGAACTTTCTGACTCTGATGGTAGTCAAGCCATGGAAAAGACTACCCAGAGAAGTTGAAAAATCTCCATCTTTAGAAACATGCAAAAGCAGGTTAGACAGACACTTAGCTGGCATGTCTTAGTCAGGGATGATCCTGTCTTGAACTCAGGCTGAACTAGATGATCCTCCAGCCCTATTTTCTTATGATCCTATAATCAAGCCACTGCAAATTAGCTTCCTGAGTAAAATGTATCAGAACAAATACATAAACTTCAGATGATGGAATTTCTGTTTTGTACAATGAAGAAGTGACTAAGGAGGACAAAGAAGCCAAAATAAGGCAAACTAAAAAGAAAAAAATCCTTGTATCTGGATGCATGTATTGACTTAAGTATGGATTACACACTGACCATATCAGAGGGATCTGATGACCCTCTTATGGCCAGAATTGTACATAGATTTTGGTATACTGAGTGCATCTACAGGAGACATTTACTGCACAGTTGACTATTTAACTGTGCACGTCTCAGCATCTATACATGCTTCCCTATTAGGGTGCATTAAACTAATAAACTCTGCAGCAGTAAAGACAAGTCCTACTCTGATGCAGTTTTTACAAGCACAGCAGTACCTATGTAGACACTAAGCTGGCTGGCTGGGGCACAAGGGTGTTTCAGTGTGGGGGCTGTCTGCTGCCTAGCCCCATGTTGAAGCTCTCTCATGCCCCATCCAACCTCGCTGCAGTACATTGAGTCCAGTCGGAGCAGCCATGGTCTCAGTGTCCTGCAGTCCGGGGACACATGTAAACTGCAACTGGGAGCTTCCCAGGAGCAATAAACGGTGGAGCAATAAGCTGTGGAGCAATAAGCTCAGCAGTTTATTGCTGTGCATTAATGGCATGTGTAGATGTGCCCACTTTGTACTAGTCTGTGATCTTCTGACTTGGTTTGTGTGGATCTTCAAAAGAATCCATATGAACTAGCTGGCATGTATCTTGTTTATGTATCTTAGGCAATAAATTTGTGCAGAAGCATTACATATATAAATAACTATAATGAAGAACCTTTAAAACTTTTGAACATTAAGAAGATAAAGTAATTTTGGTTCACATGAATCCCATGCATATTTCAATGCAATGCATCTGACACAACTGTAAAAAGTTGCCAATTTTCAATCTACAACACTAATTTATGTTTTTGTGCATCTGGAAAAATATTGGCATTTGAATAAGACAATGATGGTAAGCATTAATTGTATGTGGTCTGTTGCCTGATATGTAAAATCAAATTATAAAGATCACAGTTCCTTACTAGTCAAGACCACCCACTGTGTTGGAAACCTTAGATGATCAAACAGAAGACATCCTTATGCTGAAAATGTTGACATGCTCCTCTGCTTTCTAGCATAATATGTTACAAAATGAATGCTCAACAAACCAGATCTTTAACTATGCAACCCGGTTTATTAGATTACAAAAGTTTTTTCCAATTACTTCAACAGCAAACTAATGTTATGCAATGCTATCTTCTTGTTGACCTAATCTTATTCAACAACAGTAGTTTTGTATTAATTTGTTCATTAGTACTAGAGTTGGATAAAATATTAGTTACCTACACTAATCATTCTGAATTTTTCTCATTTTCTATTGACAATATATTTGCCTACCTCTCTTGATTTTTTACAATATGTTTGATATTCATAACTAGTCCACTAGAGATTTTCAAAAAATAATTTTCAATCTGTGGTTTCATTCATTGCAAACTGTTTAGTTTGACTATTTGTGTTCATTCCTTGTATTGGTCATTTGAGTCTCATGAAATTTTTTTCTTCTTGATTTGAATGGCTTAATTTCGTTGACCAGGACAATAATATGCAATGTGCACTAAATATTTTTTATCATACTTGGATACTCTATTTGCCTACAAGGGACAACCTTTACTTAAACTCTTCTGCAAACAAATCCTGTTCCAATAAATGTTTCAAAGTAGTAAATGACTCATAAGGCATGCACACATGCTTAAAACACTGTTTCAGAAATTAACAAGCATCACTCAGGACTGTCTTCAAGCAGTTCTAATTAGGAGTACAGTATTTTGAATGCCTTCCCTTCTGGTGCATATGAATTTATCTTGTTTTTCACTGCTCAATGCATTATCTTCCAGGACTTTCAGGAGCAGATTCAAAGTAGAACATGTCTTTTGATATTGTAAATATATATGTACAAAAAAACCCTGTAGATATAAGCTAACCTAAATTACTGTGCGGTAACCAAAAATTACTATACAATACAGGTGTGTGTGTTACACCTCAGCTCTGTATTCTTGGGCAACCCTGGCACAGGATGCAGTCTGTCTGACTCACAAAGGACTCACCCCCCAGCCCCTCCCTCCCCTCCTCTACCTAAATGAAACTGATTAAGATGCAGTGAGAGACGCACCTAAAACTCTCCAGATAAGGGTGATAAGAGTGAAACAACTGCCCTAGGTCTCATTTACATCTGAGATGGAACCAGATGACCATTCATTTACATGAGAGATGGAAAACAGAAAGCCTGAAGCAGAGACTGCAGTGAATTCTGGGACCAGAGAAGCAGGAGAGCGCTGCATGATGGGGAATCTGTGCTTCCAATGTTAATCAACCCATGTTCACACACACCCAGCTCAGCATTTATCAGACCAGTTCTAATCTGGATTTGCTAAGGACTTTTCTCCCCCCCAGACACACACACACAGCTCTAAGTTTAATAGGCATCTCGGGCCATACATTCCCCGGTCCCACTATGGGAAGCCTATTTAAACTTGATTGACTAAAACTCGGTTGCCGGGTTAGGGAATGCTGAGGCAAGAGACCGAGTCAGAGGGGGTATGGGCAACATTTGAACAATGGTTAAGGGTTCATCACAGCATCCAGCCTGCTGGAGCCCTAATCCCAGGTGTTGTCATATCTTTCCCGAGACGACTGGTGGAAGTCCTCTCCACAAAAGGTTATGAGCACCCCAATAATTGCTTTAAATCTGGAAAAGTCATGCTAAGCTGAGGCTTGTGCACAACAAGTACAAATCCAAAATCCTGATGCTGCAAGCTATCTATTGTTCCTGAAGAAACCATGAGATATCCCATCAGTATATCTGCCATCCATAGGAATCTCAAGCTGGCTCCCAAGTATTTGGGTTACTCCCTAATCTTGTGTTTCCTGATTATCAATCAGTTTCCTGAGATGGTCCAAACCAGATAACCCCTTGTCAATAGAAAAGACAATGATTTACACTACTGAGGGTGCTTCAAAGCAGCTGAACTGAGGGTATAAAAATCTGTAAGTGTGTGTGCTTAAAAGAAAAAAGAAAGAAAGAAGAAGAAGAAGCAGGAGGAAAGAGGGAGAAAAGGAAAGAAGAAGAAAACTCCTGTGCTGACACCATCCCCTGTCATTCTTGGGACGCTGGAAGAACAGATCATCTCTCTCTTCAAGGACTGTGCTATGGACTGTGCCTGTCAGCTTTGCAGCCTGAGTACCGTGGACTCGGTGAGATTCCCAGCGTTCTCTCTCTCCTCTCTAGGCATAAACTTCTGAACCTGAACTGTATCAGTTAAACTTGAGCTAAGTTTCCCCAAATACGTAGTGAAACCAGGGTAGTATTGTCATGGTTTGTGTTTGTTTTTTTTTTGCATGTCTATTACTACTAGTATTATTATATATTTCATATGCTTAGCAATAAATAACTTTTATAGTCAAACTGGTAGTAATTGGGTGTATTTTTCCTTCTCTGCTTCTTTTTCCTCCCGTGCTCTGCAGCAACGCTTCTTTTACCTATGCTAAAGATCCCTGTGAAGCCTAAATTATTGTGGGGTCTGCTCATCAAGAGGCCAAAGATTGGGACGTGCTGAGTTTGAAACACATAAGGGGATCAGCTTGTACAGGCTGATTGACCCAGTTTGACTCAGACATGCCCTTATGAACTGAATGCTGGCCCATGAGGGTGTCAGCTGGACACCCAGCCGGATTCAGAGGGATTCTGTTTACCTGTGTGCTTATGTCTGACTGTATTTCATTGTTGCTCTTATGAACTGATTCTTGGCATATGAGGGTGTCAGCCTGTCCATGCTGATCAGCCCGGCCAGGTCAGGCGTGTCACGTTAATTTGTGTGTGTTTGTGTGTATGACTGATTTGGTGACTGGAGGAACCCAGTCCCATTGAGATTGAGTCCTGCAAGATAGCTCCACTGGGGGTGAGGGCTTGCAGAAGGGAGAAATACAGCTCCATATAGTAACACAAGCAGCACATTGACAGAATCACCAAGACCCTAGAAACTATCCCTAATAAATGAGCACACCTCAAAGTAATGGGCAAATTTGGTAACATGTGTCTAAATGTGCACATCCATACTGAGCAATAACTATAGCAACTTACACTGACTTGGGCGTAAATTTGATACCTGCATCATACAGGTAGCCAATTTACGCCCAATTAGTTACTGCTCAGTAACGCACATGTAGATGTGTTACTGCGCAGGCACACTGTGTGGACTGACTTGGGACTAACTTTACTCCCAAGTCAGTCCAAACACAGCATTTCTGTGCTTTAACACCTGCACATGTAGACACTGGCCTAAATCCACTTACTGTGCAGTAAATTTACCACACAGTAAATGCATGTGTAGAAGACACCCATAAAAACTTCCATTTTGAGTGAAAGAGAGTGGATTGAATTTATGAGAACTGAATATTGACTTTAAAATATTCCACATAAATCTATAGTCCTAAAACTTCTAAATCAGAGAGGTAATCTCATTTGGAAAGGCTTTCATTTAACACCATGCCTAAACAGAATGCAGGGGATCACTGTGTCTAGATAATACCACACAGAGACAAATCATGTTTGTTCCTCAACAGGTTCTGTTTGCAATACAATCATGTTGTTTCCAGTGCCTAGGGTGAAAAATGGTTATAGTCTGGATCTGTTGCTGGATTTCCTTTTGTGCTGCTGTAGAAGTGTTTGAGTGAGGATGGTGAGCTGGAAAATGGGAGACTGTAACACTGGTTATTTCATTGGCCATCCCCTCAAACAATTAACAATAATTTAATGTAGATTTTGCTGTCTCTTTTTTTTAGCGTGATGATGTATTTAAACATGCATTTGCAATGTATGAAAATGCACAATTTAAGGACTGGGATCAATTGAAATGAAGCTTATGCTCATTCAGAAGATTCATCTGCTTTTGGGTTTCTCTCTGAAAGTTTGGCACAGCTTCAGCTCTGAATTCTGGTGTAACCTTTGGCACTACTATGGTCCTAAAGGTGTAAGCCCTTACTCATAGTGTTATGTGATATCTTTGAAATGAAAAATATAGTAGTGTAAGAATGATGATATAGCCATGATTAGCAAGAAATTATGCAAGGCAAGGATTTCTTAGGGTGTATAGGTGGGATGAGGTTAGACAAGCTTTCAAAAGCAAGACATTCTTTTTCAGGTGACGTAATGAAGAATGTTGTACTTTGAAAGCTTGTCTAATTCTATTCCAACTACACAGTTGGTCCAATAAAAGTTATCACCATAAGAAATCGTTACCCCTCACTAAATAAATGGAATATTCTATACTGGAAAATATACACAAATGTTGATTTTTTGGGGGGGTACAAGTAAAAAAACAGGCAAATGAATTGTCAATTCAGAATGATAACATTATAATAGAAAAGCTTAAGTCAACTGGCTCAAAGATAACAACATTTACCATCCAATCTGCCTCACTCCTAGAATGTTGTTATTTGCTCTTTAGACTGTAATAATGTTCAACATAGTCCATCAGCCTTTTGGAAGGTTAAAGAAGAGCAAAGCAACGTGCATGATTATAAAATGTTAAAGTGTATGTATTAACTGAAAAGTGTCTTCAGTCTTGAAGGGAAATATCTTCTCCCACTAGGATTCCTTTTATCTAACCCTGGTGCAGTTCTAACAAACTAGAATAAACTGAAAACCTGAAACTGAAGTCTGGATCCCAACCCAAGTTTCCCACTTCTTTCAAAGGCAAAACCTAAACCGCATTTTTTTCTGACCCTGGAGTGTTCAGAGGAAAGAAAGGAGAAGAGATAGAGAAAGTTTAGGGCTGTACACACCAAACCAACCCTGTATCTTAGGTTCTGAACTCTGTTTTTTGGCTTGGACCCATATCTATAAACTAATATAACTTTCTCAAGTTACACTTCAGGAATTCTTTTTTGCAAACAGTATTCATAAAAGCTAAAAATTGTGGGGAAAATTAGCATTGATGGATGTTTTCTTACCCTCCATCAGGAAATGATGTACTTGAAACTCATTACAGATCTTCATAGAAACTCTGTTCAGTGTGCCTTGGGCTTTGTGCTGATCAGCACATACTGTGTTCACTGCATAATTCATCTCTCTTGTGTCACGTTTAATGTATAACATGTATTTCCTGTTAATTATGAAAAAATGCTTCTTCTGGAGACATAATCATGAAAGTGCTACAGAAATTAGAAAACATGAAGCAACATTTTACTCCATTTTATGTGAAAACTTTTGTTTGGTGTAAGTTCACTATTCCCTTCCACCAATAGGAGAAAGTGGGGGGAAATGCTGCCAGAATTTAGCAGCTGAGAGTGGTTTAATTCCCCACTCCAGCTGTAGTCTGTTTTCTTAGGAAGGCCAGACAAGAGTTTCTTAAATGGGTCTCCTACGCATCAATGCCCCCTTCTTTTTACTGGGGATAGGAAATGGAGATATGAACAGACTCCCAATTCTCTTCCATGTTCAACCAGATAATGCCTGAGCAGTTAGATATCTTGCAATATTTCACTAGCCAAAACAGGAGGCTATTCAATGGTTCTCTGCTTCCCTTCCTGCTCCTCTCCCTCTCCACTCACAATATTTCCTTTCAGTTTGTTTTGTTGTTGGGCTGAGTAGAAGTCTTACATAGAAAGGGAATCAGTCTCAGCATCCTAACCGCACCAAGGCATTTATGATACATGCCAACCTGGGAGAATATAGAGGTAATGGATCACAGTTGCAGAGACGTAGGAAGGGCAGGAGGACAAAGTTGGAAATTCAACTTCTTTGGTCATATGAGGCCTGGAAGTGGGAGTCTTTGTGCCAGCAACCTGATGTGTTCCAATTGTATGTTTACTCCAGCCAGGGCCAGCCCAACGTATAATCCATCCACCTCCTCCTGCTGATACTCTCCAAACCATGGAAACCTTGAGGACAGTCACTGGGAACAAATGCAGAAGGGCCTCACTGGTGGATCTCCAAGTGTGGAGGGTGTGAGAAGAGATGGGTGAGCAGAGAGTCTCACAAACACATTGGCCAGACTGCAAGGTAAATGTGCCCTAAAAGCACAAGCACCAGAAGGCAAAGGAATCCTAACTCATCATCTTTGAAGGACTGGCGTTGGCAATGCTGCAAGTGCACGATATGAATTCTATCAATCCAAACTCTAAAACAACCATTAAAAAACAGTTATATAAACATCAACCTCTGTCATTGTGGATAGCTAAAGAATGCAGCAGCATCTTTTTTAGGAAGTGAAACCACAAACCATTCCTGAATAATATAAGTAAGCATGAAACAAAATGTAAAGAAAAAGCATCATGAACTATGCTTTTATGATATGCAGGGATTTTGCATAGTTCATCTTATAATAAAAGCTTTTCCCATCACCTTAGCATTTCACCTCAGGGCAAATTCATAGATTTTTCTATGTATTGATTCTTTTTTATATCCTAAATGAGATTTAGGGAATAATAGCTATTTTTTATCTCTAGCTCTGTGTTTTGGAGTTCATTGTCTTGGCACTGTTCACTCCATTATTAGGCACTGAACTTGTTTTATACTCCTTGTATACTTACGGGTATTTTACAGCAAAAGGTATTTGATTTCTTTTGACATATTTTATCTGTTTGAAAGTTGGTTAAAAGGTTAGCAGAAAGCAACAGAATTAGTAAAAATCTACATAATACTCTTTGCAGATAAATAATGAGCGTTCCATGCAAGGAATTGAAACTACAGAAGAACGCTAATTATTCATCTTTCCAAATCCACATACTTTATGAAAAGTTGTATTGTCTTACTTTTCCCCCTTCCAAAGCTCTTTAATTATTCCTTCTCATGGACTAACCAGTAAAATGGATCTCCCTTTTTAAATATATCTTTGCATATGATTTGTGCTCATTTGCAACAATCTTTTGTATGAAAAGATTGTTCTCAGCAGACAGTACTGGTATAACTTTTAAGACAGTTTAAAACAGTAATGTTTAACTATACTGGTTTTGATAATTTTCAGTTCTGTTCATGAAATAATTTAGATTCCTGCAGTTTTTGTCCAGAGAAACTCAGAAATGCTGCATTCATTTGGTTTCTCCAGTGAAATTTCACCATTAAAAAGACCACTGGATTAATCTTGCTGAAGAAAGACTCCATCACCATCTTATTAGCTTCAGTGAAAAAAATGAACCACACTCTGTAGCTAGCTCTTTCTACTGGACTTTTAAATTTACGAATGATTGGCAATCAGAGGAAATGACTGAGATTCGTGTGTATGACGTTGATAAGGCCACCCAAATACCTAGATAAATTCTTTGTTCATTCTTCAGCTGCGTGCAGACAAGCGCAGCTGTGAGGTATGTGGCACCACAGACACGTCTGCAGAGCTACGTACTGCACATTCAGGTGTCTCCATGCTGCAAGGTAGCAGTGGGGGGGGGAGGAGGTTGATCCCAGGGGATCCTGGGGTAAAAAAAAACCCACGCAAAAAAAAGTGGGGCAGTGCACACAGAGACAGTGCATGCCTCCCAAAACTGGAGACTGGCCAACCAAAATCACACTCTGGATGCCGTCCAGGCTCTGAGCAGCAAGATGGGTGCAGCTGCAGCCTCAAGAGGCCCCCAGGATCACAGGTAAGGCTGCTGGGGTTACCCCACCTGGGGTAACCTGCTGTATGCCAGAAGGCATGTGGCACAGACATTCCCTGGGGACAACTTGCAGCAGCACAAGATGTGTTGCTGCTTCTTGTACCCAGGGAAACAAATGTCAATGTTCATGTAGACGTGGCTTTCATGTGCAGAAGTATAACATAGGATTCACCATGTTCCTTCATACCATATTGTCCTATCCTGAACATATTAAACTGTTTCATGTCAATTTGTCAAGATTATTAGAGAGGATTCAGAATGAAGGAGAGGAGAACAGACAGACACTTTTGCAACTCACTTCCCTTATTTGTCTACCTACTCTGTTTTAACACACAAAGAACACTACGTGCATTCTTGTTATAACACACTCCATACAGATCCCATGCTCTTAAGAAGCTGATCCAAAACCATTCCATGGACTTTGGATCAAATCCCCAGTTGAAAGCCTAAAGGACCTTAGCCTGTGGTCTTCAGGCTGGTATAGGTGAAAATGCTACATAACATATATGGCAGAATTTAACAACAACAACAACAAAAAACCCAAATTTCCAAAACTCTTATACATGTCCTTTAAAGAATGGTAGTTTAGAAAAAATGAAATACAAAACTTAAACACATTAGCATCTTAACATCCAAGTATGCCTTGACTGTATTCTGAAATAATTCCACGTCATTTCTCACTTACAACTTAAATTAACTAGTAAAATGCAATACCGGGCACATCTACATGTGCATTTGATGTGGGATCAGTTTATTCATGAAGTAAATGCTCCTGGAGTAAATGCTCCTGAGCAGGCATCTACATGTGCATGGAAGCGGAAGCAGATTTGTTGCCAATGGGAGTAAGCTCCTCCTGCTTCCTGGGACCCTGCAATGGGTCCCTGCTACCACCAACAGGAGCCCAAGGCTCTGGCTACAGCGCTTTTGAAAAGCCATCCTGTCCCATGGCTGCTCCGACCCCCACCCCTGGCAGCGACCAACAGTGCCCCAGGCTCCTGCTGGCCACCCCACTGGCCCTGCTGGTTTACCACACCAACCACCAGCTGGCCCACCATCTGGGCCCTCCCAGCTCCCCCACACTCAACAACCACTTGCCAGGCCTCCACATGCCATCCCAGGGTTGCCGCCAACACACAGCTGCCACCTGGACCCTGTCCAGCTGGCCGGACCCTGGCAGGGATGCTGACAACATGCTGCTGGATCCCACTACTGGGGCCACCCTCACCCTCCTGGGCCTCCAGCTCTGCTGCCTTTGGGCCTACTGGGCTAGACAGGAGTGGTGGCTGCATGTAGCCCAGCACACTTGGTGTCATGAGCAGTGTCTGGAGGCATTCAGGATGATCCAGGAAACATTCTGGGATCCTCTGAACCAGCTCCAGCCACACCTGGCCAGACATACAGCCACCTCCCTCCCACAGACATCCACCTGGCCTCGCCTTGCTGAAGTTGGCCATGCCCACCAACCTGTGGTATATCGGCCACCTCTTTGGTGTAGGCAATGCCACCACTAGGGAGCCAGTCCTTGAGGTGTGCGGTGGCTTCCAAGATGTGCTGGCGCACAAGGTGTTATTCCTGCATGACCCCCCTGACAGTGGTGGCAGGGTTCCAAGCCCTGGGATTCCCCCAGTGCATTGGGACCCTGGACAGGAACCACACCCCATCACCTGCCTGCCCCATGGTGACTGACTCTATTGCATCTAGAAGAGTTTTCACTCTGATCCATGGGGCTCCAGGCCATCGTGGACCACCACAGGGCCTTCATGAACATGAAAGCCAGCTGGGCAGGCAGTCCCCATGACTCCTGTCTCTTCAGGAACTCCACCCTGCCAATCCTGGTGCAGAGCGGCCGCTTCACACCAGGGGTGCCGGACCTGCAGCTGGACACCATGGTAGTCCCACCTCTCCTCATCAGAGACCCTTCCTACCTGCTCCTTTCCTGGCTCATGCAGCCCTACACTGGCCACCTGGACACCTGCCAGGCCCACTTTAACTGGTGCCTGGGCTGGACCTACATCCAGGTTGAGCGTGCCTTTTGCTGCCTCAAGGGTCACTGGTGTACCTTCACTGACCAGATTGAGTTTACTGAGGACAATCTCCCCTGAGTCATCACTGCAGTCTCTGGGCTGCATAACATCTGAGAGGCCCAAGGGCAGCTCTTCCACAAGGCCTGGGAAGAGGAGGCATCGTGAGCGGAAGATACTTGACAAAGGGAGGTGGCCAATATCCTCCATCACCTGCTGTACCATCATAGAGGTGGCCGATATCCTCCATCACCTGCTGCAGCAGCGACATTGGCAGGCCACCCCCACCAAGGCCCCAGCAGTATTACACACCTGCCCCAGGAGGGCAAGGCACTAGGTGCAAGAGGTGCTGGCCAAACACCTCCTCCTGCACTCCCCACTCTAGCCTGCCTGGACCACTGCCCACAGACCCCCCGCCACCTGCTCTGCCCACCCCCAGCACCATGCTCATTGCAATCACATCTCAGAAGAACAGGTTTTTATTCCCCTCACATCAAATTGACCCCCCACCCCCAACAAACAGAGACCTGCTCCCCCGTCCATCCCCAACAAACAAACCTCCCTCCCTCACCCCTGCACATAGCCCCTCCACCACCCACCCCACCCGCCAACAATAAAATACCCTCTTTCCTGCATAAACTATTTACAAAATGCTTTGTGTGCCATCCCAGGGTGGATGGCCATGGGGTGAGGGTGCATAGGGGACAGATCAGCATCCTGAAGCACCCTGCAGGCATGGGCCTGGCAGGCACACAGCACTGCAGTACCAGGCAGTGGTGCTGGGCTGCAGACAGGCTGGCACAGCTGGCCTGCAGCCTGCCCAGGCAGGGCACAGGGGCCTGGAGTGGCCTCAGGCTCCCTGCACGTGTGCCCCAGGCCTCAAAATACCTGCAGACTTTTAAGGGCCTGAGGCTGCCATTGAGGCAGCCCAGACCTGGGGCAGGAGAGGTTCCCTACCTGGAACCCTGGCACTAGCCTCAGGCCAGATCCCGAGTGGCAGGGCTGACCAGAAGCAATTTTGCTTCCTGTTGGCATCTACACATACATTACTACTCAATAAGTAATCATGAGTAAATTTGCTACCTGCAAATTATGTGTGTATATGTTACACACACTAAATCATGCATACATCATTAAATCATGAACATTAAATAAAATTAATTGTACCCAAAACACAAATATTTCAGAGATTATTTTCATGAAACATAAAGTAACATGAATTCCCCTAACCCTAAATCTCTTTGTCTAGATGTGCAGCTCCCCTGATATCCTCTGTTATCTTGGTTACATTGCTAGCATGTTTCCCTTTTAATATTAACCTGGTGTGTGAAAAGAAGTGCTAAGAACAAAAAAGGCAGCAGTCACTAGATGTCATCATTTCTAATGAAAAATGAATATCTTCTTAATCAGACCTATTCTTTCTCCTGGAAGAGCATATCACTCTATATCGTGAGAATGAACAAACAAATGTTTCCAAATACACAGCAATGCACACTATGCATTTCAACTATCCTCGTAACCTGCTAACATACATTTTAACTATCTTTTTATTTGCAAAAAAAATCCACTTCTGAAGCATTTTGTAAAGTGGTTGGAATAGATTTTAAAATGTAATAAAATGATTGGAATATTATACATACTTACAAAGAAAAACCCAGTGTTTGAGAGATACAAAACAGTTAGTTATATCATTCCTAGACTTCTCACAAGTTTTTTTTTTAGCTATATCCCTGAAGAGGAGTCAGGCAGAATGGCTAGAGAATAATTTGACACTGACTTCTAGAGTAGCCATTCAATGGGTGCTAGATGATGGAAGAAACACAGCTCTTAGTATAAGAATCCTGTTGAAAACTTGTGGCAGCTTTAAAAACAAAACTGAGTAGAGCTTTCAAAAAAGGAACAAAGCATATTATGAACCTGATACCCTCTCATTTTATATTTGAACTTTAATTCATGATCCCACCCACAGAACAATTGCTAGTTGTTTTTCGTTTTCAACCTCAGTGAAACTGAGAGAAGGGGAAGAGGGCAGTATGCAACCTGATGCACATTTATGTTCAGATGACACAAATAACTGGGTAGCTTACAGGCAGTGGAGTGATAGCACAATCTGGTTATTGCAATCATATGTGCTCAAGGCAAATTCATTTATAATGTGTTTTATCTCTGTTATATGAGATTGTGGTTTCCTTTCGTTAATAGATTCTTTACCAGGTGTATAGTAGACCTGTGCAAATAGAGAAGTATTCAATTTGGATTCAGCCGATTCAGAGGACAGTGATTCGATTTGGTGATTCGAATCACTGTCCCCATTTGATTTGGCTGAATCAGAATTGGAGATTCAGTGCTGATTCAGAGATTTGGATCGGCTGGGGAGAGTCAGGCACAGCTGGCTGGCTGCAGGTTCGCCTGTGACTCCTCCAGCTGTGCCTGCCTCTCCCCAGGCAGGGGTCTCATGGGAGAAGCCCCCATGGCTGCCCTGCCCAACCCTACCCCCCACCTGGCCCCAGCCTCCCAGCACTTAAAAAAAAAAAGGCCCTACACTCACTGGCTGCAGCAGTGGGGATCAGGGCCTCTGAGGACTCATGGCAGAGCCCCCGTGTGCAGCATGGGGCAGCAGAGTGCAGTGGGGATTGCCCCCACCATTTAGCACCCTCATGGCAGCTGCCCCATGGCACAAGTGCAGCGTGGCTTGGCAGGGCACTGTGCACTGTCTGGGAGATGGGGCCACTGGGGCTGAGCAATGCTGGGCTCCGGCTGACTGCTGGAACCACCCCGACTCCCAGACAGTACGCAGTTCCCTGCCAAGCTGCACTGCACCCGTGTGATGTGACAGCTACCGTGTGGGTGCCAAGCAGCGGGGGCAATCCCTGCTACCACCCACTGCCCCACACTGTGGGGGGGCGCTCTGAGATGAGCCCTCAGGCCCTGATTGCCGCTGCCATAGCCGGTGAATGCAGGGCTTTTTTTTTTTTAAAGTGCTGGGATGCTGGGACCAGGCAGGAGAGGGGGGGCATCAGGGATGGGGTTGGGCAGGGGGGCAAATCGGGGAGTGGGGGCTGTGTGGGGTGTGCTGCCACATAGCCCCACAACCCCCACAGCCCCTGCTACAGCCAGTGAGTGCAGGGTGCTTTTTTTGATTCCCTAGACTGCTGGGGCAAGGCAGGGAGGGGAGATTGGGGATTAGGGGCTGCATGGGGGGTGCTCTGTCATGAGCTCCCAGAGGCCCTGATTACTGCTGCCAGAGCTAGTGAGTGAGGGGCTTTTTTTTTTGTAAGTGCTGGGAGGCTGGGGCTGGACAGGGCAGCCATGGGGGCTTCTCCTGCAGCTCCTCCAGCTGTGCCTGCCTCTGCCCCAGTGGGGGGAGCTGTAGGAGAAGCTCCCATAGCTGCCCTGCCCAGCCCCATCCCCTGCCCAGCCCAGTCCAACCAGTGCGGGAAGCAAGGCATGACACAGGTGTGGCTCACTCCAGGTGGCAGCAGGGCATAACCACCCACTCCCAGTGCTACCATGCCTGCATCAGCACTGGGAGCAGGGGCTCTTTCCTGTCGCCACTTGCCAGCCAGAGCAGGGTGGGGTGTGGGATACAGGCATGGTAGCACTAGGAGCGGCAGCTATGCCCTGCTGCCACTTGCCCTCTTCCACCTGGAGTGAGCCACAACTTCATCCTACCCGCCCCACCCCCCAGCCCTGGCTGGGCAAGTGGCAGCAGGGCATAGTCCCTGCTCCCAGCACTAGCATGCCCACATCCCATGCCCTGCCAGCCCCCTCCCTGAGTAATGTGTCCTCCTGCCCCAGCTGGGCAGCTTGTCCTAACCTCAGCCCCAATCCCTCACTCCCCCACGCCTCTTCCTTCCCCCCTCCCTCAACCACAACAGATTTACCAGCTGGAGGCAGCTATGTTAACTGCCTGTTTAGTCTATGACCAAATCTCCAAAGCAGCTGAATCTTTTCTGAAGCTTTTCCAAATAGATTTGGATGCTTCAAATCAATTCAGAGCTTTTAATTGATCTCCCAATTCAATTCAGATTCAGAGATTCAGTCCCCAAATCGGGCCTAATCTCCTCCAAATCGAATTAGCTACCGAAGCTTCACACAGCCCTAGTATATAGGCACTTGTAAATGCTGTGCACCAAAAACACAAAATAACTACTATAAATCAAGGCTTACCTTAAAAAAACTACAGGGAGAACCAAACTGAAAGTGCAAATGGACCTGACCTTAAAATTTTCCCATGGATTTTACATTTTCCAAAATCTCTGGAGTCTTTAATTCCATGATTTTAGTAAAAGCTATTACAATGATGTGTGCCAGCTGTGAAATTAGATTAAGACCCTTGTTCAACTTCAACTAGCATGATGTCCTTCTGCTTCTCAGGGATAAAAAGACTTCATGAGACACAATTAAGACACTGAGGCTACAAACAGACGTCACATTTGTCCTGAGATAAACCATTTTGTCCTGGGACATTGTCTCCACCCCAGCAGCAAGCATCCCTCTGGAGGCACAGAGCAATTTTCCACCCCCTGGGCTAGCGGGGTCCAAATCTGCTTTCATGTCCCTGCATGTGTAGATGCCTGCCCAGGAGCATTTATTCATGAGTAGTTTACTCACAAGTAAACTGATCTTGGATCAAATGCATGTGTAGACATGCCCACTGAAAAACAAGGTAGAGGGTTTTCTAGTACATATAGATTAATTCTGCACATAAGAAATATTTCACGTAGAAAACTTTCTACAAAAGTTAATAGTAAGATGAATAGACTATATATATTTACATTCAGATAAAAAAAGACCACGTTATTTTAGAAGTCATGAAATATTCTCTACGTGTTCTCAAATTTGAATCAATGAAGAGCCAAGTGAAACCAATGATCTGCACTTATTTATATTTTTATCTAATACTGATTGATTATGCTGCTATTTTTGTCTCCTTGTTTCCATATGATTTTTACCTTCTACACCTCAGAATCTTAAAGTTTTTAAACTTGAAGACAAACACACATAAATACCATTTGTAGAACTTTCTTCAGAGCCATTTGGAGAATTCCAATTATCATGTTTCTACTGAAAGAAAACATCCCATTTTGGGTCTCTAGCTTTAGACATTTTAGGTATATAACTTGGATGAAAAAGAATATAATCTCTTACCACATGCACATACCAGTTATACACACCCCCGCTCAAGGAAATATGTTGTCTTCTTTTACAACTATTCATCTTATCTCCTATCTTTTGAAGAAATATTTCCTAGATTTTAATTGAATTTTCAGAAGCAAGAAAGTCTTTTCTTTTTGTGGTGCTTGCTCCATGTTGGAGATCAGGCTTTTATTTAAAGTGGATGACCCAATATATTCAGTTCAGCTGCTAGATTGACTGTCACTAAGTTGTCAACAGTTTGTTATGAATAGTATACAGAAGGAGAACAAGTTGACCTTAAACTCACTAAATGTTTTATGAATGCAACCCATTTCCAGAAAAATATGAATATGTTTTCCAGATTTGCTCTTTCTGATTTCCTTAAGGCTGTTCTCAGTAACAAATGTGTTTCATCTTACTGAGGTGCTTGTTGCCTTGAATGCTAAGAAGAGAACAACATTTTAATGATAAATTTAATGCTTACAGATTGCAAAGGATTGTTTATATTGTAGACTGTGGGTGTATCTACATGAGATGCTTTAAATTGTGCAGTTGCATAATTTACTGCGCATTAAGTATGCACACCTACATGTATGCATGCTTACCACACAGTAAACATTGCTACTCATGATTAAATTTGCAATCTGCCAAGACAAGTAGAAAATGTACTTGTGATTACTTACAGCTCAGTAACGCTTGCATAGATATTACCTGGGATCAAATTTGATCCCAGTCAGCCCTGCCAATAAAGGGCCAGCCTGAGCTCAGGCCCAGGGCCCAGGGCTGGGAGCCTATCCTGCCCCAGGGCTGGGCCACCTCTCTAACAGCCCCAGCCACAGGCCCTTTAAAAGCCTGCAGGCATTTTGATCCCTCAGACACAACAGCAGGGAGCCTAGGGGGGAGGGACTCTTGGCCTCTGCTGCCCCTGTACAGGACATGGGCAACCTGTGTCAGCCTGCCTGCACCCCAGCACCACTGCTGGGGACCACAGTGCTGTTCACCTGCCATTCCCTTACCATCCAGCCCTGCAGGGTACTGCAGGCTCTTGCCAGGCCTGCCAGACCATGGGCCCAGCTGCAGCCAGCTCCTGGCTGCTGGGGCCAGCACCAGCTGCCCACAGCCGACCCCCAGCATGCTGCCCAAAGCCTGCAAGTGCTGTGGGGCATTGCCTCACCATGCAGCTCCCAGTCCCATACTGTGCCCCTGCACTGGGCACTGCAGACAGCTGCCCAGACCCAGCAGCACAGGGATAACTGTGTGGAGGCTTGGAAAGCTGGCATGGGAGCCCTGATGGCCTCATTGGTGATGCTATTCACTTCCACTCACAGCCCCAAATTGTTGCAGGAAGCAACTGGTGATCTTGTGGCATTGTGGGGTGAGGCAGAGGTGCAGCAGCAGTTGGCGTGGGGTGGGTGCTCCAATGCCAATGTCTATGACGGGTTATCAGACCAGAGGCAGGAGTGTGGGCAAGACTGGTCAGCATAGTAATGCCACATAATGGTAAAGGCCTTGTGGGCACAGTGGATCACCATCATTGACCACAATCATCAGTCAGGGAGTGTGCACAAGACCATACCCTTTATGCAGCAGCTGGCAGCCATCCTTGTGCCCCAGGACCCAGTACACAGCCATGCTGTGTACAGCAGCACAGGAACCTGCCCAAGCCCCCACTCTGGCCTTGAACACATGAGTCATGTGTCATGAGGGGAGGGCCCCTCGGGTTGCCAGCTGCCCGCCCAATGAGCTCCCCAATTGCAGCCTCCACCAGCAGCTCAGGGAGCCTGCCCCAACAGCTCCACAGCCTCAGCCCTAGCAACAAGGTATGGCTGGCCATGTCACTGCCAGCCACCAGCAGTGCCATTTTCTCCTCGGGGGGGCCCTGGCCAGGTGCCCACATGCCACACTCTGCCACCTGAGGACACTGCTGGGAGCCACATGCCGTTGCCACCAGCTGGGACTGACCAGGGCTGCTGGGCATACCAGCCCTACCCACATGGTAAGGCCTGAAGTGGGGGAGGGCCCCCCTGCCCCTGGACCCATTCCCCCTTTCATGGCCCCCCACTCCCTGCCTGGTCCAGCTGCACTTCCCTGGCTGCCATGTCCCCCCCCCCCTCCGGCCACACAGCACACAGAGAGGCAGGAGATAGTGTAAAACAAGTAGGCACAGGCCTCTCACTTGCCAAGGAATGTGTTGATGCCAGCGGCGATATCTTCCTTGGCTCTGGGAGGCAGGAACTGGTAGTGCAGCCACAGGTAACCCTCCAGGTGGTGGCAGAGGTGACAGGGAAACCTGGGCTTGCCCCCCCACCCCGCGCTGTTGAAGCTCAGGGTCCCATGCCAGATTCACAAGTACACCTGGAGTACCATGGTAACAGATCATCATCAGCAAGATCTAATGGGTTGGGCACCCCTCAGGCCACACAAACAGCTTCCTGCACAGTGCCTGGGACATATGCAGCATGGCCATGCTCAGGGTGCAGCACTGGTGCGGGATGAGGGGCGGGAAACAGCCCTGAGGTGCCTCCTTGGTGAGGCCCACTGTGGGGAAGGAGAGGACACAAGAAGCTCCACATCCTAGTCATCCAGGAGCTCTGTGCCCCCGCCAAGCCCAGGTTCTGTGGGCTAGATGGCAGCACAGGAGACAGGATGGCTTGCAGGAAAAGAAGGGTGGGCAGTGAGGTTTGTAACTATGGCAGCAGGTGCTGCATGAGCCAGGCCTGTCCCAGCCTAGGAATGGGGTGAGGGAGGCAAGCTGCCCACAGCCAGCACCTGGTGCCCCACTGGCCCCAACGGAATGACCAAGGATGGGGGTCTAAGCCAGCAGCTCTGTGGGTCCAGGCCTCTGGGTCCAGGCTCTCTGGGTCCTGGCTAACTTAACATAGTCCCTGGACACCCATGCATGCCTGACCCCTGCTACACAGCATCTTATCTCAGAAATGTTGCAAACTCTCACAAACACTTTCTTCTTCATGTCTTCCAGGCCCTGAAGCCACACGTGGGTAGGAGACCACACTTTGCAGTCAGGATGCAGTCTCAGGATCACCACCACCCACAACTGGGACCTTGGGCATGCACCACCTCCACAGGATGATTACCCAGGATTGGACTCTCCTCCTGGACCAGTTGGTGATGACCGTGGAGGACCGGCAGGCAGATGGATGTGGCAGGCAAAAGATGTTGCCTGGCAGGACAGGTGGCAGGCAGAGGATGTCATCCACAAGGATGCGTGGGACCACCATGAGGAAGTATGAAACCAGGAAGACTGGGAGTTCAGGGTTCAGCTCTTGGTCCTGGAGCATAAGTACATGGAGGCCCCACAGGAGCAGGAAGCAATCATGGTCAGAGCAGTGCAGGTCACAGAGGAGGACCACCAGGTACTGGACAACATCCTGGCCCTGGTGATCATCTTCATGCCACCTGCTGCCCTTCCCCCAACCTTAGCCCTGCCTGCCTCCTAGCAGCCACCCACCACCCAGCAGCAGGCCCCTCATGGGCCTGGGTGGAGACCCAGCACTGCTTCCACCAGCCAGGAAACCCTGCCCCAGCCCCCATCCTGGGCCCCTGCCACCCAGTACCCCCACCTGGGCCCAGGCCCACTGCTTGCCCCAGCTCCACTTGGACATGGAGCAGGAACTGCCTGTATCATGGACAGGACCATGCATCAGCCCTGCTGGCCCTGGCCATGAGCTGCCAGAGGGGGAGCTGCCCACACCAAGGGACCAGCAGCCACTGTCACCTCTGGGAGAGTCTCCCACCCACTGGACCCACTGCAGCATACACACCTGCAAGGGAACAGCCAGAGGCTGTGGTGCTGGCTACCTGTCCCCGGACTCTGCCCCCCAGGTGCCCCCAGGGGGGTACACGGACACATCACATTGTAAATAGGTTGCATGGGAGAGAGAGCTTTTTTTTTTGTTGGTGGGTGGGGTGGCTGGTGGAGGGGCTCTGGTGTTGAGGAGGGAAGGGGGAGAGAGCATCTCATAGAATCATAGAATCATAGAAGTAGGGTCGGAAGGGACCTTGCAGATCTTCAGGTCCGACCCCCTGCCTGGGCAGGAAGAAAACTGGGCTCAAATGACCCCAGCCTGGTAGGCATCAAGCCGCTTCTTAAAGATCCCCAGGGTAGGAGCCAGCACCACTTCCCTTGGAAGTTGGTTCCAGATCCTAGCCGCCCTAACTGTGAAGTAGTTCTTACGGATGTCTAATCTAAACCTACTCTCCAACAACTTGTGGCCGTTATTCCTTGTTATCCCAGGGGGCGCTAGGGGAAACAAGGTCTCCCCCAACCCCTTCTGGTCCCCCCATTGAGTTTATAGACAGCCACAAGGTCCCCCCTTAGCATTCTCTTGTGAAGGCTGAACAGGTTCAGGTCCCATAACCTCTCGTTGTAGGGTCTGCCCTGCAGTCCCCAGATCATGCGGGTGGCCCTCCTCTGGACCCTCTCAATGTTGTCCACAACCCTCTTGAACTGAGATGCCCGGAACTGGACACAGTACTCCAGCTGTGTCCTGACCAGTGTCACATAGAGGGGGAGGATCACCTCCTTGGCCCTACTTGAGATGCACCTGTGGATGCACGATAGGGTCCGGTTAGCCGTGCCGACTGTGACCTCGTATTGTCGGCCCATGTTCATCTTGGAGTCAATAATGACTCTAAGATCCCTTTCTGCCTCCGTGCTCTCAAAAAGGGAGTTTCCCATCTTATAAGTGTGCTGCTGCTTACTACTGCCCAAGTGTCTGTTTCTTGTGAGAGCAATAAAGTGTTTTTCTGAGAACTGTCTGCAGTGAGCATGATGCTGGGGGCAGGTAGTGCAGTGGGGGTCTGTGGGTGGCTGTCCAAGTGGGCTACAATGGGGAGTGCAGGAGGAGGTGGTCAGCCACTGCCTCTCACAAGCAGTGCCCTGCCCCCAAGGGTGGGTGCAAGGTTTACCCAGCACCTTGGCAGGGGAGGCCCACTGTTGTTGCTGCCACCGCAGGTGGTGCTCCCACTTCCAGGCGTCTTCTGCACACTACACCTCCTCTGACCAGGCCTCATGAAAGAACTTCCCCCGGGCCTGGAAGATGTTATGCAGCACACAGGCTGTGACAATGACTCAGGGGATGTTATCCTCAGCACTGGTTGAAGTGGGCCTGGCAGCAGTCCTGCTGACCAGAGTAGGGCTGCATGAGCCAGGACAGGAGCAGGTGGGATCCCCAGTAAAGAGGGATGGGATCACCACAACACCAAGCTGCAGGCCCGGTATCCCAGGCATAAAGCAGCTGAGGCCTGCCACCACCACCAGGGAGTCATGCACATGGAGCACTGTGTGCCTTAGCACATTTTGAAGGGTGCAGCACACCTCCAGGACATCCTTCCTGGCTCTGGCCTTGCCCATGCCAAAGAGGTGGCCCATGTAGCAGAGGATGATGGGCATGGCCAACTTGAGCAGGGCAATGGCCAGCTGGGTGTCCACAGGGAGGGACAGCTGCATGTTGGTGTCCTGCCACTCCAGGTGTGGGGAGAGCTGCTCCAGGAGGTTCTGGAAAGTGGCCTGGGTAATCCAGAATGCATCCAGACAGTGCTCATTGTCCCAGGTGTGCTGGATGATGTGCAGCCACCAGTCCTGGCTGGTCCAGCGGATCCAGAGGTGGTGGGGCTGGAGGCACAGGAGGGTAAGATCAGTTCTGGTATTGACATCCTGGAGCGCATCATTGGTGTCCCTACTGGGGTCTGGTCAACAGGACAGGGTCCAGGCAGCAGATGCGCAGCAGTGGCAGCTCTCGGATAGTGCAGTGAAGCCAGGCAGGTGGTCACTGCACGTGGGGGAACCAATACGGTCCAGACAGCAGTGGGCCAGCCAGTGGCCATTGTGGTCAGCCAGCAATGCCAGCATGACAGCTAGCAAGATACCATGGCACTAGGATCATTGGTAGTCATGGCCAGGGGCTGGAGCAGCCATGGCTCAGGGAGGCATAGGCTGCAACAGAAGACCTGCTGTGTACTGACCCCATGCTGTGCATGCTGCTCCTGGCCAGAAACACAGCTGCTCAAGGAGCAGAGTATGGGGTTGGTGTTTAAAGATGCCATAGCCGCCAGCTCCCTCTGGTGGTGGCCCATTGCAGGGCCCCAGGAAGCAGAAGCACTTTGCTACTGGGAGCAGCAAGTCTGCTCCTGCATTACTGCATGTGTAGATGCCCGCCCGAGAGAATTTACTTGAGAGTAATTTACTCACAAGAAAACTGGTCCCACATCAAATTCACGTGTAGACACACCCTGTATTCTTGGTTTTAGCCAAAGGCTATGTTTAATGTTGTATCTGTAATGATAACAGTTTTGCTTTCTCAGTCTTATAGAATCCTGTTTTATAATTCTCCAGTACAAGAATAACTTATTTCGGTCACTTCTTTTTTCATGATTAGTCTTTCTATTTGTGATCAAAGATGGATTGAGTAAGGCTTAAATAGATTAAGCTCTGGTGACTTTGATCTGTATAGCACACACTAATATCTGGGCTCTTTTCCTCAGACTGTAAGAATGAAAGCCAAAGTGGTGGAAAGCATGCAATGCTCATGCCTGTGCCAGAGGGTGCTGCAGCAATGGACTAGAAGTAAACAGGTATGGGGCACTTGATATTATAGTACACAGCTCAGAGAATGTAACCGATAGAGTAATCCTATAAATGGAATTAATTTAAGACACTTGTGCTCAGCTCTGGATTTTGATCTGAAGATAGCATTCAGTTTACTGTGGCATAGAATATACTGGTTCCTTTTCAAATACATGGACAAGCTACTTTCAGTTCTTTCAGAAGTAGCAGACAAAGTGCTTTCCAGATAATATACAGTTTTAAATGTTTTTTTGAAAGCCCTTTGGATTACAGAATTCATAGCAACAGCTTCTGCTACATTAAGAGCACAATAAGATTTAATAAGAAGGATGCACTTCAGTTCCTAGATCACTTGTTTTCTACTTTATTTTATACGTCATAATACTTACCTCTTCATACTTAAAAACCTTTATTGATCTCCTCTATCCCAAAGCAGGTTCTCTTGATCTGGATCGAACCTGTCTCTGTCAGTAACATTTTTCCAGGAGACAGTTCTATTTAAAATGTTTCACAGGCCATCTAGTTATTTGTTCATTTGTTAGGAATGGTGAAAGAAACTATAATAGACAAGCAGTCTCAGCTGGCTACTGGATGTAAGACTAGGTCTAGTAATATTACAAGGAACAACTATGTATGTTGTGCACTATGGAAAATAGTTTTATGATACATCTTGACCCAAGGCTTATTAAAAAATCTATTTCCTATTTTAATTGAAATTCAAACTACCCTTTGGAATTTCAATTTAGATATTTTTACTATAATATTAGCTTCAATGCTGTAAATGAGAAATAGAGTCTCTTCGGTTACAATATGGTGTATTTGGCAGCTATCAATTTAATATCAGAAATTGAATTTTTTAATTGAATGTAAACAGAAATATGTTTTCTTTCAGCATAAATCTCACATCAGCTATACCATATTTTTGTGTTAATCCTGGAGGAGTACACAGGTTCTGTTTATAGTCTTGTTAATCTCTATCTAGAAAGAACCAATTCAATCCTTGAGTTTGCATTTTTAAACACTTCGCCTTAAGGATGGCTTACTATGGACACAAGTGAACACAAATATCAGGGAAAGAATGTGTTGTAAGTGCTATCTGGACAGCCCTTGTGTCATTTGTAATATCAACGATCACTGTTGTCAATGAGAGAGGCAGTTGGGGTTTGCATCCTGCATTAGACATGGTGAGAAGAAACCTGAGACCTGTTCCTTTTCTTCTGACACACTTACAAGACAAACACATGCTCCCTTAAAAATAACATTTCTCTGCTCTGATATGGTTCCTCCCATATGTCTGGCTTAAAAATGTGCATCAGTTCACAGTGTTATGCTTGTTAAGATATAATATTACTATTCTGCAATGAGCCCTTTCAGAAAACACAGGAGGAAAACTGGCTCCTGTTGCGCTGAAGAGGGAGCTCCTTCAAAATTTGTGTGCAAGCAAAGGAACCTCTCATTGCAGAATTAAATTTTTGTCTTGCTCTGTTTTTATTCTTCTCCTGTTATTTTCTTGAGTCATGCTGCTTTCACCTTTGATAAGCCGAAGTTACAGAATTGACAGAGGTGGCTGAAAGCAATATTGCATTTTCTGTTTTCTGCACAGTAATTTGAGCATCACAGAGCACTCAGTCACATTTTAGCACCTCATTTTGGGGAATATTTTTAATTATAATTTGCTACAATTATTTTGAGTAGGCTGCTGATATGGAAAGAAAAAGCAGGCTGCCTGAGTATTAGACCTTATTTTGCTCTTGGTTTATTCCTACATTAAAATATGGTGGTGATCCAGTGGTGTCCCCTAGGGATCAGTGCTTAGGCTCTTTAATATCTTTATCAATGACCTGGATGAGGGAGTGAAAAGCACAGTGATTAAATTTGCAGATGATACCAAGTTGTGGGGACGAGTGGGCATGTCTGAGGACAGGACAAAGATCCAGGATGAACTTGACAGGCTGGTCCTATGGGCTGAACGCAATCAGATGAGGTTCAACAGAAACAAGTACAAGGTCCTTCATCTGTGAAGGATGAATGCTTGCCGTACCTTTACGATGGGTGGTGGTTCAATAGCTGGCACTGCATCCGAAATGGACCTGAGGGTGGCAATTCACCAGAGGATGAATATGAGCCACCAGTGTGATGAAGCTGCCAACAGAGCAAATAGAACTTTGGTGTGCATCAGCAGATGTGTCGCCAACAGATCCAGAGAGGTGTTTCTCCCCCTCTATTCAGCATTAGAGAGGCCACAGCTGGAGTACTGTGTCCAATTCTGGGCACTACACTTCAAGAAGAATGTGGACAAGCTCAAAAGGGTGCAGAGAAGGACCACCTGCATGATCAAGGGCCTGGGGGGATACGCCTTATGAGGAGAGACTTCAGGATCTGGGTTTGTTCAGTCTGAGTAAAAGAAGGCTGAGGGTGACTTGATAGCTGCCTACAAATATGTCAAGGGAGAACACTAGGATCTGGGACAGCAACTTTTCAGAAAAGCACACCCTGGGAGGACAAGCACCAATGGACACAAGCTAGGCAGGCAAAAGTTAGGCTGGACACATGGAAAAATTTGTTTTCCAGACAGGTAACCAACATCTGGAACACACTTCCAGCAGAGGTGGTGCAGTCACTATTCTTGATGGTGTTCAAGGGGAGGCTAGACAAGTAACTTGTTGAGCTCATTTCAGCTCATTACCTCCTACCCCTAGCAGGCGACTGGACTTGATGATCTTACAGATTTCTTCTGGTCCTTCTTTCTATGATTCTATGAATGGCATTTGTTAACACATGTTTCTCATATGTTACTTTACAAGACTAACGTTATAGACTTCAATTGTAAGTGGACAGTTAGCCTGTGGAAATGACATTGTTGTGGGGTTTTCCTGGTCTTAGTTTTTTACCCATATCTTAATAACGTAATTCACATGTGTTACAGATTTATTTTCTTTTCCATTACAAATTGTACATTAAATGATGGGTATAAATTAGGGCTGTCAGTTAATCAGTTAACTTATGTGATTAATGCAAAAACAAATTGTGTTAATTTCTTTAATCACGTTAATCACACACATCAGAAAATGTGAGGTTTTCCAAATTGGGGAAAATTTGGACCAGCTCCAAACCAGCCAGTACCCATGTGCAGAGCCCCAATCCCAGCCTACCCATGCCTGCTCCAGACACACCCGCCAATCTTGAGCAGGGGCAGCAGTGGCCAGGCAGAAGCTCCTACTCGGCATGAAGGAAAAGCAAGCCCCGCTACTGCTGGGCCCATTTAAGCAAGTACCCCCACTGCTGGGCCCTTCGTAGTGCAGCTGCACAGAGCCCGCGCCTGGGCTGCCCTGCAGCTCCTCTCCACTGCTGTCACAGCTGCCTCCAGGCCCCCCAGTGAGGCAGCGGTGGCAGTGCAGAGGAGCCATAGGGCAGTCTGGACACAGGCTGTGGATGGCTGCAGCAAGAAATGCCCAGCAACAGTGATGGGGATAGACCACTTTTTCTTCACACTGAGCAGCAGCTTCTGCCTGGCTACTGCCACTGCTCACCATGGGGAGATGAGTCTGGAGCAGTCGTGGGGTGTGCAGGGGTTGGGGCTGTTCACAGGGGTTCCAGCTGGTCCAGTCCAGCTCGGGCAAGTCTGGGGTGAGCCTGGTTCGGGCCAGGAATGTACTGTTGGTGAGGGGCAGGAAGAGCTACAGGGTGCATGGGCTCTGGGCTGTTGGACAGGGGGGTGCTGACTATTGTTTAACTGTGCAATTAAAATTGTGATTAATTGCAACTATTTTTTTTTAATCTCACAATGTTAATTGTGATTATTTTTTTTACTCGCTTGTCAGCCCTAATATAAATAATGCAAGATGCTACTGTATCTGTATTGCAACATACACGGGCTTCCTATGTGTGGGACTGAAGTTAAAAGAATAATAAAAGACTGAAGTGCTAAGAAGAATAATTCCATAACAGTAGGTAAGAATGATAATCCATCGTATTTCACGGGAATAAAGAAACCTTTTACAGGTCTCTGTTGCCTGGCTTTTATGAATGAGCAAGTCACTTTCCATCCTGCTTTGGGGATCAGGAGTCCTAGCATTGCCCAGGAGGTTAACCAGCTTGGAGATTCCATCCACTGAATTACCATTTAGCCTTAGTACCCTAGGGACAGAATCAATGTCATTTTGGCTGTTGCTGTGAATGCTCCAAACAGTTAGCACTTACTGATACATTAGCTCTTCTTTACTATTTTTCCATTAAAACGTCTGAAGTAATGTGATTCAAAGTGCCTACGGTATGCTAGGCAGACAAGGTTCCTTGGGTGAATTTGATATCTTTTATTAGACCAACCCAAATAGTTGGAGAAAAGTTATTAAGCAAGCTTTTGGGTTCAAAAGGATATGCTACACACTTAAGTTTGGGGAAATAAAATATCAGTATGAACTTTATTTTCACATGGGGAAGTTTGTCTCAGATGTAGTTCTTCAGCTATTTTTTTAATATAGTTTCACTTCCTGCCCCCAGCCTTACCCTTCCCCCCACAAATTGATATATGTGGTTTTGGCCCAAATCTTAGGCCAGAATTTCAGCCATTTCATATACATTGATTTACAGTGGCTGAGGATATGGCCTAAGCCCATTGTTTCAATCCTTACTGAAGCAAGACTCACATTTAGATCAGTTTTGCCTGCGTATGAATTGCGAGCTTGGTTCTCTAAATCAACTAACCCAAGCATTCCCAGATCAAAATTCCATTTCCTATGAATGTTACATCACTGATAGTTACTTCTTGATGTGTTTCATTTTGAAATGTTATTAAAATAAACTCATAAATAACATAAGATGTGAAAGAGACCAAATAGATTTATCCCAAATATATCTGAAATAAATGCTATGCTGTAACCTGATATTAGCAAATGCATGCTTCACATATTTAATTTCAAACCACCCTAGATCCCTTAGACATCTCCAGCAGCGCACTAGTTCTCAGCACCCAAGTAGCATGGGATTATTCCTCTGAGATCACTCATATGAGGACTCATCCAAGGAACCTTTACAGGAATAACTTCAATTGAACTAATATCTTGAGTAAGGTATATGTAGCTAAGCAGACTTGCAGGAGTGAGCTGAAGGGGGCTTTGTAGGGCTGCCTATACATGTATCAGTTCTTTCAATTTTGTGCAGACTTCAGCCTCAGAGGCATAATGGGCAGGGTTTGTGCTTTGGGCAAATCCTGTGGGACAGGAGGGGGTGGCAGGGAGAAGCCACTGAGCACCGGAAGGGAGATGGTTCTGAGAGCAAGGCTGGGTGCAAGGGGATCTTACCTATATGAGGGACTCAAAAACAGCCACAGCATGATCTTTCAGACCCAGTTATTGCTCCTACAGCCACAGCACACTGTCCATGCACCCAGCAGCTGGTGCAAGAGTAATGTCATGGGGCTGCTTCTGCTGTTGCCATATTGACTATGCAGGCATAAGGCATAATTCTGGTGCCCCTACTAAACTGGCACCTGAGGCTGGTGCCCAGCTTGCCCATGCCAAATTATACTACTATTCAATCTACATAAAAAGCAATATGCTAAATTAAAGAATATTCAGCACTATAGGGGCAGCATTCCTTCTGAAAGCTGATATAAGACAAGAAAGAACATTAAAAAGGGTAGAAGCACATGGCACAGCCTCACTTTTCCCAGTACTAAAGAGGTCATTTGGAATAGTCCAAAGTAAAGAAGTCATAAATGATAAACCTATCAAGGCTTAAGAATAGAAAATAAGAATAGATTTACCTAGCCAAGTTTGAAGAATAGAAAATAACTAGTGGCTTGAAGGAAGGAGTTTCTGATAGTATCAGGAAGGAGTTTCTGATAGTAAAAGAGAAAAATGAAAGAGTACCACCAAATGCCTTTGGCTACAGGAAAAAGAAGATCGCAAGATTGGAAAGAACTGATTAAGAGGACTGAAAATCCATACAGAATTTGGAAAACTTGAAAAGCCTTGTATATGATTAAACATTGAATATTATCAAATGAAAATCCCAAGGCTGAAGACAGAAGTCAGTTGGGCTGCCTATACATGTGCTTGTGGGTGCTTTATCTAAAGCTCATTCAACAAGGTTTAGATGAAGTGCCCCTGTGGCCATTTTAAAACATGCTGGGTCTAAATAAACGTGATACTGAGGCAACACGGGAGTGTTCTAATTAAAATGTGGAGCAGACTCAATTAATCGAGTCTGCTCCAATGTGTTCTAATTAGAATGCAAATAAGCATATCTATAGGAACCCTTGGAGTCTTTGGTTAAAATCCTAATTCCTTTCCTCTGCATAAGCGTTGTAAATGATTTGTTCAAGCAAGTCCTCCTATATTTGAATCTACATAGTCTCTAAAAAGTATATCCAACCTTGTATTTGACATCCATAACCAAAATTCATATTTAGAAGAAATCTTAAAATGTTATAAAACAGATTTACACAGACTCTTAAATATGGAGTGAAATTTTGACAACCTGATTACCAGGGATCCTGGTTTTCTCTGATTTAAAAAAAAAATCCCAATTTTTCTGATTTAAAAAATAACCCAAAAACCACATTTTTCCATGATTAAAATGAAACAGCACTGATATAGATATAGATATATTAGTGGTGTTTCGTATTAATCACAGGAAAATGTGGATTTTAGGGGTTTTTTAAATCAGAAAATTTGGGATTTTTTTCTTATAAGAGAAAACCAGGATCCCTGCTGATTACATATGTATCCTTTGTATTTATTTGAAAGTAAAAATAAATATCCTACCCAATGGGTACTCATCACAGGGAGCATGTGAACTCAGATGCTTCTCTCCCCCAATTTAGGGTTGAAAGAGGTAAATTATTCCATATTAATATCTTAATCTATTTCCCCTTTGTTTCCATCAACAATAAAAATTAGAAATACATGTGTTCGAAGAAAGCTTACAGAGTTGGAGAGACAGTGGGTTACAGAGAATTTTTTTTAAATATTATTTTCTATTTTTCAGCAATAAATGCCATGATAAAGAGGACATTTGTTTTCATTTCTCAGACATGTCCTCTATCTAACATTGTGAGTCTTCAGTAAACATTAGCCCTGATATGGCAGGCAGCTATTCAACCTCTAATTATGTAAGTACAAACACCTTTGGTTAGTTTTTGTAATACCAAGCAACAAAAATACATGAGAAGAAAGTGAAAAAGTGAATTTTGCTACAAAAAATTGTGGGGATGGGTAAGGGGAATTTTAAAGCAGAAAATATTTAAAATCAACAAAATATATTTAATGTCATTTTAAAAAATACACATCCTAGCAAGACAGTGAAAATGAATAGAGACACGAAGTGATTTTTCTTTTTCTTTTAGTTTTCTCTGTTGATTTTAGTTCATTCAAATACTAGGAGAAAATCTCTTTAGTTAATGATTCTATGCTCCTGTGCCTCCAACTAAGATCTGAGAGAGCATCTTGTTCATACCTATGTGTCCTCAAAAGGTAATTTCCAACAAACCAGGAATGAGACTTAGCATTTTTGCCATTCCTTGGTTTAGAAAAAGCAGAGGAGGAAAATAAAACACTTCTTAAGAAAAAAAATGGTGGCTTGTTACATCCTTCTTTTCCCTTCAAGTCACATTTAAGGATAGCTGACTGACTATTCACCCACACCAGGTGCAACAAGAACAATCACAACCAATGGAAGATCCACTGCTTCCTAAAATGGCTATCCACTAACGTTGAGAGTATGTGCACATGTTCACAGGACCCGACCTATGATCACACAGCTTAAAGTCAGCTTGAAGTAAGCCTCATGATCATCATTTATGTTCCACTTGTGCAGATGTTTGCCAGTGCTGGGAGCCATGCTAGGAACTCATTCTAAGTAACTTGCAGTGGGGGGAAGGACAGAGGGGATCAATAGGGTTTAGTAGGTCTATGGGGCAGGGATTGGTGGGACTAGGGGGGAGTTGGTGGAATTGGTGGAGGGCTGGCTGCTCTGTGAGGGGAGTTGATGGGTCCTTGAGAGGGTGGATTATCCATCCAGGGTGGGGAATCAGGAGGCTAAAAACAGCCCAATCAGGTGGCAGGGCAGAAAGAGCACAGCCCTGGAGCTGGGACAAGCAGCTGAGCTTTCCTAGCCCTGAGGTGTTCGCTGCACATATACAAGCATGCAGTAGATCAGGCTAACATGTTCCTGATCTAACTTAGCTCATTTCCTCAGGAAGGCTAAATTAGATTGGGCTAGTCATTTTATCCCCAATCTAACCTCCCAAACATCTGAACAGCTAGGAACTTTGATCAACCTAACACTTGTTTGATTGATTTAAGTGTATTGTCTGCACGTACCCTGATGCATTTTGCAGGATTGTGCTTGTATCATCATCAGGACTTCTGTAAGCCACAAGGGTTGAATGTTGAGCTGCAGAGATTAGTCTTTGCCCCCTCAAGTTCTTATTCTTTCTTCACTGCAACAGAGTGCTCAATTCACAACAAAAGAAACTTACTAACAAAATAACATTAAAATATCGCACTGCATGGAAAACTCAGCTCTTTATTTTAGTGTAGATATCCTGCATTAACCAGTTAATTAACCACCTGAAGCAGTTCAACTGTGCAAGACTTAAGATTTAAAGAAGCTTGGCTCCATCTTCTGTGCAGCCACAGCATAAGACTTCAAAAACTCTTTATGTTGTAATCATCAGACTCAGCAGGACACTTCCACCAATGGCACTCCAGCTGTCTCCTCTCTTATTTCATGTTTTAGGTCACCAATAAACCATAATGGCTTGTAAAGATGAAACCAGTGAATAATGACAAGTCTTTACATATGCACACAACGAGATATTTTGAAAAGTAATTTTGATTTGAAGGGATGTCTGTTTAAATTTTAGATTGGAGGATTTTTTTTATTATTATTTTTGGTTAGTTAGTTGAGGGATTTAGTTAGTTCCATCGTGTTTTTGACATTCATGTAAATTAAGCATTTTTTCCAGATGTTTTTTCCAATTAATTTTCTAAGAACGCTTATCCAAAGAGCAATTTATAGTGAGAATATAGGCAGACCCTTGTTACCTTGTGGGCCTTTAGCATAAAAAATAAAGCAGAGCAGGCAATTTCATGTACAGCTGAAATATACAGACACTGTAAGTTACCACTGAGGAAGGCTCACCATTAGTCAAGACAGTCCTAAGGCCTCTGCAACCACTGGGGCACATTAGATGCTGTGCATCATTGATGATTCTTGGTGACCTGGTAGCACCCATATCCTCTCCAGGTATGGATGGTCATTGGCTCACAGGGAGCTCATCCGCCTTTTGACAGGTTTTATTTTACCTCCTGCCGGGTGTCCACACGCTCCTCACCCGGGGCTCGAGGGAGGGGGGTTAGTCACTGACAACCCAACCATGCAATAGGCTGTAATGGTTTACATGGTACCAGTTAGCAGAACAAGAGAGGCCTGGCCTGACTGTGATTAGGGATGCAGTAAAAGATAAATGTTATTTATTTTTGCAGTCAAGCTGAAGTGAATTGAAATGCCAACAGCCTGTGTCAGAAGGAATCTCAGATTAAAAACTTTCTACAGAATTTTTACATGAAGATCAGAGACATTTTCATGGGATGTACCAAATGGGAATTAGAGATACATGCTCTTACCACAGTTCTATAATTTTAACATCCCCCAGAACTGACAGACTTTGACACTAACAACTGCACTGGGAGTTAAGCAGATTTACAAGTGGCAGTGACCTTTTTGTCAAGGAAAGTAAAGTAGACTTGATTCCACTACACCCCCTCTTCACAAACATGACATGATCATTCAGTGTATAGTAGACAAGCCATGTTGGCCAAAGTTACGAAGGTGATGTTGACATATTCTTGTACATGGCATAGAATCTCACCAGTATGCTCTATGTTATAATGTCTGGTCTTCTACAGTGACATCTCTTTTCTTACAGTGAGGTTATAAGTATTTGTTACTTAAATATTTTAGTGCCATCTTTTCCACTTAGTGTCAATTAAAATGCTATGGTATTTAACATTTTTCTCTCTATCCATCACACAGTAAATAAAAATCTTTATTTTAATATTGTTGCTAGCTTTTCTTTCTTATCTTAATCACAAATAACACTGTGTTGTGTGGACAGCTTTTATTCACTACCTGGTTACCTTGTTACCATAACAACTAATAGCCAAGCTATGTTAGAAAACATAATAGAGGTTGTCTCTCCAGTTATCTAAAAGGAAATTGACTACTTTAAACTTAGTGAACTCCTACTTTTTAATTTCAGTGTTTATGTTTTAGAATCACTTTTGTGTGCATTTTTTCACAGATAATACTACAATTTCTATTCTATTTAATTTGCTGTGAAGACGCAGTAAAGCAAAACTTCTCTCTGTAGGCTCAGTCAACAAATGAATTATTTCTTTTTGAATAGTAAAAACGCAGAATAAAATCTACCATCCATCTACCTCTGTCCATTAAAAATCTTTGAGGTGTAGCTCCAAATTAAAAGCTATTTTAGGAAAGTAAAATAATTTTTTGAATGACTATAAACTTTAAAAAGTTATATTATTAAATTATTAAAGTATTACTATTCTAAAATTTAGAACAGTTTTAAGGGAATATTACATACTCCTAATAAAGGTGCTCTCTCTTCAGGAGGAGGAAAATTGTTGAGTAAATTTATGGTAAAGCAAGTTTTTCCTATTGATCAAGCCCTAGAGGGGCATTAACAACACTTAGGGGAACAAACTGCAGAAGATGGCATAACTGACACACATAAAAGACTCAGTAAGAGATCTGTGCAGTGTTGGGAGAAAATGGAACACTTTAACATTACATCCTGGTCATACCAAGGTCCATTGACCCTGTATTCATTCCAGATAATTAATTTACAACACATTAAACCTTTGTGTGAAGAAGGATGTTATGCATCAATTGTGCAGGAATAAAAAGTGTTATTGATTTAAGATTTCTACTGTATCATGCACTGACAGAAAGAAACAAGTTAGCTGTACCTTAAAGACAAAAAACCTTTTTGAAGGACAAATTTGCTAAATAAGTGCACTATACGCTACCCATAATTGAAGTATTGCTGACACTTTTAGAGAGATGCTGTTATAAAAAAAATGAGCATAATTAGAAGAACATGGAGTGACTCACTAATATTGACATTTACTCAAGGAATCAAAATTTTGGAGGTGATAATGTTCTCTTTTACAGTAAAGGTTTAAAATAGCAAAGCATGTTGACAAACATTATTTAATGAATAAAATATGAGGTAACAAGTGCCATTAATACAGTCAAAAGTCTGCTGTGAGTTAAGATTATTCTTTGTGTAGGTATTGATGTTTAACCATTACATAAAAGAGCAGAAAACTGAAGGCAGGTAAATTTGAAAGATACGGGAATACCTAGATTGCACCGAAATGAATTCTCTGACCATGTTATATTTTGATTTTTCATTGAAGCTCAAATCAAATATCCAAAAAGTCACTTAAAAATACTGATAAGTGAAACCTACTAAAAAAAGTACCCATTTTAGGTCAAACTTGGTTTTATATTGAGACAGCAGTAGAGGTGGAACACCTAATATACAAGCTATATGCACTGCATTTCTCATTTCCAGTTCATGCAAGTGAGATAAATTCATTGAATTTACCAGGAACTTGAGGCACCCAAAAATAACCACCCCTAATTATCAAAGTTTACAGTCTCCCTAATCTGGATCCCATTGCAGATGTGCATTGATTCCAATGGACTTTGAATCAAACCCATTATAAATGCTACAAAAAAGTTCCTCCAGTATATGACCACCCTCTTCACGTGTACCTAATAGCACATTTTTTATGGAAGGCGTATAGATGCAGAAGCAGATCCAGGATTTTGCAAAGGAGGTTGCAGCAGCAGCAGTGAACAACACCTCTGGGGTGGCTGCACCACATGCTCCCAGCTTTCCTCCCTCCCCACACCACATCAAGGTGGGGCAACTACACTGCAGGAGCAGTAATCGAGGATTATTTGTGTGTGTGTGTGTGTGTCATATTGCAAACAAAAAAACCCTATGTCAAAAAAACAGCATTATTAAGTTGGCACAGTCAAGTATTTGGAATTGTCTGTGCCAGGGGTGCTTAACCTCTGGCTCCTCGACCAAATGCAACCTGCAGAGCCATCTCATCTGGTCCACAGAGATCCTGACAGGTCCAGAAATTTGGCACTGGGAAAGCGGTAGCCATTAATATGGCTACCCTGTCCCACTGCCAAATTTCCAAACTATACATGTGCAACCTCTTTTCTTGTAGGGCTGTTCCATGCCCCTTCCTGTATCAGTGCCAGGTCATGCCCCATTTCTCTCCCCCCAGAGGGGTTGGGTTGGGGCCGGGGCATGCCCCTTCTCCCCATGGGGCCAAGTCGAGGCTGAGCCATGTCCCCTCCCCCACTCCCCCCATGAAGTCAAGTCAATCTCCTTTCCCCAGCCTGCCCCCAACACCTCTCTGCCTGGCCAGATGGTACCCAGATCGGGGCCAGTGGCCAGACTGGGCATTGCCTATCTGGCCTGTTGGGCAAAAAGGGTGGGCACCACTAGTCTATGCTAGGGCTGTCCAACTCCATAGAGGCATTAATCTGTAACATTCGGCCTCTCCCTATTCCTTCAGCTACAGCAGCACTTGGGGTCTCCTGGCTTCCACTCTGGCTTCCACTTGCTGCATCTGCTCCAACAGTGCCCAGCCCATTGGTACTAAGGGACCCCATTATACAGTACAGCAGGGGAGCCATGGCCTGTAAACTGAGGCCAGCAGGCTGCCTCTCCATGAGTGCAGTGTAGCAGGGGGGGAGGGTCTGCCCTCCCACATGCATAGTGCAGTAGTGGAAGGGTGCTTGCATGGTGCAGCAGAGTGTGGGGGGGGGAGGCACATGGTAGCAGCCTGTGAATCATATTATTGTGGTCTGCATAGTATGCAGTTTCCTCTAGCATAGTCTATGCAAGGTTGATCCCAGGACACTGAGAAGTTGGACAGCCCTGGTCTATGCATTCAAAGGAGTTATGGTAGAAATGAAGTCTCACCATGGCTCTGAGGAAAAAACATAAGAAGAACCATACAGAGTCAGACCAATGGTCCATCTAGTCCAGTATCCTATCTCTGACACTGGCAGTCATAGATGCTGTGAAGAAAGACTATGAACAGGCCATGTTCATCTCTTAACCCTGCTGGGCTGGTGCCTAAAGCTCTGGGAGACCTTTGTATTTTTCTTTTTAATGTATTCAGTGCTGGCAGTTTCTTCACCTGTGTTGTCTAAATAAGAGTGGGGACCTGTAGCTCTAAGATTCTCTTGCGAAAGGTATTTAGACCCACCTGTTGTGTTATGCAAAGACTTGTGCTGGTCAGTTAAAAATCAGGCCTCTGTCATTAACTGTAAGTGATTTATGAACAACCAGTGTTGTCAAAAGTAAAACAACATGAACAACTTAAATGAAAAAGCAGAAGAATTATGGATCCACCGGAAATAAAGCTCTCTGGAAATGTGAAGGAGAAACCAAGATGACTTCAACAAGCATTTCACTATATATCTGCAAGAAATGGGAGCCAAAATAAAGGAAGGCAGTCATGAGATAGCTTTATTTTGGCAAAGCTTACTGTTCTGAAGCTCATGATGTTGTTAATAGTTCTTAGTTAATTCAAGCAAAATAAACTAACTTTTAAATTGTAATATAGGAAGGGGAGGAGTACTTCATTCCACATAAAAATGGAACATATGAGCATTGGCAATGCATAGGGAGTGCACGCGGGTTCACATGTACTCCCTGAGATCAGCCATGCACCCCCTGGAAGCACCTCCTGGTGGAAGTGCACTTCTGGTTTTGCTGCTGGCTCAGTGATTGGCCACTGGCCCCTCCCCCCCGCAAAGCAGCGATCTGGTACCCCCCGCCCCTCCCCTGACTCAGGAGGCACTAGTAGCCCATGCATATGAGCATTATGTTTTTGAATAAAGATTACAAATTAAAGATGAAAATAGAAGAGTTTGTGAAGTCTGACAAAGCAATTTTGTAATTTGTGAGGATAAGCCTCTCAAAAAAGAGCAGATTGTATGTGATGTCTGGAACAAAACACTCAAAGAAACTACTGGAACTAAGACCTAGCATTGACCCTTGACAAACTAATTAGAGTTTGCCCACAGAAGGAAAACTCCCCAGTCCAGACTGAAACTTATTGAGACTGGACAGTGTTCTGATCCTGTGGACATTATAAAGAATTCTAAATCCTGCAAGAAAAGGAAGCAGAGGTAGAAAGGCATGCAGAGTTCAGAGTCTAGAAAAAATCAGCACATTCCACTCCACTGAGTAGGCCAAATAGTGCCCAATATTTGCAAAAATGTTAAGAACTGCAAAAAATTTCATCATTTAATGGAAGTTCACAAGTGTCAATAAAGTATGCATAGGATGGACAAAAAGGATGATAACAGTGCTATTAGCTCAGTCTACTTCCTTGTAGGAGCAATGGACAGGATAAGTTTAATGGACTATCACCCTGAAAGACAATGGAACTGTTATTTATATTACATTGAACATTCTTAACATGATACAAGAAATGTAAGAAATAGCACAGAAAGAATAGCCAGACAGGAGAGGAACAGACAAAACTCAGAGCTAATGATATATATTGTACTCAATGTAATAAGTTAAATGAAAATGTGTGTAGATACACCTTGGAAAAGGTACAATTAAAGTCAGCCTGTCACCCATGTTTAGCACCGTTTAGTTACAAAGCAGCACAAGTGAAGTATGGATTGTTATCTGATGACATTTTGTTTGACAGAACACTAAAAACAAGAATGCCTTCACTATTTGAAACTGATTTCAAAGTCACTAGGCATCTGTACATATATAAAGAAACAAAAAACACAATGCAAGAAACTTTATACAGTTTGGGTCCAGCACTTAATGAAATAAATGATGCTGTGGGTAGCTACAATGAGTAACTATGGTTCAAAAAAGTAATAATATCACAAGAGATAATCTGAAGTTGAGAGTCAGAATAGGACAATCCCAGTGAACATTTCTATAAATTCCAAAAGGGAAGAGATAAGGGGGACTGAGTCAGCCACCTGGCCTGAAAAGATCTGAAAACAGTGAGATTTGTTTTGATGCCTGAGGAGAAATCTGCAGTCCATGTACCAGTACAGGGCATCTCAGAGTCCAAATGAACCTTTTTAGTTCATAGTGGCTAGGGACAGACATTCAAAAAGCCTAAGCCTAAATTGCTTCAATCTTTGCAGGTTAGTCTAACCTGGCTAGGCTAAATCACTTTGTAACTGCACAGACATCCCAGACATGCAAGCACATGCCTGCAGTGGCTCAGGCTAGAAACTAGGGGGGGGAGTGCTAAAGCAACCCTCCCTTCCCTTCCACAGAACTGAGCTGAGGGGGGGCATCGTCAGCCCCCAACATGATTAGGGAGGAGTTCCCTCCCCTCCTTGATAACAGAGCATTTATCAGCTGTTATCAGCATTTACCACCACATCAGAAAATAAACAGCCTCTCTCATTACTTCAAGCTCTTCTTAAACAAAGAAAGAATAGAGGAACATGACCAACTGAGCTGTTGATTAGCTCCAAAAAGCCCTAAGCCAACACTACTGTCTGCCACAGCACAGACTGTAGCCAGCATGTGGTCTGCTAGCTAATGCTGAGGTGACGGAAGATCCCTGCTTATCAGGGAGTGCTAATGGGAGGTAGATCCCTGCTTAGCAGGGAGTGGTGAAGGGAGAGAGAGAGAGGAGGAAGCCAGGCAGATGCTGCTGTGCCTGCAAGTCTCAGATGGAGCTCCAGCAAGGGAGCAGAGGGGAGGGACCATCCCTGCTGTGGAGCAGAGCCCCACTCAGCCAAGAGAGCATGCCGGGATGTTAAGGCTGTCTGGTTTATCTTAAACCAGCAAGGGGTCTGGGACAGACATTGCATAAACCAGTTGGAGTCAAATCAGTTAATCAGATTCAGCCAGGTTTATCTCAAACTGGTTTCAGCCATTTTCAAGCCAGTTTATGTGCACTAAACATCTGTTCTGTTACAGCTTTTAACCAGTTTCTGATCACTTAAACCAGTTTATGTGTAATACCTGTCGCTAGGCCTTATGTGTATTTGGAATTAAGTATATAAATGTTGATTGCTGCCACATTTGACTGGTGAGAAAGATGCAGGGAACTGTATTTTAAGAGGTCCAGAGTGCCAGCTGAAACCAATTGTTGTGTTATACACAGGTCAACCCAATGCTGATCAGCTAGAATTTAAACACTGAACGAAGCAGTCTTCTGCCAGATTTCTTGAGTTTGAGAAGTTCGTGAACGACACAGAACACAAAAGAGATAGGTTGTTTGCTCTCAATTACAGTGCTTTGCAGAAAAGTACAGAACTTCTCTGGTGAAAAAGCAGATGAAAAAGCAGAATGTTTGTTTTTGTATTCCATTCTATATGCATGTCTACCTTGAAGAAAAAGAAAGCTGTGCATTTCCAAATCAAATTAAAATAGCAGTAAAGGCAAGGAAATTCAGGTTTTTATTTCAAGTTTGCAGCTCAAACTCAAGCCTTCATAAATCCAACGGTTTGAAAAGTACAGCTTCACAGATAAATTTGTCTTCATCACCACTCTGCCTTGAAAATGTTGAAGAGAAAAGAAAAAAAAGTAGTTTGCACAACTAAAACTTCAGCATATTAGCCTTCCAGAATTTCTGCTTGTAACATCTTTCTGACATTTACAAATTCTGAGACCTACTCTACAGATATTATGCTTCTAGCATACAGAACAATTTTTATGTTAGGATGACCAAACAGTTCCCAAATAGCTCCCTGAACCCTGGATAGTTCAGCCAGTATGATACAACCAGCATCTACAGATAGTGACAAGATAGAGAGGGCAGGGCCATAATGCCAAGAATAGTACTGATCGCATATGTCATAGGAATACAAGGACAAGACAGCTCAACCGCCATAACTATAGTTTTTTCAGAGTGTCAAACATATCAAAGCAGCTTTTCACCCTGGGCAGCAGCAACGCACAGAGCTGTGCTGTTGCTGGCAGCACAGCTAGCCGCTGCTGCAAGGGTGGCTATTTCTGTGACCTTCAATCTCAAAGGCAGCAACCAGGGCTGCTGCTACCATTGCCTCCCTCAGTTATAGTACTGATGCCAAATGGTAAGTTTCATAGATTTCATAGACATTAGGGCTGGAAGGGACCTCGGAAGATCATCAAGTCCAGCCCCCTGCCCAAAGGAAAGGAAGTCAGCTGGGTTCATAGGATCCCAGCAAGATGAGCATCCAGTTTGCTCTTGAAGGTGTTCAATGAAGGCGCTTGAACAACCTCCGGTGGCAGGCTGTTCCAGACCTTGGGGGCTCAGACAGTAAAGAAATTCTTCCTTATGTCCAGTCTGAAACGGTCTTGTAGTAGTTTATGACCATTTGACCTAGTCGTCATCCCTTGGGGCGCTCTGGTGAACAAACGTTCCCCCAGATACTGGTGGTCACCCCTGATAAACTTATAGATGGCCATCAGATCACCCCTGAGCCTGCGCTTTTCCAGGCTAAAGAGCCCCAGGGCTCTCAGCCTGTCATCGTAGGGTCTGCTTCCCTGACCTCTGATCGTGCGTGTGGCTCTTCTCTGGACTCTCTCAAGCTTCTCCACATCCTTTTTGAATTGTGGAGCCCAAAACTGGACGCAGTACTCCAGCTGCGGCCTCACTAAGGCCGAGTACAGGGGGAGAATGACGTCCCGGGATTTGCTTGAGAAGCATCTATGGATGCAAGCCAGCGTTTTGGTAGCTTTACTAGCCTCAGCATCGCACTGCAGGCTCATGTTCATCTTGTAGTCAATGATGACCCCCAAGTCTCTTTCTTGCATAGTGCTAGCCAACACAGCACTGCCGAGCCTGTAAGGATGCTGTGGGTTTTTCTTCCCAAGGTGGAGAACCTTGCATTTATCAGCATTGAACACCATCAGATTCTCATCCGCCCACTTGCTGAGCCTGTCCAGGTCAGCCTGGATCACCTGCCTGTCTTCTGGTGTGGATGCTTTTCCCCAAAGTTTGGTGTCATCAGCAAACTTGGCCAGTCTGCTTCTGACTCCAGTGTCCACATCATTAATGAAGATGTTGAACAGTATGGGTCCAAGGACAGAGCCTTGGGGGATCCCGCTGGTCACAGGACACCACGATGAGTGACTTCCATCAATTACTACCCTCTGGGTCCGACCCCGGAGCCAGTTTTCCAGCCAGTGGATCGTGGAGGACCCAAGGCAACAATTGGCCAGTTTCTCTAAGAGGTGATTATGGGAAACCAGGTCAAAGGCTTTTTTGAAGTCAAGATATATGACATCAATCTCTTCTCCCTTGTCCAGGTGATAGGTCACCTGGTCGTAGAAGGAAATGAGATTGGTCAAGCAAGACCTACCTGCAACAAACCAATGCTGGCTATCCCTTAAGATGTTGGCGTCGGCCAGTCCATTAAGGATAGCCTCTTTAATAAACTTTTCTAAGATCTTCCCCGGGATAGAAGTCAGGCTGATGGGCCTATAGTTAGCCGGATCCACTTTCCTCCCTTTCTTGAAGATAGGCACCACGTTGGCCTTCTTCCAGTCTTCAGGCACTACACCAGAGTGGCAAGAGTTTTCAAAGATCTGTGCTAGAGGCTGGGCTATGATGCTCACCAGCTCCTTGAGTACCCTGGGGTGAAGATTGTCAGGGCCGGCTGGGGTGAAGATTGTCAAGTTGCCTCTGATTTATCTATATGTAAGGCAAACTAATTGTGACTGTCAGGAGAGTTTATCTACAAGCAAACCACAAGAGGTTGCTCAAAAAATCAAATGGCAAGAGAAAGAAAGGACTCAGAGTGGAACAGTAAAAAAGTGGAAGAGTTCTTCAGGTGTCAAGTCATTTGAAAGCAAATGTAAAGTATGCCTATATATCTATGAAGTGACAAGTTGAAGGTCCTGGCCCACACATGCAACCTATAACAGCCTGCAGGGACTGGCAGGTTGGAACAGAATTTATAGAAGAGACGATTTGAAGAGTGATACAAGTAAGCTCCATGGGTGCCTATACACATGCTTCAATGCATTCTCATTAGCCTCGATCTCCTTGAGCATTCTAATTACAATGCTCCAGCATGCCTCATTGTCACATGTATTAAGCATCCCATGTTTCAAAATAGCCATGGGGCGCTTTAACTAAAACTTGTCAAATGATCTTTAGTTAAAGCACCACTGCAGCCATTTTGAAATACGGGACACTTAAACACATGATGCTGCAGCATTTTAATTGGAGCAGCTGTCCAGGAACTGTTCTAATTAAAACACGTCCACCTCCACCCTGGAGCACATGAATAGACAACCCATGTGCTTGGGGATTGTGCAACAGCTATGAATGCCCTACATGGCTGGAAGCAGCAGCACTGAATACAGTGCACTTAAATGAAGGTCCAGTTGCTGCAGTCCAAATGGAGCCCCTGTATTATGGCACAGAACTCTGGGCATGAACTACAGGATCTCCATGTCTACAATACCTTACCATTGTGCCCATACAAAGCAAAGAAGGAAAGAAAAGTATGGCTACTAATTCCTAGAAGGGCTCTGATTGATAGGAACAGAAAGTTCAAACATGGCTTTTCTAAGAAACAGTTTAGATATTACCAGTCTTTCTTTTTATGCTAGATACAAGCAGGCAGCTGAGAAGTGGGGAAGTGGGGTGCAGAAGAGAGGCTTGCTTAGCTTAGCTGACTACTGACTGAACATACTGCAGGGGGAGAGCAGACTAAGGGGAAGGCAGACCTTGGGCTTTGGTGCTCAAACAAGCTTCTGGAACTAAACAGGGATATGGTTTAAGGTTTTAGAAAGGGTGTGTAAACAGACCTAACTAGGAATGTTTAAATACCCACAGCGAGCAAGTCTACATGCGATTAATGTGCACAAATAAACTCTGGAGCTTATTGCTCTGGAGACTTTTGCTCGGGCGCACCATTTGAACATGTGCCTGGGAGCAAAAAGCAGAGCATGTTGCTTTGAAGTTTATTCATGTGCAGTATGTGGAGCCTGGCTGGAGCAGACCAGGCTGGCAGGGACCCAATGGGTCAGAGCTGCTTCAACATTCTGTACAGCAGCTGGCTGAGCCACAAGGGTGCTTCAGCATGGAGGCTGCCCACCAGCTAGCTACACATGAAAAATCTCTACTACGTAGTTTATTAGTTTCATGCACCCTGATAGGGGAGCATGTGTAGATGCCAAGATATTTACTGCACAGTTAATTAGTTGACTACACTGTAAAGGTCTCGTGTAGATGCACCCAGCAAGTTACAATTACTTAGTTTCCATTATAGGAACAGAGATGTTACAAAAAAACTTAATATCTTTGTCTCTGCCTGTCTAACTAGTGCCAGTTAAATGTGCCAGTAGATGGTGCTCAAGAATATACAGCACATCCCTTGTGTTTTATAGGACACATAACTTTGGCTACTGTGTTATGTTCTTCTGTGCAGCAATTTATATCAGCTCTTAGGAGGCACAATGTGGGAGTAGGAGAGAGGGTAAGGAGTTTTCTCTGTCCAGACATAGCAAGAATCTTTTGTAGTGCCTAGAGAATTAGCATTCCCCCCTCAAGGAGGAATGCTTAGTCCCATCATCACCTTCAGGTAGTATCTGCTATTAAGGAACACACTTCCCATTCTTTAGTAGACTCAAGTTGCTCACCTACCCAGATACTTTATATTTCCCCTGATTCCCGCTTTGGCCAGTCAGGCTATGAAAGAAGGGACACATTTGCCATTTAGCCTGATCTAAAGCCCATTGATTTGACTGAAATCAGGGGAAGACTTTTTTATAATTTCAGTGGGTTTTAAATCAGGCTGCTATTAAGTAGGCCACTAAAGAACATTTTCTACAATATCTTCTCCTTTTAGGTGCAAAGTGATTTCCACTGGGTCACAAAATATGTCAATAGCAGAGCTAAAAAGCAAATCCAGGCCTCCATATGCCCAATGCATTGCTCTGCCCATTAGACAGAGGTTGGCAACCTGTGGTTTGTAGGGTCCTCTGTGACATTTTGATTGTGGGGGAGCAGCTTCTGCAGCATTTCTGTGGTGAGGGGCTTTGCTCACACAGCAGCTGGGTGGTGAGGAGAAGCAGTGACAGTGGCACTGTGGGGAAGCTCTGGTTCCATTTCCAGCCCTGGCTACAGCGCTGCAGGCTGGGCTGGAAGGGTTCTATGTTTGGAGCTAAGCTCGGTTAAAGCAGCACCCCTGACCGCAAAAGATTGCTGATCCCTGCACCATACCATGCTGCTACATCAGGATATACTAGAGATTATGCATTAATAACTATTGACTTGATTTTAAAGTAGTTTTTCCCCCCATTTAATGTGGCTGGGGGAAGCCCCTCATCTTAGAATTGAGTATGAGGCAGTAGGGGGCTGCCATAGCTCCAGCCCAAACCCTAGGTCAAGGCTGGAGCCACAGCTTCTGCTTGCCCCCCTGCCACCTCTGCATTCCCTGCTGCTCCTTCCCTGCAGCCTCAGGCCCCCACTGCACCCAGCCTCCACCATGTGCTGCCTCTTCCTCACCATCCCTCTGCCCCGCTACCTTTACTCTGGTGCCAGCAGACTCCATCCTTGTCACTTCCTGGAGCACAGAACATGGAGCATGGCCCCAGCCCAACCCTGTAGCTGCAGTGCCAGCTCCACACTGATCCTACAGAGCCAAGCTGGACCCATGCTAAGTGCCCCAGGCTGCAGCAGAAATGGAGACTGCCAGCACCACAGCAAATGTAAGTGTGGGGAGGCAGGCAGGGGTAGAGACTTTGGGGGAGATATAGAGGGAAGGTGAGAATAAGGACCTAGGCCTGTGGGGGACAGAAGCAGCACAAAAAAGGGAAAAGGTAGGGATGGGGAAAAGGGGCATGGGCCTGAGGCTGTGGGGCTAGGCACAAAGGGAAGATAAGTGGGGAAGATAGGTGGTAGGGGACAAACTGCATACCTCCCCCACTGTCTGCCTCCTGTTACCTACCCCCCTACTGCTCATCCCCTATGTCTCTCTCCATTGCCTACTCCCTTACTGCCTCCCACACTGCCCCTACTTACTACCTGCCCCTTACTGCCTCCCCACTGCCCCCACTATCTGCCCCAATACTGCCCCCCACAACCTGCCCTACCAAAAAGCCCTCCCACTGCCTCCCTTACTATCTGTCCTCCACTGCCTGCCCCATTATTAGCCCCCTCATCCTTTATCCCCCCCACTGCCTGCAGTAGTAAGGAAATTAATTTAAGACAATTATCTAATGATTAGATTATAGACATGAAACATTATAATAAATTTCTACATTTTCCATGTCTAGAATCTAATTGTTGGGGGGGTCATCTTAAATTCAGGATCATTTTAGATTTGGGTAAATACAGTAATAGGAAATTAGATTAAGATAAAATATTAATAACTATTCTCTGTTTGTCTGCCCTGTATTAAATTATAATTAGCATGTAATGTTCCATGTTTCTTTGTATTCTCTTCTCATTCACTTAACAAAGAAGAACATTTGCTCAATATCCAAGACACCTTTACATTCCTATCTAGGCATTTATGTCATCCTCATCACTATGATATCTGAGATCCTACTTGACAAAAACATGTTTCCATGATACTCCTGCATCTATGGCCCTCTTACAAAGCTTGACCCCTTAGAGGCATCTTTTATTCTATGTTTTTGGTTCCTACATTTAGGACATTTTTATTTGATTTCTTGTTTTCTTTTTCTAAACAATATTTGTGTATTGCATGAGTCTGGCATTATTGAAGTATCTAATGTGAAACTATAGGGCTAATCTAAAAACTACTCCATTACCTATTATTCCAAAATACATATTCATTAATTTGTAGTTCTGGTGCTTCAGACTCATTTTCAGCAGGGCTGCTTTGTCACACTACATCTCCCAAGAGACACCTCTCTTCAACTTAAATTGCATAGTACATCTGGAAGTCACAAAACTGCATATATATCATCACATCCAGAAGCAAGAGGCTAAACTATAATGCCCGTTTAATGTTGAACTCATTGAAAATGAAATGTTTTAGCTCAGTAAAAAAAAATTGAAACAATTTTATAAAACATTTTGGAAACTTTGCTTTATTTAAATGTCATCCCAATTTGGGATAATATTTAAATATTTCACATAGGATAGAAATGTTGATTTATACTCAACTCTATTATCTGCCTATGTAGGTGTTTATGCCATTATGCCATCCTCATCACCATGAGCACCTAGCTGATAAGTTATGAAGGCTGTAACTATTCAGAATGCAAAGACTGTATACAGTTGGTACCCGGGAATAGATGGCTGCATTTTATATCATGGATAAAAAGTAATATGCAGTTGTGAATCTCAATACTTATAACATGCTGGAGCTCTGACTAGCTAAAACATTCTATTTAAACATAACAATATATTGTTTCCTCTTGGGTGACTTTTGAGTTTTTGTTTTTTTCAGCCATTTTTATATTGCACCAATTACTGTACCACCACATAAAAGAAATTGTCTCTACTCACATTTTTTTAGTTAGCTGGACATCAGATCAGATTATTACCAGCTGTAAATTGGCATAATACTACTGCCTGCACTGTTTTTATTGGATCATACTTTAGATATGACTCGATATACTTTGAAAGAATTCAAGACTGTTACTTGAGTGAAAAGTTACACACATGCATTTCAGGGAAGAATTAGACTGTATTTTTTGTTGAATTTCAGTTTCCAAGAAATGTCCTATTGTCCCTTCCAAAGAAGGATTTCAGACAAAGGTCTACCTATATAATGACAAAAGAATCAGGCACACAAGATATAAAAAAAAAAAAAACTCAAAAATTAGACCAGAGAATGTCAAGTTCAGGTAATTTTTTTCCTTAAAAAAAACTACCCCTCCCTCCCTCCCCCCCCCTGTTACTAGACAGGATATTTTACAGAATTCATGGATCATTATTCTTTGTAGCTTTTTTCCCCCCTTCACAGTAAGACTGTGGGATGAAGCCCACAATCTGAAATTACACACAAAAATGTTAGAAAAATGGAGAGTTTGAAATCAATTCTGATGTTAAATGCAAAAGACATCCTTGGCTCATTAAGTAAAAATATCTCATTTAATGAGCAGGAAAGCACTGGAGCACACTGAACCCTGACACAAAGCAAATTATTTAAGTGATAAATTATATTTTATGGGGAATGTAAAAGTTAATAATACTCAGGGGTAAGGTAATAAATGCAGAGGTGTAACTAACTTCATTGACTGCTTTACTTACAAACATGCCATATGTACCTGGTTACTTGAAATAGTAATAAAAGGACTGGTCAGAACTGAAGATTCATATGGAGACCTTTGTAGCATTCTTTTCTGCTAAACAACCTGAGCTTTATTCTTTTCAAAATCATTATTCTCCTCCCTCCCCTACTTTAGAACCTACAGCTCTGGTTCTTTGCTTTTCACTTTCTGTTAAATATTTGATCTTGCAGCCATTAAACCTGAAACCTTATCTACAAGAAAGGCTAATAAAATCAGGTACTCTTTTACCCTCCATCATGCCCCACAAATGACCTGAATCCCAACGTGAAGAGAACTACCCTGTAATGAAATCAGTTCAATATATAACCTCATATCATTCTAACTCTTACCTGCCCAGCAGTGCTGAATACCTTCGTGCTGCTCTCCACCAATTAAAAAAAAACAATCAGTTGACCTAACTCCAAATTTTGGTTAAGATTTCATTGAGCTCATTTTCAGATAGAGAACTCACAAAGAATATTAGTAAGGAAGTCTTTCTGGGATCAAGACCTTTAGCTAGATAAATGAGTATAATGCACCAAAGTTAAAACACTTGATTTATATTACAGCAACACAAAGGGAATTTTTTTTATATGTCCTATGAAGCAGTGGAAGGGACTATTGATTGGTAACCAATAGAGCAGAGTCATTTCTCCCAAAAATATTTCCTGTGAGTATTTGCTTAAATTTAAAATGGAATTTGCTTCATCCATGCTGATAGGCTTGTTTACTTTCCTCTTGTGTTTACTTTCTGCAAACAATCAAGAATTTAGATTCTACTCAAACAGATACTCCTGAAAAGTGAATGTTAAGCTTGTTTGCCGAATGCTTTCACCAAGAATGGTATATTCTGTACAGAGAATTGGATGTGCACTAACAAGCAGGGGAAGCAGGGGCTCCAGAACCCTTGAACAGAGCACCTTGCCCAGAAACAATTAAACTACTCTCCCAAAGAAGCAGCTTACACCCATCAGGACAAGAAGCACTCAGACCTGTGCAGTGTGAATGTCATGAGAGATTAAATTTAAACTCTGAAAAAAAAGAAAGGCAATCAGGGTCTATCACAGTGGGGGGCCAGGAGGGCCATTTAGCCCAGGCCTCTCATTCACAGAGGGCCTCAAATTTAGACTTTTGACATTATCTCCAAATGAGGTTATACATACAGACACAGAGATACACTGACAGGATTGAAAGAAGAAGAAAAAAGCTAGAAAAGCACTTGTTAAATAAAAAAGGAACATTTATTACAAATTATTGCAGTGTATTTTGAGCCTCAAAAATGGAAGTGGCTAGGGCCTCTCTCAACCTCTGAGAGGGCCTGAAGGCAATAAAGCCTATGTTCTTTTACCAGAACAAAAATCAAATGGCTGAAAAGGGTAAGACATAAAAATTAGTGCTCTCCCCTCACCTGTTTACCCGGTGTTGTTGGATGAAAGGATACAGTGCCCATTTGCAAATGTCCTTAAATAAGGCTTTACTTAAGAGAATTTTAAGGAAGTATATTATCACCTTTGGTTGGAGATTTTTAATGATTCAACTGGATAGAGCAGTGATTGAGCAGTGACCAGTTACCCAATCCTGTGGTACAAGTAGGCTGTTTTGGTCATTACTAGGCCCTGGGTTGCATCTCTTCTTAGAAGAGGGGGTCCTGCATTTCTCCAACAACTTCCTCTTGGCCTTTAGATATACCTGTATTTCTCCTTTAAACGTTTCCCTATAAAATCCAAGCAGTTTTTCACCTGTGCTGTGTTCTTAGAAAAATGAATGGCTACTTATGCCATGAACCATACTACTGTTCGCAGTATTCATTTCCATATAATTTTGGCCCCCATTCTTCAACTAATTTTGTTTCTATTAAACAACCATTACAGATTACATTTTGCAAATACCATATGTTGCAAATCTAGGATTATACGAAGTTTAGCCATACTGTAAGCCAGGAACACTCAGGTGTTGCGGGACTCTTATTTAAGTTAACCTAACTGCCCTTTTAAAACAACTACAAGCACTTATGGATTTGGTTTACATAAGCATAATTACTGTTCCCGCAACACAGTGTATTTTGTGTAATCCCTAATCATTTGTTATTTAGCACTATCACTCCCTAAACCATAGTCTTTCCTTAAGAAATACAAAACTCAGTAAGTTACGTAGACCCTTCTCCTATGATAGTCTCATTCAGCAAGAAAAAAAAAAGTCATTAAGCTAGGTCCAGTTACAAATCTAATTCTAATGTGGCATGCCCAGAAATGGGCAGTGAACTCTTAATGTTTAAATCAAGGAAAAACCAAAACTTTCTGAAAAATGTGTATACTGAAATCATATTATTAATTCAGCTCTAATGACTAACAAAGAAGATCAAAGTATTGACATGCAGGACATCTTAAATCTAACAAAATAGATGTCTTTGAAAGTATAGTGAAATCATAATGACCTACAAATACAAACATTTTGAAACTATGCAACACTGGGGTAGGACAACATGAAAAATGACCTATCTGAAATACTCAAGTAGAAACAATTAATTAAGTAATTGCTGCCAATGGAGCACATGTCAAAAAAAATGCTAAACTTTCCAAGATATTGTCTTCCAGTCTATGAGGTTAGTCCTGAAAACATACAGGCAACATTACTCTTACAAATAGATCCTTGGACTTCTATGACATTACGCATAAGCTATTGTTGCAGAATCAAACTTAATATATGTATCTAATTTAGATTACTACAGTTTAATAAAAATTACATCCATTTAGAGTTCGAATAGAACATTGAGGGCATGTCTGCAGAATATAATATAGTGCCATCCAGGAATGCCTGAAGTGGCTCTAAATATAAGTAGTATACCCATGGTAACATAGTGCTATAGGCAGGCTAATTACTGCTGTGTATATTATCCCAAGTGGAATGCCTTGCTAAAGAGCCTTGCTACTTTTAGTACTCCAACTAGCTTGCTCAGGTATCTCTACATGGCTCTCTGGTGATCTCCATGGACCAATTGTGAGATAAATTATTTTTGGCTATTTGTAGATTAGTACCTGCTCTAAAGGAAATGAAGCTGATGTGAATCCTTCTGTTGATTTCAAGGAACTTTTACTTGGGCCTAGAGAGAGTGAGGGTATAGACAGCCACTCCTTTACTGTCTAATGCACTGTGAAGCAAGCAGACGTGATCAGCCTGCAGAATGCTGAAATAAAATAGATGGAGGAGGAGCCAAACCAGGGATATCTGTGGTAGGCCTGTGCAAACTGGCTAGTATTCACTTTGGATTCGGCCGATTCAGGGGACAGTGATCGACTTGGTGATTCAAATCACTGTCTCAAATCAATTCGGCCAAATCTGATTCACAGATTTAGCCGACATCAAATCAGCCGAATCTCCGAATTGAACAGGCCCCACCTGCTCTCCCAGCCCAATGGCTGCCACACCCAGCCCCAGCAATCCCAGCACTTAATAAAAAAAAAAAAGCCCTGCACTCAACAGCTCCTGCCGGACCAGGGGGCAATCCCCGCTGCCCCCCACTGCCCTGTGCTGCATGGGTGGTACTCTTCCACAAGCCCCCAGAAGCTGCAATGGCCACTGCAGCAGCTGGTGAATGAGGGGCTTTTTCTTCTTTTTTTTAAGTGCCAGGATGCTAGGACCAGGCAAGCAGCCATTGATGGGACTGGGAGAGTGGGTGGGGGGTTGGGGGCGCTCAGGGGGGCTGGGAGAGCAGGCAGGGAAAGGGGCCTGGTGGGTATCCCCTCCATGGTCCCCTTCCCCCTCCTCCAGGCCCCCCCACCCACTACTTACCAGCACAGAGCCCAGGTCCAGCTGCCTGCGGCAGCAAGTGGGGACTGTCCGAATCTCCGAATCTTTTCTGAATTGATCTGGAGGCTTTGAATCAAGATTCAGACCTTTTAATTGGTCTCCCAATTCAATTCAGATTCAGAGATTCGGCCACCGAATCAAGCCAAATCTCCTCTGAATCGAATCAGCAACCAAAGCTTCATACAGCCCTAATCTGCAGTGTTCTGTGTTGCATGCCAGGGCAGCCAACAGGAAAGTAGTGCTGGGTGATGTGTTGTCTATAACAAGATACATTGTTCAGTGATGCCTAATTCCTTTTCCTGGCTTCTCAACTGCTATCACCAAAAATGCATTTTGTCTTTAATTTAGGAATAATCCCTCCTTTGAGTAATTGTCCTTATGTACAGCCTCACCATAGGTGTGCATGTGCTTCAAGCATTGCCCAAAGTCTACTGTTTAGCCTGCACTTGTGCCAAGGCACTTTCCTACTCCCCAGTTCCTCTCAACTAAGTTGGCTATGATAGAGCAGTGTTGTCTGTTTGTGTTTGTGACTGACAAGTTTTCCCATAGACTCCTCTGGGGGTTTTCTCGATGTATTGATATATCTTTTGTTACCATCATTGCTCTCCTTTAAAAAAAAAAAGAGATATACCATTTACTTAACAGTCTTTCCTTTCTTTCATTGGCATCTATATCCTCCACCATTTTAATTTTTATTGTGTCAAGTAGTGCCGCCTTGCTGGGTGTCATCGTCCCATCCTTTACTACCTCTTACACCAGTGGTCTCCAACTTTTTAAAGGTGAAGATCACTTTTTTGAAGTAAAGGGCAATCCAAGATCTACCATGCCACCTCACCAGCCCCACCCCGCTGCACGCCATCCCCCCAACCACCAGGTCAGCCAGATCAAGGCCCCTGTGGTGAGAGAGGGAGTGAGGCAGGGGCAGGAGTGGGTGAGGCCCCAGCCGGGCTGGGCCAGGGGAAGGTCAGAGCCTGGTTTACTCATCCAGGAATGCAGGGGGATCCCGCTGCTGTACACACAATGGCATAGGCCTCGACAGGGACACGCCCCCTGCCCCCCAATCTGTGTGTAGGGTGAGGCAGCTACTACTGTGTACTGGGCTTTGCAACACAGGCTTTGAGCCCTGAGCTGCAGTAGGACTCAGGGTATAAAGCTCAGCACACAACAGCAGCCACCTCACCCCATGTGCAGCTCAGGGGCGCACATGCCCCCTGGGCCTCCGCCAGGGTGTGTGCAGCAGTGGGAGCACCCCCCGACACCTGGACAAGTTGCCTAGGCTCCAACCCTCCCCAGCTCAGCCTGAATGGGGACACCCTCACCTGGTGGCAGGGAGCACAGAGGGGGATCATCCCACTCACCTGCCTCAGCCCAGCCACATGTGTCCTGCTGCTCGTAAGTCCTGCCACTCCCACACTGTGTCCCAGCCACTCCCCATGTGCATCCCACTCTGACATCTAGCCCCCCCAGGCTGAGATCAACTGACAGGGGCTTCCCAATCGACCAGTCAATCAGGATCGACCGGTTGGTGACCACTGTGCTACACCTTCTCCCTTTTCCTGTGTAGAGAAATTAGAGGCCTCTTTTTTCTTCCCTTTTATTATTTTTGGAGAGTTTTTAGTAAGCTGCACTTTTCATGCCTGCATCAGATGATCACATCACATGCCTATACATCACAAGCTTAGGAGACTTTATATCCCCAGAATTTGTTCTGTTTCCAGGTATTTTAACACTAGGGCAGGAGTTGAAAACCTATCTGGAATGGAAGAAATTGGATACAGCCTGCGAAGGTCTGATCTGGTCCATGTTTTACTAATGTCATGGCAGTTCCCTACTGCTGCCTAGCCATCTGATCTTGTCCATGTTGTGCATTCTCTGTTTTATTAAGAACTGGCTGATCCCTTGATGTGATTCCAGCATTCCTCAGATGTTATATTCCTTGTTATTCAATGTAGTATTGATGTGGTCTGCATTGATTTGGGGACACAGCAGGCATCCAAGGAACACCTTGGATACATCATTAATGACCTTCAACCCCTCCTGGAGAAGGAAGAATATCTCAAGGTAGCCATGGGGGAAAAACCTGTCCTTGCTAACAGGTAGACACTCAACCTGAAATGGCATCTGCCAAGCAACTAATTCCCATCCTCATTAAGGTGCGAGGCTTCGCTACGGACTCAAATAACAAGGAGTATGACACTGGAGGTTCACTCACCTGCAACTCTACCAACATCATATATGTCATCATCTGCTTACAGTGCCATCTGCTGTCTATATCAGACAGAGGAGGCAATCTCTACACATAAGAATGAATGAATATCAATCTGATATCAGCCCTAAAAAGACACAAAGGTCCATGGTAGAATGCTTTAACCTTGCTGGACATTCTGTCACTGATCTTAGGACTGGTGTTCTCAGGCAGCAAAATATAAAAAAAAACAGTTTGGAAAATTGCAGAACAAGAATTCATCCACAAACTGGATTGTGTTAAGTATGGTTTAAAAAGGGACCATGGATTCTTATCTTATTACCTGGATTAACTTTTGTAATCTATTTGTTTCTATTGGTTCTTTGCTTGTATACTTCTCCCAGGATTGTCTCCCTCCCCTTCTTCTCCCCTCCTCCCTCCCCACCTTTTGTATTCATATCGCCCGCTCCACTTTATACACTGATATATACTTGTCTTTTCACAGCATCTGATGAAGTAAGCTCAAGTCCACAAAAACTTATGAATACAGTGTGCAGCCCCCAAGGTGGTAGCTTGTGGCCCCCAGGCTCCCAGCTAGCCACTCTTCCCCCCATTACTCTAGTTGCACAGCAGCAGCCAGGGTCTCCAGATTTCTCCTCCCTTCTCTGACTCCACTTCCCACCTCCACCCTAGGGGACAATGCAGTGTGGCATGGGGCAGACTGCAACCTGGGGTCTCTGTGTGGTATGATATAGTGAAGGAGCTGAGGATGAGGCTGAAGCGTCCAGATGGTATGCAGTACAGAGAGCCTGTGGCTTGAGCTAGTTGACCCATGCAGCATGTGACCCCTGCTGATGAGGCTTAGGGGGCATGTGACTCCCAGCTGCTTAGAGCTCTGCTCTATCAGACTATTTACTGTCTCTATAAGGTGCATATCTACCCCGCCTTCTGCCTGATTTCCGACTAACATGGCTAACTACTTATCTCAAATTAATCTCCCAACATCAGAGAGAGAGAGAGATTTTCAGGGATTTCATAGACATTAGGGCTGGAAGGGACCTCATAAGATCACTGGGTCCAGCCCCCTGCCCAAACGACAGGAAGTCAGCTAGGGTCAAAGGATCCCAGCAAGATAATTATCAAAATGTTTCTTAAAAGTGTCCAGAGTAGGTGCTTGTACAACCTTGGGCTTGAGGGCTTGGGGGCTTTGGAAGCTCAGACAGTAAAGAAGTTTTTCCTTATGTCCAGCCTAAAGTGGTCTTGCAGAAGTTTTGACCGGTGGACCTTGTCATCCCTTGGGGCACTCTGGTGAACAGGCGTTCCCCCAGATCCTGCTGCACACCCCTTATGTACTTATAGGCTGCCACCAAATCGCCCCTGAGTGTGCACTTCTCCAAGCTGAAGAGTACCATGGCTCGCAGCCTTTCTTCATAAGGCCTATCCTCTTGCCCTCTGATCATACATGTGGCTCTCCTCTGGATGCTTTCAAGTTTCTCCACGTCCTTGCTAAATTGTGGATCCCAGAACTGGATGCAGTATTCTAGCTGCGGCCTCACCAAGATCAAGGACTCAACTTTACAGTATATTTTTGAGGACTAGGGCTAGCTGAAAATAAACTTGCTTTGGATATCAACAGAAAGTGACAATCCTTTTGCTCCATGGGAGGCCTCTATTCAGCTCCCTGCCTGATATCTTCTTTATCCTATGACTGGGAACCTTCCTGAATGTCTTCTCAATTTTGTGAGGATTCCACAAGGAGAAGCAGGATGGAACTTACCTACTTACTGGGTGCATCTGCATGAGACACTTTACTGTGCAGTAATGTAGTTTACTGTACAGTAAGCATGTGCAACTACACATGCACACACTTACTGCGCAGTAAACATCGCTATTTGCAAGTAAATTTGCTACCTGCAAATGCAAGTAGAAAATTTACTTGCAGTTACTAACTACACAGTAGCTCTCATATAGACACCTAACTGGGAACAAATCTGCTCCTGGTTAGCTGGACACCATGGGGTGGGAGATTGCTCTCTGCCCCCAGAAGCTGGCACTGGGAGATAAGGATCTCACAGCACCCACCCCCGATCATGATTTTGGAGCAAAAGACTTGGAGCTCCCTGCTGCTGGGGCAGGGGGACATAGTCCCCACCCATACACCAGTGGTGGATCCTATCTCCCAGTGCCAGCCCTGTGGTCATGGAGCTGGCACTGGGAGCTCCCTTCTGGCAGGGGCTGGAGAGCCTGTTCCCCACTCAGCTCCATGGGCACAGAGCTGGGCAGGGAACAGGAGCCTGGTCCCCACCCAGCTCCGCACTCACAGAGCTGAGTGGGGAACAGGATCTTCTGCTCCCACCCCATTATCATGAAGTGGGGGCTGGGAACTGTCAGTCAGGGGTAGGTCCCAGCCCTGTATCTCAATGGGGTGAGGTTGCTGCTAGCTGCCCCACTGGTGGATTGAGGCATGGGACTGGGACCTGCCCATCCCCTGTAGCTCTTTCCAAGTCCCCTGCCCCTGATTGGGAAGCCGGGGCCAGTAGCTCCCTGATGATGTGGCAGGGGGACATTGTCCCAACCCCGGGAGCAGGGGGCCCCCAAGAGGCAGCAGGCAAAGTCCATTACCAGCAAATCTGCTCCCATTTTCCTGCACGTACGGACACCTGCCTGGGAGCGTTTACTCGCAAGTAGTTTACTCATAAGTAAACTGCTCCTGGATCTAATGCACATGAAGACACACCCAGTTAGATAAGTGAGTAAGTTCTTAGAGTAGGTATGTTCCCTTACAAACATGGAACTGATACAGGTTCCATTTTTTTCCTGGACTCCTTTGGTTCTTAAGATCTGATCCTACAAATATTTAAGTAGCTCCTTATTTTTATGTATTCAGACATGATGAATCTGGAGTCCCTGAAATTGGATTCAAAATCATGAGTTTTTTTTTAATAAATATGAGTTTTTGATTTTGGGGTCTTTTAAGTTTTTGTTTTTCAGCTTTTCTTTGAGGCATCAGGGTGGTCTGTACCCTTGAAAAAGGAAAGCTCACCTTGTTAAGGAGCTCCAGTTGTGGGAGAAGCTACTAAGGATGTGACCCACTAGGAGCTTAAAACCCAGAGAGGAGACCAGAAAGGGATACTCTGAGGGAACAGGTTGGAGTGAAGGATCCAGCTATGAATAGAACAGCTTGCTATAGCAAGGGGCCAGAGCCAATGGGTTCCTCTCTAAGTACCTGCAACAAAGCATCAGGGTTTGGGCGGGGGTGTCATTTGTTTGTTTGCTTATTTCTTAATTTGTTTGCAGTTTAAAGACTGTTTGAATTGGGAGGCGCAAACCTGCCTGCCAAAAGCAGCAAGTTAAGCAACCTGCCTACACATAGAAACTTACTTTGCTTCAGAGAAACTGAGATTCCCAGGTAATCATCACTTGACTCCAAGAGCTGCAACACTAAAAAAAAACCCCATAAAATATTGAAAAACTCATGCTAAAATCTGGAGTGTGGGCATTTCTCCCAGAAGACAGGGTAAACTTGTACCTTATACACTAACCAAAGTGTGTGTGTGTGTGTGTGTGTGTGTGTGTATGCCAGGGGTGGGCAATTATTTCGGGCGGAGGGCCGCTTACTGAGTTTTGGCAAGCCATTGAGGGCCATATGACAGGCAGCCAGGGGCAGATAATTATTAATTTTCTAAATCTTTTAGGGGCCCCATGGGCCAGCTAGAATAGCCTGGTGGGCCGCATCCATCCCGCGGGCCGCATTTTGCCCACCCCTGGTGTACACATGTGTGAGATAGATAGATAGATAGATAGATAGATAGATAGATAGATAGATAGATAGATATACATACAGTATGTGTGCATGCATTTGTTTGATATAGTTAGAGATATATGATTATATATGTATATATCTATAAATATACAGTGTATGTGCATGCGCTTGTGTGATATAGATACAGATATATCTATCTATATCACACAAGTACATGCACACACATAACCTGTATATATATTTATAGATATATATCTATAGATATAATTACAAGCTTTTGTGACCTGAAGCTCACTTCATTAAATGTTTGTGCTACCCACACACACACACACACACACACACACACACACACACACACACTTTGGTTAGTCTATAAGGTACACATCTACCCTGCCTTCTACTTGACTTTAGACTGTCACAGGTAACTACATCTCATTTCTCCCAAAACAGGTACAGCATAACAATATGAATCTTCCTATTTATTTTTTTAAAAATGTAAATGTTAGTAATATTTAAATAACAATATTCTAAAGTAAATAAGGAACTTTTTTTCCTCCCTTCTTTGCACAATTGCCTCATTGTTTGTTTTGGGCTCCTGTATCTTCCCCCAGACAGGTGCAACCGGCCACTGCTAAAGACAGAATTACTGACTTGAGTCTTGTAATTCTTATATTCTTGTAAATAAGGATGAACATAAAGCTCATATTACATTTCCCAATCTGAGCCTTTCCATTGAGTTGAGCAGGCTCTGGATATTGTGCACTGCCATGTCTTTGCCATGTCTTTATGATATTTTTATGGTCACTAGCCTTTGTAGCTGCATGAAGGATGTTTGTTTTCCATGGCATTTGACTTCACTGAATTTTTCTATCTTGCACCTCCAGGTTCTTCCTGTACCAGACACAAGAAGAATTCATAGAGAAAACTACTTGTGAATTGTCAATTGTGATAGGTAAGGGGTTTTTTTTCCTTACAAAATATGTATTTTTAAAAAATCTGAGAATTCTTCTTTATGCAGAGATCATTTTCTCTCATATGCATGAATGAATAAAAAGAATGTTTTGTTTTGTTTTGTTTTGTTTTAACTAAAACATTTCACTACAAGGAGTAGCATCTTCTGCTTGCAAGCCATGTTCAAAAGAGCACTCACTGATGTTTTAGGCTTCTGTGGTCAAAAATCTGGCCCACACAGCTTCATCACCACAAAAAAAATAGCATTTGGCATGCACACTTGCCCTACCTCCTCCACCATTGTTCCCACCACCTCCCCATGGCAGAACTGCCATTGCCACCACATGCCCTATGCTGGAGCTGGAGCTGAAGCTGCTGCCACTGCCACTGCCAAAGCCAGAGCTAGTGTCACTGATGATACCACACACCCTGGGTCAAAGCCAAAGCTGCTGCCAATGCCATTCCTGCCACATGCCCCAGGAAGCTGCCAACACCATCACTCCCTGCCTCAGGCTGGATCCAGCTCACAGGGAGCCCTGCAATCTGAATCTGGCCCAGGGTACAGAGTTTTAACCACCACCACCACACCCCCCCGCCACTTTAAAGTAAGATTAAGGAAGGAAGGGGCTGTGATTACATTAGATTAGAAGTGTTTCTTTCTGGTCACAGTATTGGTAAATTGACATGAGTGTGTTGGGGTGGGGTGCTACTCTTTTACCTCCTCATGGAATAAATGGAGAAGGATTTAATTCTCCAAGATAATCAATATGGCATCTTCTATACATACCAAAAATATTTAAAACATTAAGCTGGAGAAAATATTTCTATTTTGTGGCCTGGATGTATTTTTCCTTTGAGATATGAAACTTCTGCCTATAGAATTATTTTTAACAAATTCCATAAGTCAGCTTCTATAAAGGAACAGGTACATCTCATGCAGATAACTATCCATTACTTATATATATGTGCAAATACTACAACATTTCACTTTGAAACTTTAAAAAAGGAAAAAAGGAAACCGTGTTGTCTTTTTATCTGGGGATCATAACATGCAATTAGTCATATTAGTCTCATTTGAAAGATCAGGTAATTCAGGGAAAATATACAACATGATGGTAGCATGCTACAGTTAAGCTGCCCCTGAGCAAGTTTTATTCACTCACTCCAAACTAGGAAATACACCAGTAAAACCACTGAGGGTCACCCTGCTATGGCTGTTCTCAAACCTCAGTCTCTACTGAGCTTGAAAGTAGTTGCTGTAGGCACAGTCCTAGAGCAGCATCATTGCATATTTTTGGGTATGGAGAGTATCAGCACATGTGGTTGGGTGGGCTGTGCTTGGAAAAAGCCTGCTGAGAGCACATCCCCATCACCACAATGTAGACTTGCCTTGAGGCACTAAGAGGTTAAGTAACTTGCCCCATGCCCCATAGTGAGTTAACCTAACACTTGAGAATATAACCAACATCTACACCCTACTAAGCAGCGATGCTGTTATCTCTACTTTGTCTCCAAATATTGCTTTTTATGTTTTCAGTTACATGAAGAATAACTAATGTACTGGTGCCAGTCAGATATTATATCAACAAACCCCCACAAGCAAATTTGTTTTACACAGCAGTTGAATGAAAAACATCCTGCAGAGAGTGCAAACGCAAGGGAATGAAAACAAAAATACAGCACTAGCAACATGATTTAAATTAATTAAATGAACATTAATACCTCCAAGACGTTGCCTTATTGCTTCAAATCTTCAGTGGGAAAAGCTATAATTTACATGTACAATATTTTTAACACTATCTATTAATTAGATATACAGTAGCTCTGTTTAATTGATACTGTTAACAAATGACCTATTCAAAAACATATGCTGCAATAATTAAAATGTTATTATGCTGACAATGCCTTTCTTCTTGGAGCTTGTAACATCTGTATTGACTGTGATAAGCATTGATTATCTGGAGTGATATAAATATTTGGGGAGCTAATAATCTGGTAGGAATTCAGTGCATGATAAATCACAGGAAACTTAGATCAAAGCTGGTTTGTGAATAAGTTTGTTTTTGTACTTAATGATTCACTATAAAATGCACACAGAGAAAACTGCTCTGAGATTTAAAGCTTGAGGAAATCCCATAAAGAAACATCACATCCTGCACAACATTTCTATACAACAGTAGAATATCCATGTTTTTATTTCATGCAATTACTCTTCCAAGGAGCTCCATATGTTCCTGGAGGTGACAGATGGAAGAGGCTTCCTGGCAAAGAAGAAAAGATGGCATTGACTGCGAGGGGGTTGCAAATGCATAAATGAAAGCAGAAGCTGGCCTAACATATTCACTAACCAAAATTTGTAAGACTTCTTAGTTTCTTTTTCAGACACAGAAGAAAAAATCAGTCCTTTCATTCAGTTGAAAGAGGTGGTAACATCACAAAATGGGGGTGGGGGTGGTGCATGACTTGGGCAACAGCCCTGGGTGCCAACCCTAATGGAGGGGAACATGGGTGACTGGTGCCGCCTAAGTCAGTAGTCCTGTGCAAAGTGGCTAGAATTTGCTTCAGATTCAGATTTGGCTGATTCGGTGGACTGTGATTCGATTTGGTGATTTGAACCACTGTCCCAAATCTGAATCTCCAAATCACCCAGGCCCATCCCCCGCCCACTCTCCCAGCCCGGCAATGGCTGCCCCACCTGCTTCAGCTCCTAGCACTTGGAAAAAAAAAAACCCCAGCTCACCAGGTGCTGCTGGGTGGGGGGCGATCCCCGCTGCCTCACACTGTTTGAGGGGCTCTGCATAAGCCCCCCAACCCCTGCACTGTCCCGGCCCTCCCATGGATGACCCACCCACCCCAGCTCTGGCCCTTTAAGAAAAAAATGAGAAAAACCCAGACTCACTGGTTCCTGCCTGCGGGGGGCAATCCCCACTGCCCTCCACTGCCTCAAACCACATGGATGGCTCTTCCATGAGCCCCCCCAAAGCCCTGAGGCCACTGCAGGAGCAATGAGTCCAGGGGGTTTTCTCAGTTTTTTTTTTCTTAAAGGTTCGGAGCTGGGGTGGGCGGGGCAGCCATGGGCGGGGGTTGGGAGAGAGGGTAGGGGTCAGGGGGCTCATAGCAGAGCCCACCATGCAGCATGGCACAGTGGAGGGCAGCAGGGATCGCCCTCCCACCCTGCAGCACCTGGTGAGTGGGGTTTTCTTTTTAAAGCACGGAGAGCTCGGGCAGGCACAGCAGCCATGGCAGGGTGGGTTGGGGGAGCAGGGAGGGGTTGGCAGGGATGGGGGAGAAGGCAGGGGATGGGGCCTGGCAGGGGTCTCCCCCATGGTCCCTCCCCCACCTCCAGCCCTCTCTCCCCTGCCCCTACTTACCATCCCCTAGTCTGGCTGCAGCTTCCTGCTGCAGCCACAGGGGACTGTCCAAATCATCAAAGCTCTCCGAATCTTTTCTGAAGATTCAGAGAGCTTTGAATTGATTCAGACCTTTTAAGTGGTCCCCTGATCTGATTCGGATTCAGAGATTCGGCCACCAAATCAGGCCAAATCTCCTCCGAATCAAATCATCACCTGAAGCTTTGCACAGCCCTAATAGTTGGGGGGGGGGGGGGCACATGCCCCACTCCACAATCAATCAGTGACTGTGGGGAGTGGCAGCCAATCTCACTGAACAAGCACCCAGTTACATCTCTGCAAACAGACTTAATAGATGGTAATGATCATATAATCATACAATATATGATTGTATGTATAACATACAGATCATATAATGATACATGCCTGCATGTTTGAGGACAGGACTGAACTCCAAGGGCTTGATCCTGACTGTAGACACACCTGTGTAATTCCCACTGAGTTGCTTATGCCTTGTGGTAGGCACATTTGTGTTCCAGTATTTCAGTAAGCACCTTGAGTGCCAGTGGGCATGTCTATATGAGATGCTTTGCTGTGTAGCAGACTAATTTGCTGTTCAGTAAAGAGTCACTGTCTACATGTACATAGCAAGCAGGGCTCAGTAGACTAATTTACTGCACTGCTGGATAATCCCATCAAATACAAGTGGTATCTGTCAGCACACTAAATTACTGTGCTTAAACACAAATGTAGATGATGATTTTGGTTGTACGTAGATGAAACGGGGGCCCTAAATTGAAGCATTGGATTGTAAAAAACACCACTTCAATTTAGGTCTGATTAAACCCCTGTGTTGTGTACATACCGCACTGACTTACCTGCCTCTCCAGCGGGGAGGGGAGGGTGAGCTGCCAGCAGGCACAGCAGTCCCTGGGCTGCAGGCGGCGGGGAATGGTACTTCCCTCTGTGGCAGCGGTGGCCCCGCCCCAGGAGGCACCCACCCACGGGCACCCAGCTCGGGTGGTCCTGGGGGGCACTGCAACCGCAGAGGGAAGCACCAGCTCCCCAGCTCAGACAGGCAGGCAGGCTCAGGGGGGTGGGTGGAAAGATCAGGCTTGCCACTTTTCTTGGGTGGAACCTGCTTTCCTGGGCTGCTGCCAGGCTGCCTGCAGGGCTTCCTGCAGAACCGTGGAACTGCAAGGATCCCAGTGCTTTGCTCCACAGCTGTGTGGCAGCAACTAAAACTCCTTTGAGGAGTTTTAGCTTGCTGTGCCCCAGGTCATTTAAGGTGCATTACACTGCTGAATTTCCTACAGTGGCTGGAATTAATGTGCAATACACCACTGAGGCGTGCAAACCCCAACATCATTAAAATAATGCAAAAGCATTTAGCCCACTTTAAAGTGTCATGTACATATGCCTCTTGTTTCATCTACACATGGCCTTAAGGATTAGTTTACTCCAGCTCAAATTGAACAGGAGTATATTCAGTTGCCTTAATTGCACATGTAGATGTGCCCAGTAAAGTCAAAGGGAGCTTTGCTATAGACTTTATCCCATATGATTGTGGAGCCAGTTGAGGAAGGTACTTAAGCATATGCTTAACTTAAAGTAGTCCTATTGACTACAGGTCCCAGTGGGACTTCTCAAATACTTGGGATTGTGAATGAAGTTCAGTTTATATAAACTTTTGTCCATGAGTCAGAGTCAAGTAAACAAAGAATTTAAACAAAGATTTTATCCACACATATTTTGTGCAAACAATCCATATTTAATACACAGCTTACTACACTTGTTTCTTATTAAGCCATATTTTTAATTTCTTTTCTATTGTAATTTAGCTTTCTAATACTGTTGGTTGAATTCTTTTTTTAAAAGCATTGCACTAACTTGCCTTCCTTTAACCTCTGTGCAGTTTTTTCTGTGCTTATTGTAACAGTTTGTACTATTCAGAAGTACAGGGATTAATTGTGTCTCCAGTTATTATCTTGTCCTTGTTTCTTTCAGACTAGTGGCCTTTGACTTTTTTTCAAAACGGCGAGGAGGCTAAAAAGACATCATCTGCACAACAGCATAAACTAATGTTCTGCAGACACAACAATGGCTGTTTATTGCACCTTGCATAAACTACTTTAATTACCTTCAGATTACTGGTGTTATTCAAAAACATTCATTTACAGCTAAGAGGACCATGGACATTTACAGAAACTCTTTATAATGCATTTCACTTTGTACTAGGCTGCAAAATAGTGTACTCTTTATGGTACTGAAAAATGAAAAGATATATACAAAAGCTATTTAAGATATTCATATAACTTTGAATATTTTAATATTATTTTGGTTTCTGCTACTCTAAATTAAATAAATGGATAACATTGTAACTGAATCCCTAAGTAATGCAACAACAATGTCATCAAAATGTATCATTATGTGCTACTCTGTGGAAAATCTAATGTGTTTTATTCAAGTATAGTGTGATCAAAATGACAGGCAAATCCACATGTTTATACATAATATGGCATCTGTACAGCACATATTGTTTGCACTTTTATAACTAAAAAGATTTCATTTGAACCATTACAACCATACATAGAGGTTACAAGGATGATGGTCAATATAAGAAAAAGAGACCTGACATGGGATTTTAACTTTGAATTTTTCTAACCAGATGTAGTTACATAAAACAAAATCTACTGTCTTTCTTCAACCATCACCTCTCCGAGGGTTTTATATATGAAGATAAATTCTAATTAGTTTAGATCACTGTGCAAAGTACCAAAAAGTCATGGTCTCATTTTAAAATGTAGGTAGTGTTAAGCACAGCTGAAATAAAGAAACAGGAAAAACCCTAGAACCCCAGCTCCTCCTGTCTACCGAAGCCTGGAATACATGGGAAGAAAACTGAAGAAAAGGTATGCTTGTTCCACCCACAGAAACATGGAAAATAATTAATTTCTCAAACCTTGTCTATACTAAACTTCTTTCCTCAAATCCCTCAACACTGCTATTCTCAATGCAACTCTACCCATGGCAGCACAACTGGAGATACTTGAGCAGATAGGGTCCTGGTGACTATCAGAATTCTAACCTTTGTTTCTTCTAAATTTGGTTTCAGCAGAACTAGACTTAAGTCCTCAAGTAAGCTACCAGAAATGGGTGAGAGGGGACTGTGTTACAGACAAAATATACAGAAAGGGAGACAACCAAAGGGAACTTGTTTGAGGGAAAGTAAGGGTGTGGACAAATATACATAACAATTTAACTATTCCAAAACATCACCAATTTGGAACTGGTTCACAAGTGGGTGTTTTGTTTGACTTTGGTGGGATAGAGGCCAGTACTTGGGCCCATATGTTTTGGCTCCCAGAGGCTAGGAAAGGCATTATAAGAGGTTATAGTTGAGTAGGGAGTGAGGTTGATTGTTAGAAATATAGCTTGTATTTAACAAGGAATAGAAAGGAGTTCATTGATTAAAAAGGAAAAAAAGAGAAAAAGTGGCAATAGATTTCTGACTGTTTACAATAGTGGCCACTTGCAGCAATGTGAGGAGTAATGCAATGTGGGATACCTAGAGGACTGACCCATATCACAGAGAGCTTGGTGTCTACACATAACACTGAACTAGTTCACAATGAACCAGTTCAAAATAGCATTTTATTTTCCAGGGACAGACATTCAAAAAGCCAGAGCCTGAACTGATTCAATCTTTGCGGGTTAATCTAACCTGCAAAGATTGAACCAATTTGCAAGTGAACAGACATTCACATTTAATTCTGGAAATGCAGGCACATGCCTGCAGTGACTCAAGCTAGAAGCCGGGGGGGGGGGGGGCACTAGAGCAGCCCTCCTTTCCCTTTCCAGCAGCCTCAAGGCTGGAGGGAAACTGACTTGGGGGGCATGGCCAAGCCCCCATAGGGGCTAAGTAGTATGATTGTAGAGGGGTTTAAACCCCCATCCTGGCCTGTAGGGACCCCAGCTGAGGTGTGCCTAGAGGGGGAGGGGAGAAGCAGCCCTTGCCAGGCTTGCCTCGAGGCCAGACACCAGCCAGAGCAGTGCCTCAGGCAAAGGGGGCAGGGAGTAGGGATTGAACTCCTCTGCCTCCGGAAGAGCATGGGACCCCAGCCGGGGTCTTCCCAGCTTTACCCCCTGCTCTTGCTCAGGTGGCAGGGAGCCTGGCCAGAGCCAGCTGGTATGGCCTTACTGTTCACCCAGGGCTGGGGCTACAGCTTCAGCTGAGGCTGCGGTGCTGAGCCAAGCTACCCTGTGGGTGCTGCTGAGGGCAGAGATTGAGGGGCAGCCTGGGCAGGAGCTGCACGGCCAGACTGCTCCTGGATCCCCTCACCCAAGCTGGGTGGGACTGTCATGGAGTCCCAACCAGCTACAAAGGGCTCCGCAGGGTCAGCCCATGGGGCCAGGGCCCTTTCCAGCCCACTGAAGATGCATGACAGCCCAGCCCATCAGCATAAGAGGAGCTGGCTGAAAGCAGTCTTCCCAGGACAGCTTCAAGTCTCCGGTGGGCCCCAAGCCCAGCAGCCACCACCATGCCCCCTGTCCTGGGCAGCATTCAGGGCTTCAGGCGCACAACCAGCTGCAAGGTATATTCTGCCCCTTTCATCTCCAGCTGCTGCTGCCCCGGCCACACTGCACCACTCTGGGTTGGTGGGGCAGGAAGCTTCAGCCCCACAGCTTCTGCCCAGTACATGAAGCTCCAGCTCCTGGATGCCTTGGAAAATGGAAAACGTCTGGGTAGAACGCATCCAGAAGCTGAAGTTGGAGCTCCATGTGCAGGGCAGAAGCTGCTGGGCTGAAGCTCCTGCTGTCCCCCACTCCCCACCCTCACCACTGCCCACAGCAGCACAATAGTGACAGGAGTGGGAGGAGACACTGGAGGCAAGGGGAAGCTGGCTTGGCCCAGAAGGGCTGTTTTTCTCTCGTCACCTCCATCTGTGGCTCCTGCTGCACTGTGCAGCACTGCTCAGAGAAAAGGGAGCTTTCTTCAGCCCTGCAGCTTCAGCCCAGGTGATGGAACTCCAGCTCCAGCTCCCTGACACTTTCCATGTGCTCCACCTGCAGGGGCTGCTCATTGCACCAGGTGGGTGAAGTGGGCTGAAAGCAGCTGGAGTGAGCTGAAAGCAGCCAGAAAGCAACCCTGAGCTAGGTTGAAGCCACCAGGCCCCACAAGCCCCAGCTAGCCCGCAGCTGGTTGTGTACCTGCAGTCCCAGGTGCTGCACAGGACAGGAGGTGCAGTGGTAGCTGCTGGGCTTGGGACCCACAGGTGCCTCTGAGCTGTCCCAGGAAGCCTGCTCCCTAGTCAGCCCCCACCCACAGGGCCCTTCCCAACCAACTGGGGCTCCATGACAGCCCCACCTAGCTTGGGTGAAGGGAGCTGCACAGCCCGCCCTGGCTCCAGCCCCGAGCTGCAGCCCACTAGGAAGGGTTGGGCCCCAGCAGCCCAGCCCAGGCTTCCCCCTCTGCCTCCACCTTCAGGAGCACTCACAGGCCAGCTCAGCTCAGCCCCACAGTCCCAGCCACTGGCAAGGCAGGTGGGAGGGGGCATGCCAGCCATCTCTGGCCATGCTTCCTCCCCTGCCTCTGGAGTGGGAAAGGGAGAATGGCTGACAGGGGCCATAGTCCCCCAGTAGAAAAGCGGGGAGAAATAAACCCCCTTCCTGCTCCCTTTGCCTCAGGGGAGCCATGCATCTGGCTTGAGCTAAAAAACAGAGGGAAGGAGTCAGCCCTTCTCTCTGGAGCAGAGAGCACAGCCAACCCAGGGCTGGGATACTGGAGGACTCTGGTTTAACTTAAACTAGGAAGAGGTCTAGGAAAGTACTTGCATAAACCAATGTAGCCTGGGTACACCTAGGGGTGTGCCCTATCCACAAGTGGAAGGGATGGTTAGGTAAGAGTGCTGTGAGAGGGCCTGCCACCAGGAAACAATTCCCTCTTTTCTCTATAGAGCCAGGCCGGGAGAAAGCACTTAGTTATATACAAATTTATTCCTATACAAAAATAAATATGAATAAGAGATGTTAAATATTTACAGTAGAATTAGTATGTGACACCATATACAATAACCTTCAATCAACACATTTTACCACTTCGAGGGACTGCAAAACATAGAACAGGTGATCCACAGTGTAGGTGATAATTAACCCCCCTGCACAGATGAACATTAACACCCTGGAACAGGTAAGTCAAGGCATCAACACAATAAACACATATAAGTATCAATTCAGAGAAACCCAGATACGTTGAGGTAGCAATGCAATAGATGTACACAGGCAGCAATACAGGTAAGTTCAGATAATAGACAGTAAACATATATAGATAATAAAGACAGGTAAACCCATATAAACCCCCTTAAGGAGTACCCATAACTATATTAACATCTACAGTACAAAGCAAACAGCAATCACAAAATATGGGGTGCACTCAGCACCCCACAGGTTGTTCCCTGGAGTCCCTCCCCTTTAGGGCCCTGGGATGTGGACACGCCCTGCCCCAGTTGAGGAGGGTAAAGGCTGCAGACCCTCCTCTCCCAAGCCCACCTCCCCTGTGGGACCCGCTTCCCCAGCAACTCACGCTCCCACTCTGAAGCAGACAAGGCTCATCCCCTGGTGGTCAGTCCTGAAAGGGCCTCTCTCTAGCAGTGCCTGTGGCTCCTCTCAATGGCTTGGTGCCCTGCACTGGGCACCCAGGGTGCTCCTATGAGAGCCAAGCCCTTACTGGCTCCAGTTCCCTGGCCTCATGTTGGGGGGTCTTTCCCCTTCCCAGGCCCTGCTCTGGGCACGGGGGCTCTTTCAGTTTAATCCTGAGCCACACTGCAAGGCTCCATTTACCCAGCCTAGAGCTAGGGCTAACTTGAGCAACCTTGAGCTGCTCTCAAGGTTGATTCTCCCTGTGCCAACCTGCACACTCCGTGGGGCCCGAGCAGCATTGAGCTGCCCCCAGGGCTGGCTCTCTGTGTGCTGACCTGCACACTGTGTGGGGCCTGCGCAGCCTTGGTTCTCTGTGTACTGATTCATGCACTGCCCACCCAGCCACTTTCTGGGTTCACAGGCTCAAGCTGCCTCAAGCGGCTCCCAGAGCCTGAGCACTGTGCGCCAATCCACACACCACTGGGGCTCAGGCAGGGTCCCAATGATGGTCTTCTCTGGATCTCCTCTCTCCTTGCTGTCCCTCACTGCATCTGCCCCCAGCATGCCAAGCATGTTCTCCTTTTGTACACTTCAGGGGACCTGCCATGCTGCAGTCCACAGTACAGTTGAGGAGCTCCTCTCCCCCTCCCTTCAGGAAAAGGGCAGTGCCCGCTTTCCCCCAACTTGTTCCTGATTAGTGGATTGGCTCCACCAATCGGAATTGAGGATTCTCAAGCCCCTGGACACATTGGAGCTCAATCAGCTAAGTCTGTCACATCAGTTCGATGCAAATTAGTTCAGTTTGATACTACATTCAACCAGGTCTATCTTAAACCAGTTTCAGCCATATTGAAACTGGTTTATGTGCACTGAACTTATGTTCTGTTACAGGTTTAAACCAGTTTCTGATCACTTAAACCAGTTTATGTGTAACTTCTGTCCCTAGCCCAGATGACATTTTTTAACCATTTTAGGTGGATTTAAACTAGTTTAGTTGTTTTGTGTGTCTGTCTACTTTAGGTTTAAACTGCATGTAAACCATTTTAAGTGTGTATGGCCATTTTCTCAATTTTAACATTAGTGTAGGAGCCTTTCCTGTAGTTGTATTTAACTACTGCATGTGCGTAAGAGCTGGAAGGGAAATGGGGCAAAATTAATACTGTATCTACAGTATTGCAGGATTTCTCTGTATAATGAATAAGCAAAAGCTTTGATAACTGAATGTGACCTGATAGAAAGTGTTTAGGTTTTGAGATTCAGATGGTAACTTATGGCCCTAGAAACAATCCCACACACAGTTACTAGCCAAATGGAATATGTTTGCTTGTCTTTTACTATGTTCTTATATCCCCAGCTACAGGAACCTAGGCTCATTAACACATTAGAACCTTCTTTTGACTTTTTTTCCTACCTGCTATTTATATATCAATAGAAGATCATTTGTTTGGGCTGCTGACTACACTTTAAGTCTCAAACTCAATGTGAAACTCTCCAGGGGCTACTGGTAAAAATGTGTGGCTTTGGCAGAAAAAGAAAAAACAGAGCTTGAGGATATGTCTATAATGGATGAAGACAATAAAAATGTTTGAGTAAAGATGGTCTTGTGGTTAAGACTCTCAACTGAGACTCTAAATATCTGGCTTCTATTCCTGGCTCTGAAGTCACTAAAAATCTCTGCCTCAGTTCTACTTCTGTAAAGTCGGGGTAGTAATACTTCCTTTCCCCTGCTTGGTCTGTTTTGACTGCTTTAACTGTAAACTATTTACAGAAAGGACTATTTCTCACTATGGACGGGTCCACGTTCCAAAATGCAGTGCCATGTAGAGCTGGCTGAGCAAGCTTTGACTAATAGGGCTAATGTGCCCAGGTATAGTGCTTTGCTACCACATATATGTTGCCCATTCATAGCTATGCAGCATTACATAGTTCTGTGTAGACATACCTTCTGTGTACATATGACATTTAGCATATTGCAGCACTAATCTGAAATATTTACTGCTATAGTAAAAACATGGATAGATTTGTACATTAACAAGAAAGATTGCAGGGATTATTATTATTTGCATTGGAGTATCACCTAAAGATTCCAGCAAAGATCGGGAGAGATTCCTATATGGTCTCTAAAAATAAACTTATTAAACACTTACTACCCACTAAGATAAAAGGTGGAAAGTTGTTGTAAATAAAGATATGGTTAAGGTAAGAAAATAAGGTTGTTTTCTATTTTCTACTTGATTTAATGTATAATTCAAAGTATTCAGAAGTTGTAAAATGATTCTCTCTCTTATAGAAACAACTAAAAGATATTTGCCTTGACTTTAATATATTCTCTCACATTTAGAATCTTGAGACAATACACTTTATGTGATGTGTTTATTTATTACTAAATCATCATAAATAACAAAGGATTGGTAAATTGTATAGTTCATTTATGATACCCACATTTGAAATACAGAAATTTTACCACATTTTAAGGATCACAAACCCAAGCAAATTCTCAATCTTCTAAGCATCTGTAGATTTGTAATGAATCTTACTAACAATATGTAAAGTAATTATGTTTGGATGTTATTGGAAGATAGAAATTCCCATTTCTGAAGCTGTTCCTTTCACATTTTTTTCTCACAGAGAGTCATATGTTGCTTAGAAGCTTTATGGCATTTTTATTTGTGTTAGGGAAACTTTCATGTATAACTGCTATGTTAATTACTATCGTAATTTGAGATTAGGCTTTTATAAATGCCAAAGATTTCTGAATACATTTTTTCACCAAACAAGAGAGAGACTGTGTGAAAAACATGCTTAATAGCAAAAGGCGGTAAAAAGGTTAGGGAAACTAGAAATTAAAAGCAAAATAAAATACAACAGCGTATTTTAGTGACCTTGATACAGAATCAGCTATGTAGCATGCTAGGTAACAGAATCAGTTACACAGAGTTCCATCTATTAATTCTATTCTACTTCTTTTTCTTATTTCATATAGGCAATAATGGCAGAAAAATTGGGGGAGGGAGGGAAGGATTAGGTCTTTGTCTGAAAAAAAACGAAAGTGATTTAATAGCAAACATCATAAAATCTCATGCATCTTCAGTGTAAAAAATAATTTGTACACAACCATAAATTTTTCATGTTTCTATCAAACATTGATAATACAGGTTTTAATATTTATTGTTACCCTTGGCCAAACTCTCACAGTTCCCTCTCCAATAGAGTAGACACACGGAGGTGCAGATTGCCTTTGGGTACTACTGATTGGGGCAGTGAGTACGTTTGGGATTTCCCTTTGGAATATAGCCCTGATACTCAGTTCTTTTTAATCTCCTTAATATTCAGTTTTATGTATTCATCTGTAATCAGCTTTATCTTGAATTCTGATGAGTTCTATTTTTACACTGGGAACTGTGTTTTTTAACAATCAATGTTATTAAAATGACCCTTGATACCACATGATTCCACAGTGGGGCTTTTCAAAGCTATGTACAAGTGTAGTTCATTACCACTTTAATATAGAAGTTTAAAGTCAGAACTTCTTTCTGTGGTGTTCAAAGCTATTTTTGTATCTTTGAACAGTTGCTTGGCCCACCACAGTGAGCACTACAAGATTTTGGCATGCTCCCTATGGTGGCCAAGCAACTGTTCAAAGCAATATAGGAAATATGGTCTTGGAAATTGGATGGCTTGGGGGATTTGTGATGGGCTGTCTTTGACCCCTAGGTCACTGATCTGACTGTGGCTCAAGAAAGCAGTGATCAGAAGTCCCTGCCATCTGACAGCTGCTTGGTGCTCTGTATTGGGTAGATTTTGTAGTTTACTGGAATACCTTCAGCTGTTTTGTGTAACAATCTTTAACTGTTTTTAGAAGTGGTCTCTACATAGCTGGTCCAAACCGCAATGGTGGATGAAATTTATTGTAAAATGAGTTTGATCTCAGTTTAATTCCAACAGAACAGGTGAATCTTAGGAGTCTTTATGACACCTTTATCCATGGTAATGGCAAAGAGGCTCCATGTAGAATTGGAATGAGCAGCTAAACACCTAGACATTAAGGCTGTGCAAAGTTTCAGTCCCTGATTCAATTAGGCAGAGATTCAACCTGATTTGGTGGCTGAATCTTCAAATCCAAATTGAATAAGAGGACCCTTTAATCTCCCAGAATTAAATCAGAACCCTCCAAATCAATTCAGAGAGATTCAGAAAGATTCAGCAATTCAGACATAGACACAGCTTCAAATGTTTCTTCTACATACCTCAAGGTACCAGGTGGCTTATGAATGCTGAGATGCTGGGGCAGATGTAGTGTCCCATAGGAGCACAGGGGACTTCCCAGCATGCTCGGCAGCAGACCGGGAAGTGGACCAGAAGCATTTCTGGTCCACTTCCAGGTCCACCAGGGAGCGTGCAGGCCCCGCCCCAGCTCAGCAACTGGTGCCTCCTGGGTCTGGGGGGGTACCCAGGGTCCCCCCTCAGCTGATTGCTGAGCCAGGAGGGCACAGGGAGGCTCTCCACATGCTTAGCACTGGAGCCAGAAGTGGACCAGAAGTACTTCTAGTCCACTTCTGGGTTCACCACCGAGCATGCCGGGGGGGGGGGTCCCATGCTCCTGTGGGATGCTCCATCCACCCCAGCATTGCACTGTTCACGAGCCACACCTGGTACCTCAAGGTATGTAGAAAAAACATTTAAAGCTGTGTCTAAGGCCAAATCGCTGATTCTCTGAATCAGCATCGAATCTTCAGATTTGGATTCGGCCAAATCAAATTGGGGACAGTGATCTGAATCAGCTAATCGAATCACTATCCCCAATTCAGGCCAAATCTGAATCTGAATTGAATATGGCCTGTTTCGCACACCCGTACTAGACATTGTTCCTCAAGAAAACAGAGGGAACAACATGACCAGCAAGTTGTAGAAAACTCAAGAAGTCAGTGACTGTATTGTACCTGTATAATAGATTATAATGTTCAGTACTGTCATTCACAGCACTATTTATTTTTTTTGTTAATATTTGTTAAGCTGTAGTCAAGATAGGAAAAGTTACAATCACATAGAGGGCATCAATGCACAAGGATGAAATGAGGCATACAGGAGCTGATGTTTTACTCCATGGAAAATCTGATGTCATATTAGTCATAGCTGCACATTTAAAGGAACCTGGTTTTGAAAGACTGAGTTCCTGTATAATAGGAAGTCGAATTACTGAAATGTAGGTAACTGGAGCAAGGAGAAAGCAGGTGCACATAAATGGATCCCTTCAGAATGAATGGAAAGGGAACTTAGAATTAAAAGCAAGTAGGATGAATGTAAACCTCTGAAATCATACATAGAAACCTTGAAACTACTTACCCTCCCTGCAGTTTCTGTTACGAGTTGTTTTTCTGCTGTGAATCAAAGTTCAAACATAAAAGTATAAAGAAAAGCAGAAGTTCCACGAATCCTATATTCAACAGCAGTTTCCTCTTCTCCTAAATGGTATGAAAGGAAAGCAAAAGAAATCAAAGGGTTGTTTCAAAAAACAAAGGAAAAGAATGTTCATATAAGGAGAACATGGTGCCTATTCAGTGAGACAAACATTTCCCTTTTGACATAATTCCATTATTAATAGTTAACACCCAAATTAATCCCAAAGGTGGGTTGGAAGCAAGCAAGGCAACATTTCACTTAGAAATAGAACATCTATGAAAATAGTCTATTGAATTTCACCTAAATGAACATTTATGTTGCAGATACACTTTTCTGGCTACAAACAGGAAGAATCTAAAAAACTAAATATCATTCCAGTAAATGGGGGACACTGTTCTACCTTAAAGAAAAATGGAAATAATAATGCTTCCTCACTTCTCAGTGGTGTTGTGAAAACAAAAATTATTATTTTTTGTAAAGTGATGAATCATAAAAAAGCAAATGAGGAACTTCATAATTTGTGCCACTGCTTGGGAACTCCTGGGGAACACCTGTGCCACATGCTCTCTGGTGCATGGTAGGTTACCCTGCGTGGGGTAGGGAAAGCTGGGACCAGCACTATGCTGGCCTCAGAAGCCTTACCTGGGTTCCTGGGGGCCTCCTGGGACTGCTGCAATCCTGCTGCTCGGAGCCTGGTTGGCAGCCAGAGGATGGCTCCAGCTGGCCAGGAACTAGTTTTGGGCAGCATGCACTGTCCCTGCATGCACCACTCTGCTTTTTTTTCCTGCAACTTTTTTAAACCTAGGATCTCCAATTGGCATCAGGGGGACCCCGCGTTCCCCCCAGACCCAGAAGGCACCAGTTGCTGAGCTGGGGGAGTAGGGGGGGGCCCCCAACACACTCCCCAGCGGACCCATAGTGCTTCTGGTCCACTTTGGGTCTGCTTCCGAGCATGCTGGGGACCTGCCATGCTCCTGTGTGAAGCTCCATCCACCCCATATCTCAGCATTCACGAGCCGCCTGGTACCTTGAGATATGTAGAAAAAACATTTAAAGCTGTGTCTATGTCCAAATCGTCGAATCTTTCCAAATCTCTCCGAATTGATTTGGAGGTTCCAATTCGATTCAGAGAGATTGAAGGGTCTCCTGATTCAATTCAGATTTGGAGATTCGGCCACTGAATCAGGCCAAATCTCCACCAAATCAAATCAGCAACTGAAGCTTCACACTAACTTAGTAGGCAGAAGTGGTCTTTTGGGGGGATCTGTACTAGGACTGGGGGAGGACTGGTGGAGATAGGCTGGGGGATAAGCTGGGGGAGTACCATGGTGTGGGGTGCAGTTAGACATACCAGTATGTAGGGGAGAGTAGAGGACCCCTGGGGGGGAGGGGCTGCACAGTGTGGGCTATGCAGTAATCTTCTAACTTTTTTACTATGCTTTTAATGCAGCCTTTGTCCAGGGTCTAACAGAAGACTTACCTTTACATTATGTAAAATATATGTCAGTAAAAATATGTCAGTAAAATGTTTGGTCATCAGCATCAACTTTGCAGATGGCCAGTAAGTAAATCTATCTTGGGTTGGCAACCCTGTGCAGCACATATGCATAAGTGGTAGACAAATTAAGGTTACAAAGGAAACTTAAATTCTGCCATTTCCTAACTTTTTGAGTAAGAATCAATATCAATAATTTGATATTGTAAACTTGAAGTTCTTTTAATATGGGTGGGACTTCATTATTTCTTAATCACTAAAGTTTCTCAATTAAATTTTTACCATGATCATAACAAAGTATTTCCCCTTATTCTCAGAAAGGACTGTACTCTAGTTACTGAAATTATCAAAAAAATTCAGAATTCAGGCATAGCATGGAAAAATTCAGTTAGACAGGGAAGTTGTATACGTGCCTGACATCTGCTCCAATACATGCTAAGTTGAATTAAATTAGAGCAGACTCAGTGTCACATGTATTGAGCATCCCCGCACTTCAAAATGGTGTTGGGGGCACTTAAACTAAAGCTCGTTGAACAAGCTTTAGTTAAAGTGCACCCACCTGTATGTTGAAGCGCAGGGCACTGAGTACACAAGATGCTGTGTGTGCTTTAATTAGAGTAGCTCCCAAGATCCACTCTAATTAAAGCGCCGCCCCCCCCCCCATTGAGTATAAAAATGCCCTTAAAGGTTAAATAGAAACAGGGTCCTAAAGTTAAGGCAACCTTAACTAAAGTCACTGTGAACAGCTATGTCTCTAATCTTTGAATTTAGGAATTGAGGATATTCATCTTGCAGAAGATGCCCAGCATTTCATGAATTGAGCCATTTTTAATGTAACACAACAGACCCAGTTTTAAAGTCATGATTTGAGGAGTGACCCTGAAGAGTGATAAGTGCCTGCAATTCATATTGACATCAAAGGGCACTAAGGTTGCTTAGCAGCTCAAGATTAGGCATATGGACCTGATACTGATTTTACATGATTTTATTTTTATTCCAATGCAACTTCACTGACTTAAAATGGTATTACTTCTAATTTATACCAACATGGATGACAATGAATCAGGCTCTGTGCCACTGCTCACTTAGAACATCCATTGACTAAGCTGAGAGGGCAGTAATGATTGAGTTTGTAAAACCCCAATCATGCAAAGGGCTAAGTGACCTTAACTCTCAGTAGGCATGTCTGCATGAGACACTACATCACTGTATCATCAGCGGGGACAAACTGTGACGCCACTGCTACTGAGCAGTAGGGTCAGAAATGACCTATGGGGCACCAGGACTGCTCAGTAGTAGCCCCCAGTGATCTCTGCTCAACCTGTAAAAAATTAATCAGACGATCTCCCTAGCAATATTCTTCAATAATAAATTTTATTTAATTTCTTGAGTGTTACACCTCAGCTATTGGCTTTAGAAAAACATGAAAATCAAGCTAAAATTTTATTTAAAATAAAATCTGCTGCTAGAGATAAATTTGTGCCTGGCCATCCAGGAAGACTTTTGCTAAATCCAACAGCAGATATTATTAGCATAATCTTAGAGGCTCACCTTGAATTCTTTATTTCTTCTGCAATCATAATAATAAAGGAATGAATTATATTATCAAATATAATACAGAATTTAAAAACCTATATCTGAATGATTGAAAATCTAGCTTAAGAAATATCCCCTTGACACCAACATCCCATATTTTCCTAGTTAAGGCAATGTTTATTGTTCTTTAATGTTACAGGCATTGTAAAGGATGATGAATTCACTGCCACCCAGCTCTGTGTGTACTGTTAAAACTATTTGATTTACAGACATTATAACAATGCAAAAATATCCATCATTGTGCCATTGATTAGTATTTAGGTTTGGCAAGGTGGAGCTCTTGAGACATAGAGCTGAGAAAAAGCCTGGAGATCAACACTTTTATAATCCCATACAAAGTCCATTTTACTTTCACTATCAGAAATTATTGCAATATAGTAATAGATTTCTTCATTCATTAGAAAAAGATCAGAAGAGAGGCTAGCTGCATACTGGCTGGCAACAAAGGTGCTATTTGACTCCTAATAAGAAATAATGAATAGTGTCCTGAAAAAGTTCCAGTAAACTCAACATTTGTATATATGGGTACTGGCTAATAAATTGTGCAGCCCTTTTAAAAATCTAGCCTGTCTCAAGCAGGTTACTGGGTATTAATAAAATATATAGGAATATGTTCTTGATGGAACTGTGGGTGTGAAAAATGCAGAGGTAGGCAATTAATAATGTTAATGAAATAATTTTGTTTTTTTATTGATAATAAAATTTTCATTTTAAAAAGAATGCATCTAAGAATACCTTCAGGTTTACTTGTGGATATATTGTATTACATGTTTCCCTGATAAACAAATCATCACTGCACATGGTAGATAAAAGCAACACAGGTGGTCAGATCCCTTGAGGTAACATCAAAGAGGCCACCATGAAGTTTTAGATCCAATTCAAAAAGTATCTAAAACTTGTCTATTACTGTTCACCTCCTCTATTTTACTGCAGATAGTCATGTTTAAAGGAATGTTTGGGTTACACTAGTTTGCTTTTGTAGCTACGCTGTTTTTTAAAAATCATATACTGTATATTGAGTGGTTTATAAACTACCTGTTCAAAATACTTGCACAGAACAATGTGCCATGTTTTTTTTTCCTTTTTCAGTGTTTTTTAATTGATATATGCTTATCCCCAAATACAAAAAGAAATGGAGTTTGTCTCGGTGGTAGGTCTCTGTATAAACCTGTTGAAGTCAATCTAGGTCTGTAAATAAAATGTGTCAGAAGAGACAAAAAGGTAGAGAAATCCAATTTTGGATGTCAGTGTCTTCCAAACTTCCATCTTTCCAGAAATAACATACTATATACTTGTGAAATAATTCTCAAAAATAGACTGTCTTGTTCTCTAGGTGTAAAATGTCAGGATAGTTTCATCTAACACCTTTAAAACCTTTTAACCTGAAAATATACTTTTTTTTTCTTAAGATCTGTTCGTATGCAACAATGATCCACCTAGTACATGAAATGTTTAAATATATATCCCAAGAGAATGCATACATTGAAATCTTTGTTCTAAAAAAAGCTACCTTTTTGTTTACAAAAGTCTACCAATATAACATGTGAGCTGCTGAAACAGATCAAAGGCTTATCAAATATCCAATTATTCCATCAGTACAACTGGGGTGTTTAAAAACTATGATTCACTTTAGGGACACCACAAGGAGCTGTCAGACCTGTAGTTAATGTAGATAGACAAAACTAACAACACTTTTCAACTACAGGAAACTGATTAGAGAATTATAGAGAAGGTCTCAGAGGAGGGACAACCCTTCTGGGGTTGTCCCTTTTAGCAGACAGACAGAAAGCTGATGACAGAACAGTTTCCTGAATCTTGTTTTTCACAGGTTACAATTCACAAGGTAATGACCTACACACTCTTTAAATAAAATAGAACAGTATTTCTCTATTGCTGAATAATTGTTATTTTTTGCAAACATTTTATGAACCAAAAGGTATGATTTTGGTTGATCTTAACTGATTAAGCTGTGAATTCCACCCAAAATCACAGATCATTTCAGCTGGAAGAAATAAGCATGAGATTTTACTAAATTAAAGAGGAGGTTTCCTATCTAGTGGTCTAAGGGGTGACTCCATATGTCATGAAAACTTGTCTACATCTTCTGCCTGAGGGGCCTTAGACTTTCATCTCCCACCTCTCAAAAGAATCCCTACAATACCGGGCTACACAGTATTCTGGAGTGATTGGTTCTCAGTTTTTTCTTGTTAGAGCAGTTCCGCTTTGTAAAACAAATTTCAATATTTAGTGCACAAGAAAGATACCATGAGAATGGTTCAGTGATCCAGTGCTTTATGCACTCTGGAAAAGGGGGATACCCAGGGCACGTCCAGAAGTGCATGGACGTTTGGTTCCCTGGAGACAACTAGCAGCAGTGCACTTTGCACTGCAACTACATGTCCTCAGGGAACACCTGTGCCACATGCACTTTGACATGTGGCAAGTTTCCCTGGGCGTGGTAGGGGAGGCTGGGCTGGCCCCAGCAGCCTTGCCTGGGGTGCTGGGGGCCTCCCAGGACTGCAGCCACGGCAATCCTGCTGGACGGAGCTCCACTTTTCAGCAGCGGGGATATCCAGGGGTAAAAAAAAAACACGGAAAAAAAACTGGAGCAGTGCACACTCAGGCAGCATGCCCTTGCAGTATGGAGAACACCAGACTGTGCAGTATGTGGTGCTACAAGCATGTTTGTAGCACCACATACCGCATGACAACGCTCGTCTAGATGCATCCTGAGGTTCCAGTACTTCCCCCAAAAATAGCAGGTCTCTTATTTAGCTTGTATAACAACCTGCTGTGGGGTGCTAACCACTGCCAGTGGCAATTTGTGGAAGCCTGGGACGCCAGCTAGACCCATCCTTTTGTTTCCTTTGGGCTAATGAGGAACCTCAGGATCCCGGTATGGGGATACCTCCTGTAAGAGCACTCAGAATAGGTAACTATTTACAATATTTATTATGTACAAGATAGATAGATAGGTATTAATTTATATTCAGATATTTACATACATACATACATACATATATTTATGTATATATACATAATGTACTATTCACTAAAATGCTTTGGCCAGATATAAGTACAATAAAAAATCTTAAAGATTTTTATACAGCCTAGTAAAGCATATCTCTAAAAGTTGTAGAACAGATAAGACATGGTTCACAAGTGCACATGTTATGTAAATGTCTTATGCAGATTCTTTTTTAACAGTGAGAAAGCAGTACCCAGTAGTACAAAATGCTATACATATGTAGCAACGGTTGTGAAAAATGAGCTATTTTACCTTGTAGTACTTGAGAAATAGCTTTCTGATAGCTAAACTAAAGGCTGCCTGGTAATGCATTATGCAGATTTTACATAAATGACATATTCTACAATCAAATATTTAATTATGGAAATTTCATTTTATAAAGTTCACCTACTTCCAATGAAGCCAATAGATGTTTTGACATAAAATGGAAGAAGGATCAGGCACAAAATGTAAAATGACTTTAAAAAACATTTTAGAGACAGGGATCAGTGTGAGTAAAACTGACAGACACAATAATATCTTTAAATCACGAGTAATTATTTTTGCAGCGTTCACAGTGAAACATGCATTTCTCTCAATTAAAAAAGTATATGTGATCAGTGTTGTAAATGAAACAGAAGAAATTGGTTCTTACATCTGGTATATTGCCCAGAGCACTTAAATTGACCTTTTAGGAGGGTAAAAAATTCTTCTATCCAGTTGACTGTACAGTCAATATCAACTGTAGCAAAGGGTTTTTTCAACCTAGCAAGGTAACCCCTCAGTGAGACTAATTAGTTTTCTCTGAAAACATCTACGTTATTGATCTGAGATTTGAAAACACTATTGATGTACAGTAGTCAGTTACACATGTATGAGAATTATCTTTATGGGAATTTTAAAGAAGAAATAAGGAAAATATTACATTTCTCTGGCTTTTATTTTTATGTAAACAGATCTCAAAAATAGAGAAACTCATTTTGTCAACACTTTGAATTTTATGATTGCCATAAGACCAGCTTATAAGTAACATATAAGTTACAGAAACTATACTGAACCCTTTATTGGAAACAAATCTTCATGTTTACCAGTAGGATTTTAAAATGATTTCTGAAAACATGCAAATATATGGCCTATTTCATTCTCACACTGGATCTGTATATTGTAAGAAATATAAATACTGGCACTTGTTTTACCTAATATACTAGAGATATGATGTCCCCAGATTGAATGAATCCCTGCTATAAACAAAGCATGAATATGTGTCAGTACCAACATGGAGTTCCTCGGTTATAAAATCTCTCAAGTGTTATTGGCTATATTCTGCCTTTGAACATGTATGCAACAAATTTCACTGAAATCATTACAAGTATAATTTAACCATTCATAGAGGGTCAGCACAAGGCTCATGCACCACTTCAGTCTCACTGATGCCCTTGTATTAGAAATAGGGCACCCATTTTTATACTGAGGGTGATAATCATTGGAATAAACTACCAAGGTCAGTAATTCATTAAAAATATTGAGAGCCCAATAAGACCCAATGCCTTTCTGTAATTTCTAATTTAGTCATGTTATTGGGCTCAAAGCAAGAATAACTGGATAAAACTATATGGCCTATGTTTTGCTAGAGGTCAAACTAGATAATCTAATGATCCCTTCTGACCTTAAACCTATTAATCTATGCTGAATTTCACTCTAAGGATCTTCTGTGCATATCCAAGGGCAGAATTTGGTCCTAATTTGAAATGCATTTCAACTGGCTTTTAAGGGCCTCATCCTTTGTGGTGATCAACAACCTCTGATTTGTTTTTAGCCCTTACGGCATTTTTCATTTTAGCCCTTATGGCATCTATATAGAAAGGGCACTGGACCCCAATCACTGTCCATCAGTACATGGAAAGCTTGTTCTGTCAGTGAGACTACCCCAACCCCCAACTCTTAGATTCCATACTCTCCCCCCAGCTCTCCCACTGGATTTCTTCCAGGTGTCAACTCTGCTTTGTTACACCACTGTGGCAGAATTGGAGAGGCTCAGATTGTTAAGAAAAGAAAATCCACATACAAAGCACAACCCGCTCTGTGATAAATTGTGGTTCTATATGCACAAAGCCTAAACATTCTCATATTGTTAGTCTTTCAAGCTCATAGCTTATTTATGAATTTGGGTTGAAATTCTTAAAGAAATATTTCTCTCTTATTTCCCTTTTGTATTCTTATGTATTTTCTTTCCTGTTAAGTTGTGAGATATGCAAAAAAGTAACTTGAGCAGTTCCCGCCTGCCCTTTTCAAAGTATTGCTCTTCACAACCATACAAGCATTCCTATTGACTTCAGTGGGACTGTCTGTGTGTTTAAAGTTAAGCATATGCTAAACTAGGCTTTGCTGGATCAGCACAGGTTCTCTCAACTCAAGCAAGGAAAGATTCCTTGGACTTCCCTGCCAGACTAGGCCAATGTCCTTAGAATATTAATTTGAAAATTAGTTAATATAAACTACAAGAGCCACAGAAACTACTACGTGGTGACAAAGCTGAACACTCACTGGGCGCGTGCATCTACACAAGATGCTAACTGCACAGTAGCTGAATAATACGGTACAGTAATGTGTCACAAACAGTGCTAATACATTACTGTGCTGTATTATTAGGCGATTGCACAGTAGCATCACTTAAAAGACATTCGACGGTGCTACTGCGCAGCAACTCAAGTTACTGCATATTTATTTAGTACTTGATTACACAAGTACTAAATAAAAGCACAGTAACCACTGCACATTCAGTGGGCACACTTGTGTAGATGTGCCCACTGAATCCAATAAGAGCTAGATCAGACCCTAACTGGATAGGTCTTTCCTGGTACCCGGCTTCTGGTTGGCAGAAACAACACTAGGTCTGTTGTAGAGCTTACATTTTCTGTTGAAAATCCAACCATGAAAGGTAAATTGATGTGGTTTTTATGGCTATTTCTTTTTCTTTTTATGCCATTTCAGTTGCCATGGCTGATATTTAATCTTAAATATTAGTAGGCCTGAAAAAAGTAACCAGAAGAAAGGCAGAGCTTTCTACATGACAGGGCTGAGCTTTTTCCAAAATGCACATTAAAAAGATAACCCATATCCTTCTGTTACCCTGTCCATACTTGGCATGAGGCTTGAAAAAAAATATAAGAATGTGTTTACACTTTTCAATCAATTCTGATATTATATTTCATATATATATATATGTTCAAAGACAGATAACATCCAGATTATCAAATGTTACTCTCTTCCCACCAGCCAGTGGACATGTCTACACATTCATTAATATGCAGTACTTATTCTGCATTTAATTTAGTACTTGCTTAATGAAGTACTAACTAAATTTGTAGTAACTCACGCTTCTGTGCAGTAGCACTGGTGCATTGTTTTTTTGTGATGCTTACTGCACAGTAGCCTAATAACACTGCACAGTAGCGTATTAGCATGGTTTTTTACCAGCACACTACTGCACAGTGTTATTAGGCTACTGAGCAGTAAGTATCTTGTGTAGACGCACCCAGTGAACCCATTCATTGATAATCTTTTTGCTGTCATAGACCAATCTGTCAAACAGCCTGGCACCAGCAAGACATTGAATTCACACTTGAACTCATGCCAACATAACTTTCCATGGCGACATGCTCTTACAGGAATAGTACACAGAAAGCACAAATCTTGCAGTTCAGTAGCTGACTACTGAATAACTTCCATTTCAACAAATCTTGATTCTGCTTTACATTTCCTGGACTTAGCTATGTACTGAGATTATTTAATTTTTTTAAATGATCTTAAGATCTATCTATAGCCCACCTTGTATACCAGTAGCTGACAGTATGTGGGGAATGACTGATGATTTTTTTCGAAGCCAAGAGCACATGGTTTTGGATGGTGAAGACCAGCAAAGATATTGCTTATGGCAACATCATGGATGTGTACACAGAAGACAATGGAAACAGATTAGAAAATAAGTAAATGGCATCAAGACCTCCTCTTCCTTTCCTTAGCAAAGTAATCCATTCTCTTTTCTTCTCATCTTCATAAGGTAAATGAACACATGTAGCACTTGTAACAAAGGGGAGCAAGTAGGGGCTGAGTGCCCTGAGTGAATATTGGTGTTTCTCCTTTTTAACCCATTCCTAGCTAGTTGAAGAGACTGTACCAGCCCCTGAATCTTTTGCTTATTGCTTCTTTGTATAATTAAGCAAAGCAATGAGACAAAGTAATCTGATCAGTCTGCTTGAAACCAGACTCGTGGCTAAAAACACAGATTGGTTTAAAGGCAGTGTTGCCAACTGTCTATAGTTTATGGACAGTCAGTAAAAAATCAAGCTAAAGATTCCTGTCCATGAAGTACAATAAAAAAAAAATTCAGCTGTCTGTAAAAACTGTAAAATAAAAAAAGCAGAGCTTGTTTCAAGACCCTGATCAGAAAAAAGCTGGGTACAGTGTTGAAGGACAGACAGAGCACTGCAGTGCCACCTGGTGGCTAAGCAGGAGCGCAACACCCTGCAGGGAGCCTTGTCTCAGAGCTTCCTAGACCCTTCCCCTCCAACCAGGTGTTGCTGCTACTGCTACTGAATCCCATTGGCTTCCTATAATACTGCTGGGTCACAGATAGACTTCTTTGGGTGTTTATGCCAGGATATAGTGGTAAGTCTGGGGGGTGGGGGTGGCACCATGATGCAAGGTGAAATGGGGGCATCAATGTGCAGCTGAATAGTGCATCCCAGCAGCAGAGGAAGAACACTGTAAAACCATTGCTATAGTCAAACAGGGTTGTCAATCTCAGGAAAAAAATACTGCAAACTTTTTACTGACTACCAAACTTTTTTACTTTTTTATTAAAGGTGATGTTAAACCCCTAAATTTGGACCCAGCCCTTCTAACTGAGACCTGGAAGCAGGGCAGGGCCTAGCAGAAGAGTTATATTTAGATTATGTAACAACCAATATGAGTAAAAACATTTGTCAGTAAAAAAGGTAGGCTGTTAGTAAAGTTTGCAGATTTTCAGTAAAAAAATTCTTTCATCGGCAACCCTTCTTTAAAGTTAGGCAACAAAGATAGACTCAATAAAGTGTTTGAAGCAGGGAGGAAAGCAAACTTATAGAGGAGGTGCACTTATTATTAAGCTGCAACCATTATTTTCTGTTAAAATTGGCCAACTGGCAGTCTTGTGGAATTTGCTATTGGACAACAGCAGCAGAGGGTGCCACTTTCTACCCATATAAGTCAGCATTTGGTTGTTTAGAAGTCCCTAAATTACCTTGTATTTGTATACAGGTGTAACCTGCAAGTGAGAGTTACTGTAAATTATCATGGCAGAAATTTAAAGGGTGATTATCTTTTTATAACAATGGAAATGTCTTTCTGCAGTTGAATATCACAAAAGAACAGCTGGAAGAGAAACCAATGGTGAGAGGGAGAATTAAGCACTGTTCAGATTTTTTTAAATCAACTGAAATCAAGACTCAGGGATGTATTGAGTCTTCTAACTGCATTGTTCATCCAAACAAACAAGGGTTTCCATATTCATTAAACTAAATTTCTTAAAGCCTTCTTAGACCTTAAAACTGTCTTAGACCTGAGGAAGGGCATTTGATGCCCAAAAGCTTGTCTGACATCTCTTCAAACTAAATAGTTGGTCCAATAAAAAATATAACTAAAAATCCTTGCCTTCCTAAGAAAAGAAGATTGTGTTGCTTCTGATGCTTTAAAAAGGTCTGAAAAAAGATAACAAGATGATGTTACCAGGGAGGCAGTTCCATCTGTGGATGGAGATATGTCTTTGAACAATAACAACTTTATGCAATTGCACAATTATTTAAGGAATATAGAAGAACCTACACATAGGGAGTCTGATGCTCTAAAACAGTGGTGCCTAGCCTTTTTGACCTGTGGGCTAGATAAGCAGATCACAACAGTGGGGGCTTGAGTTGCACATGTGGTGGAGGAGCAGGGGGGCATGGCCCAGCCCTGATTTGGTCCCACAGGAGAATGGAGCATTGTCCAACCCATCCTGACAGTAAAGGGGGAAAGGATGTGGTCTGCCCCCCACACAATAGCACAGGGCTTGAGAATTTGGTGGTGGGGAAGGGTGCTGTATGAATTGCCACTGCTCTCCCACCACTAAATTTCCCTAACCATGATGAATCTCACGGGCCAGATACCATGGCTCCATGGCCTAGATTTGGCCCATGGGCCAGGGATTGAGGACCCCTGCTCTGAAAGAGTCTGCCAGATGTCCAGTAATCAATAAAGGAATGGCAAATCTGCCATTTGCTTGTTAATGATAGACTAGTGCCCACAAATTGTAAGCAGACAAGGTTCTTTCGGTGAATCTGATATCTTTTATTAGATCAACTTAAATAATTGGGAAAAAAATTTAAGCAAGCTTTCGGGTTCAAAAACCCTTCATCGGGCTGAGGAAGTTTCAGCAGTTGGTGTGTGCTCTTCCGGGATGGAATGAAAAATAAAGAAGCCAGAGGCTGGGCTGGTATGCATACAAGATAGGCAGTCGGTGAAGATGTAGATTGAGGAGTCCTTACAAATTGTAATGACTTTTTTGGATAAGAATGGAAGAAATTTTGTAGAATTTTATACCAGTTTTCAAATAGATCACTACTGGGTTTGCTCTTACACTTCAACTGATTCTATTTACTGCTTCTCCTGTAAATCATTTAGCTCTGGAGATTTTTATTTAGCTTGAAATGGTGTTCAAGACTGAAAATACCTACCAAGTACCCTAGTGAAACATGAGAAATCAGCAATTCATATGTATAACATCATATGTAGAGGGACTTAAGAAAGCTGACTGAAGCAATATTGTATGCTTGATAAAGAAAACCAGCACTAAATTAGACCTTTTCATTGCATCATGCTCCACAGAATAACATATCTTGTATTAAAAGATAGAATAGAGAAGTTCTATTCATCACAAAATGGGAAAATTCGTAAATCTCCAGTTTCTTGCAAAATAATGATCCTATTAATAATAATTCATCTGATGAATTATCTTGAAATAAATTAATAGTTCTTATAATGAAAAAATATTCTAAATAAATTTGTTCATATTCCTGGGAACTTGCTCAAATAGGAAATTACTGTTTTCTGGCATTCCAACTGCCATGAAATATAATACACATCTTGTTTTTGAAAGGCAGAATGAAGAAAAAATAATTTTTCCAGAGTTATGCTTGCATAGAGCAGAAACAAAGACAAATCTTCAACTGACTCACCCTCCCTTTCCTCCTTGACAAGGATGAAACCCTAGATGCTGCTGAAAATTGGCCTCCATGGGTAGATCTATGATTTTGAAAAGAGCTAACAAGTTTCCAGGGCTGTGAAATAAAAGGAGAGATACCAGGAGCAGTTAGCAGACAGAAAAATTTCCCTAACAAAAATTACCTTGATTAGTGGAACATCACGACAATCATTAATACCTGTGGAGAGAGAATCATTAATACTTGTAGAGTGAAGAACAATGGTTTCCCTAAGCTGGTTGAATAGTAATGCCACAGCTGCTGCACTAGGGAGCAAGGAACAAAGAAAGCTGTTTCTGTCACATGTTGGAAATCAGCTTCTCTGCTTAACACATGCACCTCAATTTTAGGGGACTTATTTTGGGGGTAAGGGGAGGAAGCTGCATGTTGTACATAAGAAAATATGGTATTTCTAGTTTGAAAAAGGCTTTGAAATTTGATTTAATTGCACTAAAGGCCCTTGTGAACAAGATCAGATGACAACAATTCTTAAATTTGTTTTTACAGAAGAAACAATTGAGGTAAGAGAAGGCAGGCACTGGAAAATATTTCATTGGATTTTTGAACATGCCAGACTCTACTCATTCTGGAGTGACAGGAGCTGTCCTTGAACAGTTAAAAATAGAATCTATGGTTAAGGGTGTCACAATGAGGCAAATATGGAAAGAATTACAACAGTGGTGCATTCTTTTAAACAAAAAATTAGAAGATGGACAGCCTGATAAAAAGAACTTCTCTGGCATAAATATGTTGGACTTTTGGATTGAGTACCAAGTTTCTTGGCAAGCATTCTGCAACTGGAACATACCCAGCATTCACACAGGAGTTATGCTACAAAAAATAAGCCTTTGTTATCACTAAGCAACAGTGGTTAATTTAATTTTCTTGGTATTTCGTTGGAGCTTTAGGGAGGAAAATGGTCCAAAGTTGTTCTGGCTGCCTTAAGCCCTGCCTGTCTCCAGGATGTAGATGCCTTACTCTGAAGGATATACTTTAAATCCCCTCCTGGATTAAAATACCTGTATCAGTCCATGGCTACTAATGATGTCTACAAAATAGTGCTAAGTGCCTGAAGGAAACACAGACTGACTTCTCTTATCTCTCCAAATGGGATTCAAATCCACATGTCCCCAAAATATGCCCTAGCCATGAGGCAACAGGGTGTTTCAGGACAGGGTGTTTGTTCCCGTATCTTGAAGCTGTTCAACAGTTCATAGACTGATCAAAGATTCATCAAGTAAAAAGAAGAGAGGTAGAGCCCCATCTTTTATCAACTATCCCACTAGTGAAGGTGCTCATCCAGGATATGGGAAACACAGGCTCTGCATAGATTAATTAATGATTCATTGGACCAGAGTGCCATGATGTGATAGATATGAGTTCAAATCTTTTCTTTCCTTAAAGGGATTTATATTCTATTCATAGGCATTTTACACCTTTGTGGAAAGTGCCCAAACCACCATGCCATAAGATTCATCGCAGTTCCTCCTTTTGAAGTTGTTGCACTGTGCATAGACTACTAAGAAGACACATCCACACACACTGCTATGGCACTGTTGTTACTGTGTCATTATTTAGCACTTCCTTTTGAAAGTACTAAAAGACAGTGCAGTAACAGCCCATACTGTGCCATGCATGCTATGCACAGTTATTTTTAGGCACTACATTGCCATAGTGATGCACTATGATGAGGGCGAGCATCGCTAAAGCGACATAGCTGTAGCATCATGGTTTTTGCCCGCGGACACTATGGCACCATAGCGTGTTACTACAGTGACGTAGCATGATGTGGAGACGTGCCCAGCAAGTCATAGGACTCCAGTGTTGCTCTTTGGAAGTTAACAAAGGAAGTTAACAAAAAGAGGATATCTTCCTACCCTAGAAAATATGGTAAAATCAGTGGAGCTGACTTGTGAAATCTATGTATGTTTTTTCAGAGACTTATGTGTGCAGACAGACCAGAACCAAGGTTTTGTCTCCTTAATATGTCATACAGCATACCTATACCAACATGCTGGGAAATGTACATAGAGCCATGTACAGAAATAATATTGTTCATGTTCTCTTTCTGCTCCTTCTCTAAGCCCAGGACAGGAGGAAAATTAGCAAGGCATGAACAAGTGTTTGTTGGTAGGAATGGGTCTGGGATGTGTTGTAAAAGAGTACATGCAAAGGTTAGAACCAGCTGGTATGTGAGAGCTAGGTGAGTGAGACTGCCACTGGAGGACTAGAAGGGAGTAGTTATGGAATCTGATATGTAGAAAGTACTGGGAAGAGCAATGGGAAGGGGAACCTGGAGGATATGGAAGGTAAGGAGCTCTATTTCTGCTTTTTATATAAAAAATGGATGTAGGTAGTATAAAGTCAATCAGGACTCATTGTGGAGATGGTATCTTTTATTAGACCAAGATTTTTGCAAAAAAAAAAAAGCTTTAATTGCAAGCTTTCGGGCACAAACACCCTTCATCAGGCATTGGAGAAAAGATTGTAAAAGTTCTCCTTGGGTAGAAATGAAAGTTCATATTTCATAGGATTTCACAGAGGAGTCAATAGATAACTATAATTTATTATAGTTACCTATTATTTCATAAACTACTACAAGACCGTTTCAGGCTGGACATAAGGAAGAATTTCTTTACTGTCCGAGCCCCCAAGGTCTGGAACAGCCTGCCACTGGAGGTGGTTCAACCACCCACATTGAACACCGTCAAAAGCAAACTGAATGCTCATCTTGCTGGGATCCTATGAACCCGGCTGACTTCCTGCCCTTTGGGCAGGGGGCTGGACTCGATGATCTTCCGAGGTCCCTTCCAGCCCTAACGTCTATGAAATCTATGAAAGATGGAAAACTCCTCTGGGCAGTCAGCTCATAGCTGGTATAGAGCCTCTCACCTCCTGTGAGGATCTATGATGATGCAAATTACCTGGCAACAAAGGCAGGAGCAGGATTTCAGGTTTCAGGCGGTCACAGTTGCTTCCTGCTTGGGACAATATGATTTTATTTTTAAAAATTGGCTAAAATTCGATCTCTTCCACATGTCAGGTATCTACTTCCTGTAGGTAGTATATGATTTTCAGGCTGCAAAAAAGTCGATATCTGCCATGTGTCAGGTACCTACTTCCTTTAGGTAGTATATGATTTTCAGGGTGCAAAAAAGGCATCTCCGCTGGGATTTTTTATTGTTTTGTTTTATTTTTCCTAAACAGATTTCATTTTAAGAACTGGGATAAGGGGGGGAAATGGAACCCGTTCTGCCACAGTTCTGCCTAGAATGCATTTTTATGTGTATGTTAGAATCCTCTGTAAAATTATAGGGGTTTATAAAGGAAATGCTGACAGACCCTTAACCACAGCAGTGTGAACAAATGAATAACAATATACATATTCTTCTTGCTAATAAAGTTTTATTGCCTAGAAATTCAGTGCAGAATTAGTCTATTGATTTTACAGAGAATTTTTAAAAGATAGGCTTCACAGTGCTTTCCTGATTCCCTGATGCGAAAAACAAATAGTTTGAATTGTTTTAAATTTACTGAGGGGGTCAGAAGTGAACTTGACTAGATTTCTCTTATCATTTGCTGTGCACTGCCTGCTTGTGAAAGTTTTAAAGACTTAATCATGATTTAAAAGGAATGTAATGGTTCATTCTGACTTGAGAAGGAATTAAAACAAAATATCCATTTTTTATTCATAGAACTTGGGTCATCACTTATTTCATTTTTTCTTCGATTTTACACTATTTCCCAAAAGGCTCCCCCATTAATATTAATGGCTTTATGAATTCTCCTTACTCTGATTTATGTTTTTTCAATATATTTAAAACTATATCAATATTAAGTTATGTTTCCCTGGTGAGTGATTTGCATAGAGTTTATATTAGAAATATTTAAAAATATATCCTAACAATCAAGGAGTCCTTCTACTTTGGACTGGATGTCAGAACTAATATGTCAGAATACTATATTAATATTCCATAAGGGATTATAATAAGGTCTAAGCCCTTCTGTAGACACATATGCCACTGATTCTACTAGAAACTGGACCCCATGTTGCAAAGTGCTGACTCTACTGAGAAGTGTTGAATATATTCAACTCTCATGGATCTTAAAGATCCTCTACACCTTTCAAAAGCCTACAGTCTGAGTCTAGGGCATGCTCATCCCTATCAATGCCATAATATGTACATCAGCCCTATTTTAGTTAATGTAAAAGTAATCTGGCAAAAGTAATCTACAAGAGATGGAGGTGTGTCAAACCTCCAAGATTACAGGCAGATATTGTATTACAGGCAGATACAAATTAAGGAATGTGGTCCTTAAGGATGTATGTGCAATCAAATGTGCTCCGTAATAGCATCTGACTGAATTAAACCTTCAGAATGGATGGGAGTCAGAATGCAGGTTTTACCATGTGGTTCTCCTCCCAAGCATGGAGTTTCAGATTATCATATTCAAACACAGCAAGCTAGAATCAGGTCTATTTGGTCAGTTTTGTTTAGACTTATTATAAGTGTTCCGTGCTAATATAGCTCAGCTTATCATTATAATAGTATTACAAAAATTAGTGTACATTCCCGTGATGATCTTCTTCAACACATGATAATGATGATACGATGTAACATAAGAACATATGGGGGACTTAATATAGCTCCTTTTTAAGCAAAGGATCAGTATGATGTGCATGGGACACTACTGCTTTGACTTGCTGAAAATCTACATAATGCTGAAATTGATTACTTTGCTAATTACTATTGTTGGCTGTCTTCTATTACTGTGTCAATAATAAAGATAGAGCTCCTGTTGGAATGCTTCAATATAATTGACATCTGTATTAAATCTAGTTGTGCAATCATTCTCTTTCTATGTTTATGCTGAAAATAAACAGAAATATATTGAAAGCAACTCATTCATTCAATAGAAAGTGATGCTCCAGAAAACTTCTATTAACTCATATGCTACTAATTCTACCAGAAAATAATTTATTCAAACTGCTTATAAGAGTAATGACAAGAGTGGATTTTATCACCTGTGAGGTGGGACAGGACTTTGTATTATTACTGTTCTTTCTTATTGTCACTGTCCTACCCACCTGGCCAACTGTGTGCAACTAGAGGTGCATGGGGACTGGCATACCTGCTCCCCTTCATTCTTATATTTCAGTGAATGATGTACTTTTTCATAGATATACATGTTATCCATTCCCTGGATGATCCTTAAGGTTAGGGACAGACATTACACATAAGTGATCAGAAACTGGTTTAAATCTGTAACTGAACAGATATTCAGTGCACATAAACCAGTTTCAAAATGGCCAAAACCAGTTTGAAATAAACCTGGATGAATGTAGTATCAGACTTAACTGATCTGGCTCAAACCGGTGTATGCATTGTCTGTCCCAGACCTCTTCCTAGTTTAAGTTAAACCAAACTCCTCCAGCATCCCAACATGCTCAATGGGCTAGGCAGGGCTCTGCTCTCTACTCTCTAGCTGAAGCAGGGGCAGGGCGTGGCCAGATGCTAGCCTGCCATGGCCCCTGAGGCAAATTCCTCCTTCCATCCCCTCTCCCCCTCTGGCAAACCCTGTGGACCACAGCTGAGGTTTGCCAGCCTCAGCCATATCTCTATTGCTTGCCTGCAGCCAGGCAAGGAGGAGGTTAATTCCCCTGCTGGTGGCTGGCATCCCATGTGGTGTGTCGTGCTAGCCCTGGCTGGTGCCTAACCACACACCCTCCACTCCACCAGGGAGGGGTGAGAGCCTTGAAGGGAATCTCTCTTCCCTCCCCTTTGGCAGTGACTGGCAGGCATGCTCTAGCAACCCCTGGCTTCTGGATTGAGCCAATGCAGGCATGTGGCTGCATTTCCAGATTTAACAGATAATGTCTGTCCAGTTATTAATCATAGATTTCATAGATTTCATAGACATTAGGGCTGGAAGGGACCTTGCGAGATCATCAGGTCCAGCCTCCTTCCCAAGGGGCAGGAAGTCAGCTGGGGTCAGATCTCCCCAGCAAGATAAGCATCCAAGCATTTCTTAAAGGTATCCTGAGTAGGTGCTAGCATCACTTCTGTGGGGAGTCTATTCCAGACTCTGGAGACTTGGATGGTAAAGAAGTTTTCTTCATGTCCAGTCTAAAATGGTCTTCCAGCAGTTTGTGACTATTAGACCTTGTCTTCCCTTGGGGTGCCTGGGTGAACAGACTCTCCCCCAGTTCCTGATGCACACCCCTTCTATATAAATAGGCTGCCACCAAGTAACTCCTGAGCCTTCACGTCTCCAGGCTGAAGACTACCATGCATCTCAGCCTCTCCTCATAAGGCCTGTTCTCTTGACCTCTAATTATGTGTGTGGCTGTCTTGAGCTTATCCACATCCTTTCTAAAGTGTGGAGCCCAGAATTGGATGCCATACTCCAGCTGCAGCGTCGCCAAGACCAAGTAAACTGGGAAGATGACTTCTTGGGTCTTGTTTGAGATGCATCGGCAGTTGCAAGCCAGAGCTTTATTTGCTTTGCTAGCTGTGGCATCACACTAGTATCTCATGTTCATCATGTGGTCAGTCATGACCCCAAGTCTCTTTTGGTTGTGGTGCTAGTAAGTGTAGCACTACCAAGCCTTTAAGTATGATGTGGGTTTTTTCTCCCGAGGTGGAGCACCTTGCATTTCTCTATGTTGAATGTCCAGGTTTTGATCCGCCCACCTTGCAAGCCTGCCCAGGCTGGCCTGAATTACCATTCTATCATCTAGCATGACTACACTGCTCCATAATTTGGTGTTGTGTGCAAACTTAGCCAATCTGCTTCTGACACCCAAATCCAGATCATTTATGAATATATTAAAGAGTACCGGTCTGAGTACTGAGCCCTGGGGGATGCCTCTGGTCACCATGTGCGATGCTGACTCAGTTCCATCGACTATCACTCTCTGGGTTTGACCACGGAGCCAGTTTCTCAGACATCAGATTCTAAGGTTGTCGAGGCCACGGTTCCCCAATTTTACCATGAGAACATCATGGGAGACCAAGTCAAAGGCTTTTTTTAAAATATATGTGTGAGAGGGGCAGTAAAAGCCCCTCTAGTGTGTCCCAGACCCCCACCCCATGAGCCCCGATACACACCGCAGGAGTCCAAATGAGTGGCAGCCAGGGAGAAACACGGACGCAGGTTCCACAATTCTAGAGCTGCCTGAGCCTGCATACCAGTGATCAATGGGGTCAGAGCTTCAGAGCAAAGTGGGATGCTCAAAAAGCAGCTGGGAACACAGCTGAGTGGTGGGTGGGGAAAGAGTGGGATGCCAGCTGGGAGACACCATCTGTGGAGCCAAGGATCACAAGCCTGGAGTGCAGGGAAACAGAGCACAGCATCTGCCAGAGGGCTCTGGCAGACCAGGAGATTGACCACAGGTCAGCTGGGACCTGGAGGCAGTCACTTTGGGAAGACAGATCAGGGTGGGGCATGGGGTGGCTGCCCAACCCCACAACTACTAGGAGGGAAGGGATGGGCGAGTTCCCCTTCTGCTCTCCCCCCCCCCCCCCCCGAGTGACCAAGCGAGCACTGAGAGACAGCATCCCAGGGGTCCGTCGGCAGAGGCTGGATATTTTCTGTTGGATTCATTTTGAGTTCCAGGTTGGGGCAGGTTTAGATGCCCCAGCCAGCCCAAAGTTGAGGAACCAGTTGATGGGAAGATTGTGCTGGCCGATAAGGCCCAACCCATTCCAAGGCAGGCGGTCTGGATGAGAAGAGATCATCCAGGGGAAGACCTGCAAGGTGCAGTGTTTGCCCCAATAAAGAACATCAAAGATATGACAGGCAAGTAGGAGCAGCACCCATACCATCTAGGTATGAGAGCCCTATCTCATCCTGATGTCACTTGGGAGCAAAGCACCTATCAAGAAGGGGCCAAAGCCCTACAACACTTACAAGCAACAGTATGACATTAACCTCCTCTTCTTTGTCTAGGTGATGCATCACCTGGTCATAGAAGGAAATGAGGTTGGTCAGGCAAGACCTACCCACAATGAAGACATGTTGGTCAAGCAGGACCTACCCACAATGAAGCAATTTAAGCTGTGCAGCTTAGACTAACCTGCAAAGAGTGAATCAATTCAGGCTCGGACTTTTTGAATGCCTGTCCCTAGCCCTAGTCTTCAGTATACCTCCTGGGTCAATGTCATACCTTTTACAAAGCAACTTCTGGTGCTCTGGTGAAGTGCCTGAAGCCTGGAAGAAGGCCAATATGGTGCCTATTTTCAAGAAAGGGAGGAAAGTGGATCTGGCAAACTACAGGCCCATCAGCCTGACCTCTATCCTGGGGAAGGTCTTGAAAAAGATTATCAAAGAGGCTATTCTTAACAGACTGGCTGACAGAAACATCCTGAGGGATAGCCAGCACGTGTTTGTTGCAGGTAGGTCTTGCTTGACCAATCTTATTTCCTTTTATGACCAGGTGGCCTATCACCTGGACAAGAGAGAGGAGATTGATGTCCTATAGCTTGACTTTAAAAAAGCCTTTGATCTGGTATCCTATGATCACCTCTTGGCAAAACTGGCTAACTGTGGCCTCAGCTTCACCACGATCCACTGGCTGGGAAATTGGCTCCATGGTAGGACCCAGAGGGTGGTGGTTAATGGAAGTCAATTATCATGGTGTGCTGTGACCAGTGGGGTCCCTCAAAGCTCTGTCCTAGGGCCTATATTATTTAACATCTTCATTAATGATGTAGACATTGGTGTCAGAAGCGGACTGGCCAAGTTCACCGACGACACCAAACTCTGGGGTAAAGCATCCACACCTGAGGACCGGAAGGTGATCCAGGCTGACCTTGACAGGCTCGGGAAATGGGCGGATGAGAACCTGATGGTGTTTAACACTGAAAAATGAAAGGTTCTCCACTTTGGGAGGAAAAACCTACAGCATGCTTATAAGCTCAACAGTGCTACAATGGCTAGCACTATGAAAGAAAGGGACTTGGGGGTCATGATTGACCACAAGATGAACATTAGCCTTCAATGTGATGCTGAGGCTAGTAAAGTGAACAAAATGCTGGCTTGCATCCATAGATGCTTCTCAAGCAAATCCCAGGATGTCATTCTTCCATTGTACTTGGCCTTGGTGAGGCTGCAGCTGGAGTACTGCGTCCAGTTTTGGGCTCCACAATTTAAAAAAGATGTGGAGAAGCTTGAGAGAGTGCAGAGAAGAGCCACACGCATGATCAGAGGTCAGGAAAACAGATCTTATGATGAGAGGCTGAGAGCCATGGGACTCTTCAGCCTGGAAAAGCGCAGGCTCAGGTGTGATCTGGTGGCCACCTACAAGTTTATCAGGGGTGTTCACCAGGATCTGGGGGAACGTCTGTTCACCAGAGCGCCCCAAGGGATGACAAGGTCAAATGGTCACAAACTCCTCCATGACCATTTCAGGCTGGACATAAGGAAGAACTTCTTTACTATCCGAGCCTACAAGATTTGGAATAGACTTCTGCCGGAGGTGGTTCAAGCACCTACTTTGAACTTCAAGAGACATTTGGATGTTTATCTTGCTGGGATCCTATGATCGCTGCTGACCTCCTGCCCCTGGGGCAGGGGGCTGGGCTGGATGATCTTCCAAGGTCCCTTCTAGTGCTAGTGTCTATGAATCTATGAAGCTATGAAACTTATATTAAGTCGGATCTAAAGAAATGTCACAATCCCTTTGTTAAAACCCATTTCTTTTGGGCATGAGTTCGTCATGTCCTGTATCTCTACCTCTTGTAATCACCTGTTACAGAAAATTTCAGTACAAAATTAGCTGCAGAGGAAGATCTTTATTTTCTGTTTCAATGCTTCCCCCCCCCAAAAAAAAAAAGACTGTATTAATGTTGTACTTCATCCCTGTTGTGTAAGAGTACAAACTGGAAGCTTCCTTGGACATAAAATGTTTGACGCAGTAGATATCATTAGGACTATTCTACTTTGTAGACGTCTTTCTATGAACTATATATAGCCCACCTGAGTCTCTTCCAACATGCAAAGGGATCTTTCCAAAATAAACTAATTAGTAAAAGAAAATTATGAGAATTAACAAGCTATAAACTACTTATTGCTCTTTGTGAAAATTACATCACTATATACATAGTAATAGTATGCAAATTTACATAGTATTACTACATACATACATACATAGTAATTACTATATACATAGTAATTTTCACAAAGAGTAGGAAGTGTGTATGTGTGTGTGTGTGTGTGTATGTGTGTATATATATACATACAAAAAGAATCTGGCATATATATATATATTCTATTTTTAACAGTAACATAAATATTTCTGTTAAAAAAAATATAAGCTCCTCAGGAAAAAGGATCTATACAATTTTTAAAACGTCAGAAACAACAAAATAATTACATCTGGACATTTCTAGGGAATACATTTCAAGCTAACTGTTTCTTTCCCCTCCAGGAAACATGGACTTTCATCGCTCAAAGGGAACTGATGAGGTGCTAATCTATGTTGTTTCTCCTCCTATTTCTGCATTCACAGATAACAACAGATAACACAGTACTCCCATTTCTTTACTTAGTTAAAGCATAACCTTAATACTCTTTCTACTTGCTTTCTCTATTATCTTCATGTACATATTACTTATCAGTAAAGGCTTTAGAGACTATTTTTCAATTATATTGTTATAAATATGCTATTTCTATATTTGAAGGACAAAAAATTAATAAATTGAATTTTAAAAGCGTATCTTTTGAATAATGGAAACTTGAACTTGCCCACAACCCGCACTTTCCATTGATGTGGCAGGGGAATAGTTGTTTTATTAAAAGGAAACACATTATTAGGGCCTGGGGCATGGGAAGTCTGTCCTGGTAGTTAGTCACCTGAAGCATGGGTGAAATGCAGGTCGAGTTCCCCATGAGCAGGGGTGAAAGAGAGGGAAGGTCTATAGAGGTCCAGCGTTAGAAGTGGAAATGTGAGTGTTAGCTAGAGTCAGGATATAGCAGGAATCAAGCTGGGATCAAGAGCCAAAACCAGAGATGAATCAGAAGACAAAGCCAGAACCAGGAACCAGGCAGTCATGAGAAGCCAGGAGTCAAACCAGAACCGGGAATCAAAACCATTCTTAGACAATGGTTTTGATACACAGTGTATAACTGCAGGGGTGGGGAATATTCAAAGGCATTAAGAGTCCTTGTCATTTAATGGTGTTTGCAGGAGGGGTTCAGTCTGTCCCCCCACCCCCACCCTTGCTTCTGGCCGGTGGTCTTGCTCCAAGTCACATATGCTTGGAGTGCCACACATGTTCCAAGTGCACTAATGATCAATATCTGCACCATCACGTCATATCCCTTCTTCCTCAGGGTATCACCCAGTGACCAGTCTGCACTCCTGGACTTTGGTGAAAGCCTGACCCTGGTTCTTGGATGGTCATGTGGATCATCAGGACCTTTTTGTTTTCCTCATCCATTACAATAATGTCCATGGAGCAGCTACACTTGATCTTAACCATAAGCAATTACTAACATTCACAGATATACCAAGAGGAGGTTTTACCTTCTGTAAGCAAAAGTAGTCTTTAACAAAACAAACTACTCGCCCACAATGTCATTTATGTTTTAAGCAGAGTTTAAAAGTCTCGTATATTAAAACAGCATTTATCAACATCGCTTTGGTAGTGTTGAAGTAATGTTATAGCTGTGATAGTTCAGGAAATATGCAAAAAGCAAGGATTTCTGTGGGTGATATCTTGTCTTGGACTAATGTATGGTTAAGTGCTGGTTGGTAGCTTTGGTCCAATAAAAGATATAACCCACAGAAATCCTTGCCTCATATTCATCAGCATTGTCACGCTCTTTGGGCACTGGTTGGCTGAGAATTCCTGCTGAATACAGGCATTTTCACTAGGTTGCAGTCAATCTCAGACTTCACTTTGGCACTGAAAAGGTGCTGATCTCCTGCTGCATTCCATTGTTCATGCAACTTCCCTCTATTAGTTTTGATCTAATTGACAATGGTTCTTGCAGGGCTTCCCAAAGTACATTTCCATTGCTTGCAGCCTGTTAAGATTGCAGCAACACAATTACTCACTGGTTCAGGAAATCACATTACCTTTGCAAGTGTTCTTTATATTGGCGACCTATAAAATGACTTATTGACTTTAAGAACTCAATGCTATACCATGTGGATGGACCCCCCCGAACCCCACTAAGGACAGACACTCTGATTCCCTGTGGATAAGGGGTCAGCCTATATGGCATGACTAGTACAGCCGAGGCACTGTTGAATTTTATGGTGTAGGCTACAATTGGAACCTTGATTTTGCACCATCTGCCTATAGAAATTACATCTAAACTCAGTAAGAGATTGTATCCCTTTGCTGTGGTGATTCCAATGGGTGGTATTAACACTCTCTGACATTCAAGCTAACTCCTTCTCCTTGCTATTAGAGAGGAACTTTATCTGTTATTTAAAGTGTGATCACTGCTGATCTCATGTTTATAACCACCTCCCCTGTTCTTATACATTTATTGTACAGATTATGTATATTAAGGCTAGCAAGGATCTTTACCCCATCTACTCTTACTTCCTGAATTATACAGACCTTAACATTTCACCCAGTAATTCTTGCATCCTGTTGAACCATAAACACTATTCTGTTTGTGAGTTTAATTATCTTTCCTTAAAGCTTTTTTGGAGTGTGCAGTTAAAAAAAAAAATCCTCCTGTTTTATATATTCCTTCATCTTAGATTATGTTTATTGCGTCACTTGAGGCCTAGTACATTTTTGAAAAAAGTACATTATAAATAAAAGTATTGCTATTATTTATTATTTTGTTAGTTTTCATTTGATTTCTGCAACATATTTGTTTCATTCCATTGTAAGAATAGGCTAAGAGTGAAAACAAGGGGGGAAGTGAGAATCTGTGACTGCAGAATTAAAAAACAGCCCATGTACACACTTCCTTTTTTTTCTTTCGGATTTGTCCATTGATTTTTCATTAAGGTCTATGTGAGTTTATATGCTTGAACAGCTTTTTTACTAAGGGCTCAAGTGGGGGTTGGACTCTTAGTCAAGGTAGAAATATAAGGGACAGTTAGAACACACAAAGCTTTATACCTTTGTACAAGCTATTCGGGTACAAAGATAAGAGGACATTGAACACCTGGTAGTTCTTCATATTTAGACTGAGTGCATAGAAAGTGGGCTGGGGAGGCAAAGAACTGGTGTGGGCGGATAAACGTGTGCTAAGAATATTATACATTACTGGTGGCACAAACCAGTACCAAATTATTCGTTTTCTTGAGGCAAGGAAATAGTATGGGCAATGGTGGCTTTATGAAATAGAATTGTTTCTCCATAACATAACAAGGCAAGTATATTATGTCAATGCTCCATACCTTACCATGGGCTGCATGTTTGTGGCACAATCTAAGTTGGAAGAAAAAGAGCAGGAGAGCAAATATCATAAACTGTATGTAAAAATGGTTGTGTTTAACTGGTGAAGTTACCTAAGTCTGTTGTTACACTAGGACCTGATCTTCCAGTTCAGGTAAAGGTCCCTATTTAGTTATATGGGGCATTGTGCTTGCCTTTTAAATGTTGAGAAGCTGATTTGTTATTAGTGAGGTGTCATTCTAAAGAAAGCATATCAATAATGATTATGCTAACTACAAAATGTGTTTTCAAGGCCACTTCATTATTGTTATCGTTTGCCATGTTTTAACAGCCCTGTTAATCCTGCTGAAACTGGTCCTGCACAATAACACTAGATTAGCTGGATGAAAAATATAGTTTTTGCCATTGCTCCATTCTCTGTTCCTGTTAGAATTGCAAGAAAATAGTATTTCTTTCTCTTTACTTTCGCTGTTTGGTGTTTTCTAATGAGGAATACAATCTGAGAATAATTCCAACTATACCAACTGCCAAGACAAAAAGAACCATTATAAGGAGAAAGAGATAGGTATAATGCTTATCCATGAGATCAAAAATAAATATAGAAAAGGCATTATACTTCATATGCTGTATTCGTGTTATCTCATGTACTGATGTTGTATGAACCTACCAATAAGGATAATGAAAACAAACTAGATACACCAACATGGTAGAAGCAAATCTTACTTAAAAACATACAAAGAGAGAAAGTTGGAATACAAGCAGAATAAGCAACTCTTACAGAAAATGCATGGATTTCCAAACAAGAGTGTGCTGAATTTCCTCCTGCTTTATAATATAATAATTAACTATAACAAAATAATTATTTGGATTTGTGTGGAAACTTCCTCATAATGAGAATTTTGCTTTAAACATTACAGTGCCCTTGATGCATGTAAGCTTCTAAACTTTATTTAAATAATTACTCCTCAATAGCTTCAAATCAGACTAAAACTGGAGAGGGAGAGAATCATTCACTGAAGGTCAAACTTGCAGCTGTTCATAAGCTAGTTTCTAATTGTGTGTGTGCAGAAACTGAGGTTCTGTTATGAGGTTTTGAACTTTCTGTTCCAAAATATTTGGTTTGTGCACATTGTTGCTCCAAAGCATGAATACATTAGTAGGTTAAAAACAGGCTGGTTAAAAAAAAGGGATTTTATAAGATTCCTCTATTTAGTAATTGAAAAAAAAAAGTAAAAGTTTGAATGTTTGCCCATATTCTTGCTGTTTATGTACCATATTTACTCAACTATAAAACAAGGTTTTTTTCCCCCAATTAGCGAGGGGGGGGGGGGAGATGGGACTCCTCATATCACTTTTGCATACAAGAAAGTCTTATTAAATACATTGTCTATCATTAACCTGCTGCCAAAAGCAGCATGTGTTCAGTAATGGAAACCAACTATGAAGCTGATTAAATACAGCTAACACTAAGCATGATTATAAAATATGTGGCCTATATTGAGAAAATATACTGGTAGGAATGTTTGGGGGGGACTGGGCTTTTTTTGTTTGTTTGTTTTTGTTTTTTTGGTAAATCTATGCCAATTTTTTTTTAGGAAATTTTTTTGTGTCCCAAGTCAAATCAGCCAAATTCATTCCAAATCTGTGTGAGTCAGTCAAGAACCAAAAGTGGCCCTATTACCGGCAAGCATCCTCCACCTCCACCTGAAGCTTCAGATACCTCCAAATTCTTTGGTGGGCATCCTACATGCAAGCCCAAGCCTGGAGACTTGGGGTTCAAATGCCCCTGATTTTCACTTGCCCTCAGCTGTATGGCCACAGGAGCAAACTAGGAAGAAGTCTCCCATTTCCATACAGTCAGCATATAGCTGAGATCTTCCCATTGGAAGTGAAAGTGGGAGGCTATCTATGTATTAGCTCAGTCAGGGTACTACTCCTTGCCACATTCGTGGTTTTTCCCATGGTGGTCATGGTATTTCCCTTGCCAGTAAGTGATGAGAACTTACCACAAGGATAGGTTAGTCATCCCATCTAAATAAGGTAAAGCAACAACAATTTTTTTTAAGGCATTTTTTTTGTGTTCCAAGCCAAAGCAGCCAAATCCATTCCAAATCTAGGAGTCAGTCAAGAACCATAAGTGGCTCTACTACCGGCAAACATCCTCCACCCTGACCTGGGGCTTCAGATATTTTCAAATTATTTGGCAGGCATCCTACATGTAGGCCCAGGCCCAGAGACCTGGGGTTGGGATGCACCTGAGTTTCACTTGCCCTCAGCCATAGAGATGCAGGAGCAAGTTAGAGAGGAGTCTCCCATTTCCATAAAGTGGGCTTAAAGGCAAGATCTTCCCATTTGAGCAGCAAGTTGGGGGTTAACTATACATTACCTACGCAGGTACTACCCCATGCCAGAAAAGTGGTTATCCCCAGCAACTAGGAAAACTGCCTTAGTGGACACAGTCTTTTCCTTGCCAGGTAAGTTTGTGGGGTTTTTTACAACATTTTTTTGAGAAGCTAGTGCAGCATAACTCAGTAAGATAAACAGTAGTGCCTAGTGCGCTCAGTCCCCCTCAGTGCAAACTCATTTTACAGTCATGGTGAGCCACTACATTGAATATATTTTTCTTCCTCTTCACTCCCACAGCTGAGCTGCACCTTTCTTTCTCTTTTCCAGTGATTCCTGTCTCTTCACCAGCCTTAAATATCTGACAAACATCACCAAATGGGGCCCCAAACAGTTCACTCAGAACCCCTCTGTTACTTCCTTTCTCAGCCTATCACATATGATTAATATTGGCCCCACACTCCATGAGGGAGAGCAGAACCAGGTCACCCTCCACCTCATCTGCACATAAATTTTGGAGGATTCCAGGACTCATGACAAGAACACCTTGCTCCAATCATGATGGGGAGGGGAGGTGCTAATTAGCACATGGATCCTTTTTTGGGGGTATCTGACTACACACACATAGTGAGCAGTTCTCAGCTATGGGACCACAGTGGCTTGAATCACTGTTGACTCGGCCAGGGCCTCGTCCAGTGAACTATATGGTAAATCATGAGCCTTTTGGCATTTGACTAATATCCTTTTGGCTCAGGTCACATGCCTTGTACTAGATATGAGTAAGTACAAAAGTGCTGCTTAAAAATGGAGTGCCTGTGCTAAAACTTGCAGTGGTTTTTAAAACAAGTAAAATGCATCAATTCTGGATGAACTAAATTACTACAGGCATGTTGCTTTCAAAGTCAGTGTTTTCAAATTTGTCTCTCATTTCCATATGCTCAGGGATAGCGGGGTCTGACAGGAAGGAGAGGGGGAAGGGGCTGCAGGGGGAAGAAGCTGGAGAGGTAGAGAACAAGGGCACTATCTGATCCTCCAGATTTATTTTCCCTGCTGAATGGTGGGAGAGGGACACATTCAAACAAACCTGCAATTAGAGATTCTATACCTGGAAATTTATAATGAATATATACATTTTCTACGTATAGAATATAGAATCGAATCATGGTCAGGATCATCATATTTGAGTATATACAGTAAGTCTTTTTCTCTTCAGAAATGTAGTTTGAGGTGTTTGTAACTTAAGATGCTGACAATTGCAAACAATAAATGGGAACATTCTCTCTTTGCAAAAATCAAAAAAGAATCTGTAACCACCCTTTAACTTACTACAGTAGTCCAGTGATCAGTGATAAACTGGACTCTGTATACAGACGACTGAAACTAAGCCTAACAGTCTCTCAATGCTACAGTGAAATTTTGCTTAAATGTGTATTAACTTAACCTGATCTAAAATGCTACTGCAAACATAGAGTGAGCATTTTAGGACACATGCCATTTAAGAATGTATAAGTAAACACATTAAGAGCTCCCTAATAAAATTATCATAAATAGTAGTATAGGCAAATTCCAAATCAGAAGTATTGTTAAGAAAAATATTTGCAAGATTTAAAACAAAACAACAAAAGTTTTCTTCTCATCCTAAGCCAAACTCTGTCATGCTGTTTTTTTCCATCTCATCCTCCTGCCTCTTATTGTCATGCTAGAGATGAATATTTTTCCTTTTTTATAAGTGCACCAAATGAAAAGAAAGGGAAAAGTTTGTTTTCAACATTCTGGTATCAGTAGGGAAACAAGCCCATGATAAAAAAGACAAACAGGAACCCCACACCTGACAACAATGAGGAATCTTGGTTTCAAACATCACACAATTGGCTGACACTTTTTTTTTTATGGGCCAGCAGCTGCATGACTCATTTATGTATGTTTTGCCTGCCTTAGCACTAAGAGGACTGATGTAAATAGGAAGTGATGAGGAAAATCAATTCAGGGCAAACACATTTTTTCAAGGCTGTAACAGGAAGAGATAGGAAGCCCAGGAAGATACTTGATAGATATTTAACTCTGTAGAAAAGAGGAAGTAGCATGTTGAAGTACTAAGCTGGTTATTTTGAGTTGTTGAACGGAAACGGGATACAGCACAGAAAGGATGCAGATAGGATGCATTTTGTTGCATAGCAACCCAAGGGATAGAAGCTCCTGTACATAACTGCAGACCATCTGCTGGTATGAGAGAGAGAGAAGCGTGTTTAAAATGGAAAAGAAAAAAAATGTAACACTGATGAAGGAAGTTTGTATACAGTATATTTGTCCTAGAGGTCCTTTTACAGAAATAAATTCATCCCTGGTGTTATAGGCAGGATTAATGCTGTTAACCTTATTGGCATTGCATCTAGTTACACCAGGGTAACTCGTTCCTTAAAAAGAATTTAAACACAAGTATATTGTGTACAAATGACCTTTTCCTGTATCCTTACTTATCTTAAGTATGCTTATGCAGAATTACTTTCAGCCCCAGAGTAAAGTACATCTGTTGTAAATGGCCAAGAATAATTTTGGCCATTTACAATAGATCTAGATTTTTCCCCTCTTAATATTTTAGTGCGATCATTTTTTACTGTAGGAAATGCTAGCCTACCACATCACTATGTCATTTTTTCTCTGCTCAAAACATCACACCATTGACTGAATTGACACCTATATATGAATAAATTTCAGTCCAGGGACTACAATATTTGTCAAACTACACAGCAGTAATTTGTGGACTAAGACAAACACATTTTTGTGGCATTTAACAGAGATAACATTTCAGGAATGTCCCAGTCAAATTTGGCTCCAAGCTTTTTGAGGGGAAAATTTAGCACTCTTGAATGCACAAAACTTGTGATCCAGTTAAAGCAGAAGATTCATCTTAAAAGAAAAAGAAAAAATAAGAAGATGTACATATACAAGAGCAATGAAAAGAACAGAAATCTTCAAAATTGGCAAGTGGATGAACGGCTCTGGAAAGGTTCAGGATTTAGAGCTACCCTCAAGAAGGTACAGTACCAAAGAATGCTGACTCAGTGTTTTCCTTATAGAATACCAAAAGGAGAGTTTTTCCTGAGGTTAGCCAAGGTTCAATTGTCTTCATCCAAATATTTTTTCCTTTGCCTGCAGGATGGAGTCAATTCATGTTCTTGACCGGAATGAGCCAGGGGGCAAGAGTGAGGTTCAAGCTTACACTTCTTAACCCTCTTGTCCCCCTTCTTAACCTTTATCAGAGGTCAGTCCTGGTATGAACTGGAGACTGATCTCCTTTCTTGTTGCCTTGTATTACGGTCAAATAAAGGAAATCGTGACTCCGTTGAAGACCGTTGGAGTTTTATCATTTGTCTCAACAGGACCAGAATGTCACTCAAGCCAAATACTTAAGGGCACTTTTACACATGCTCCAGGGATGAGGGAGGTGGCACTTCAATGAGAGCAGCTCTAATTAAAGCGCCTCAGTGTCTTGTGTATTAGCATCCCTGCACTTCAAAATGGCAGTATTTGATGAGCTTTAGTTCAAGCACCCCCAGTGCCAGTTTGAAGTGTAGGGATGCTGATACAGGAGACACAGAGGCTGAAGGGAGCACAGTAATTACCATGCTCCAGCAGACTCAACTAATAGAGTCTTCTCCAATGTGTTGTAATTACAGTGCATTGGAGCAGCCCCCGCGCTCATGTACAGACACCCAATATGACTATAATGACCATGAACATAAGAAAAGAGCTTACTGAATATTGCAAATTTCCCTACTCTGTCCAACCAAACTAACCCAGGCCTGATCTAGACCATTTTTAACTGTCTTTCTGGAATGTCCATTTATTCTTTAGCCTGTCTGCTAAAGGCTGCTAACAAATATGCAAGATGAATTTGTGCTGTTGCTGATCAAGCTTTTTACCTTTAGCAAGGAGAATGTTAATAGGTTGCATGTATGTAACTATTGTGGACAAATTTGTGCCAGTGGTACAATTTCCTTCAGCACTGGAACCAATGAGCCAAATGGCGGTTGAAAGGCACTGGCACAAGGTCACAGTATAGAATTGCATTTCCCCTAGATGAACTCAAGGAGGGATTGAATCCTTTGTGGCACCTGGGGGCTTGTCCAGATGAGTGCACAGATGCAGTTTGCTGTGCTACAGACCCATGAATGCCTTCATGTGACCCTAGTGTCAAAAAAAACAACGCCAGAAAAAAAGTGGCGTAGTGCACACCTTGGCAGCATGCGCCACCCAAAACCAGAGCCTGGCTGGCTACAATCATGCTCCAGCTGTGGACCAGGGTCTGCATATCTGGATTATAGCTGCTGGAGCCCCAGGAGGTCCCCAGGACCCCAGGTAAGGCTGCTGGGACCAGCCTAGGTGCTGGCCCCAGCCTCCCCTACCCTACCTGGGGCAACTTGCCATGCACCAGAGTGCAAGTGCAGGGGCATTTCCCAGGGACAAATATATGCCACTGCTACTTGTCCTTGGGGACCACGTTTCAGCTGGTCTGGACACACATTAAGAGTGTGCCTACTGCACCATCCTGTAGAAGGAAAAACTCTATAGGGAGGATGAAGAAGGCACCAGGAAATGTGGGGCCCCTGCAAGATGCGCTGGGCAATCTGGTGGTTGCACCAGAGGAGAAGGCAGACATCTTTAATAAATTCTTCACCTCCGTTTTCTTGTGCAGGGACCAGGACTCCCCCACCGTGTTTCAAGAAGGACTCGAGGGGAACGCCTCAAGACCTAAGGTTGAGGAGGACTGGGTTAGAGTGTTTCTGGAGGGGCTGGATGTGTTCAAGTCAGCAGGTCCAGATGCTCTCCACCCCAGGGTGTTGAAGGAGCTAGCAGGGGTTATTGCTGGGCCCTTGGCATGGCTTTACAAGCGCTCGTGGTGCTTGGGCCAGGTGCCAGATGATTGGAAGATAGCCAATGTGGTCCCCATCTTTAAGAAAGGGAGGAGGGAGGACCCGGGCAACGATAGGCCCATCAGTCTTACCTCAATCCTGGGGAAACTCTTTGAGAAGATCATCAAGGAGCACATCTGTGATGGGCCAGCATCAGAGATAATGCTCAGGGGCAACCAGCACGGTTTCATTAGGGGCAGGTCATGTCAGACCAACCTGATTGCCTTTTACGATCAGGTCGCAAAAGCACTGGATGCAGGTGTCGCCGTGGATGTAGTCTTTCTGGACTTCAGCAAGGCCTTTGACACTGTCTCCCACCCCATCCTCATTAAAAAACTAGGTGACTGTGGCATTGATGCCTACACGGTCAGATGGATTGCTAATTGGCTGAAGGGTCGTACTCAGAGGGTGGTGGTGGATGGGTCATATTTGACCTGGGGGGAAGTGGGCAGTGGAGTCCCCCAGGGCTCGGTCCTTGAGCCCACACTGTTCAATTTCTTTATCAGCAATTTGGACGGTGGGCTGAAAAGCAACCTGTTCAAATTTGCTGATGATACCAAAATATGGGGAGAGCTGGGCACGCTAATAGGGAGGGAAAGACTGCAGAAAGACCTGGATAGGTTGCAAGGGTGGGCTAACAAAAACAGGATGCGTTTCAATACTGACAAGTGCAGGGTGCTGCACTTGGGCAGTAGTAACCGGCAACACACTTATAAGATGGGAAACTCCCTTGAGAGCACGGAGGCAGAAAGGGATCTTGGAGTCGTCATTGACTCCAAGATGAACATGGGCCGACAATGCGAGGTCACGGTCGGAAGGACTAACCGAACCCTATCGTGTATCCACAGGTGCATCTCAAGTAGGGCCAAGGAGGTGATCCTCCCCCTCTATGTGACACTGGTCAGGCCACAGCTGGAGTACTGTGTCTAGTTCTGGGCACCCCACTTCAAGAGGGATGTGGACAACATTGCAAGAGTCCAGAGGAGGGCTACCCGCATGATCCGGGGACAGCAGGGCAGACCCTACAACGAGAGGCTACAGGACCTGAACCTGTTCAGCCTTCACAAGAGAAGGCTGAGGGGGGACCTGGTAACCATCTATAAACTCACTAGGGGGGACCAGAAGGGTTTGGGGGAGATCTTGTTTCCCCTAGTGCCCCCCAGGATAACAAGGAATACCGGCCACAAGTTGTTGGAGAGTAGGTTTAGATTAGACATCCATAGGAACTACTTCACAGTTAGGGCGGCTAGGATCTGGAACCAACTTCCAAGGGAAGTGGTGCTGGCTCCTACCCTGGGGGTCTCTAAGAAGCGGTTCGATGTCTACCTGGCTGGGGTCACTTGAGCCCAGTTTCCCTCCTGCCCAGGCAGGGGGTTGGACTTGAAGATCTACAAGGTCCCTTCCAACCCTACTTCTATGATTCTATGATATGATTCTATGACTTTCCCATTCTGTTCACCTGCCTAACACAGAAAGGAGTAGGTCTATGACCTCACCTTCTCCCCTCTTTTGAATAGTCTGTTCTCCTGTAGATTCTTGAAAGGAACATCTCTTGTTTCCTTTTAATGCAGCAATGGTAATTGTACTCAACTCTAATACAGAGACTGAGGGTGCAGAAAATGCTCTTTGCACCTTCCAACTACCCTACACACCCATGCAGACTTGAGGCACTATTATTCACAGCCTGGAAAAGGTAAAGTACAAACAGCTGTCCTTGTTTTCCTTGTTCTATTTTTTGTTTCTTTATCTAATGCTGTATGATAAAGCCATTTCAGATGAGCCTATAGTCATTTTCAGAGTCATCCAGTGTGTAATTGTTGAGGAGATAACTGTGTTATAACTGTCATATCAAATTTATAGCCATGTACTGGGCTGCACTGAATAGCTCCTAGTAACATTACAATGCTCATTTTGATTGTATTCTTCATAACCTGGTAATGTGTGCACTTGGAATTAGCAGCGCCCTAACATGTGATATGCTCTATTCTTCTGCTTTCTGATACAGTCTTGAAGCTTTAAAATTATTCTACTGGCAATTTCTTTCCCTCCAGAATGAATCCTGTCGACTAAAGTTTGAGTTCTGTATTTAAAAAAGCTACTCTATTCCTATACAACAGGGGAGATGTTAAGGCTGAAGGACCTTAGGCCACCACCAACAGGAAGGTGATAATGTAGTCTAATTGATAAGCTACTACCATGGAAGTCAAGAGGCCTCAGTTTTGTTCAAGGCTGTAACCCTGACCAATCCATACTGGGTAAGTCAATCTTCAGAGCAAGGACACTATCTCACTACATGGTTGCCTGGCACTAAGCAGTTTAAGCCTTACCGTCATACACATAATAATTAAATAAGCTAAATCTTCTTAAATTAGACTTAACTTTATACTTGCCATCCTCTTTGTATACAGTTATAAATATGTTTATATAAATATATGCAAATATAGACATTTTTATATTTGTATAAGACATGTATATATACATATATATTTATATATATACATATATGTATATATATATATACATATACATATATGTTTGTGTGTATGTACTGAGTTTCAAGTATATATGACTGTGTATATATATGTATATGTATGTATGTATATAAATATATATGTATCCAAAGACCCCCATAGCAATATTAAGCACATAACTTTTAACAACATGATGATGATAAAGTTACTATAAGGACCTAGTCCCACTGAAGCTAGTACCAAAACTCCCACTGATTTCAATGGGGCTAGGATTTCATTCCCTCCCTTTACTTTGGTCTGTCTTTGGGCAGAGTTTACATTTATTTTGTTTAATTCCTCAATTTGTTTGCCCAGTAAGAAAATCTAGGAAATATTCAAAGCTGTTAAACTTGAGGAATGTATAGGTGCCATGACTTCTATTGCTTCACATCCGAAAGGTTTTCTCTGTTGTAGAGAGGACTATGAAAAGCTTCATCCCACATCAGCTTACTGCCACCTTTCCCTATAGTGCTTGGGGGAAGGGAGGACTTTTACATCTCCTGCCCTCATCTACAATACCAGACACTGCCAGCGGACCAAAACTAAACTTGTGGAATCCCAGAACCCAGGCAGAGTCACAGAGTTGCCCCTTGCCTCACACTGGTCCCAAAACCTGCTGACCTTGAGAACCAGATCCAAGATTTCTGATGGAAGAATGACAACTAAATTCTGGGATGAGATGAACCTTATGGTGCATCTTGGTCCTGTACAGGTATTTTCATGAATGGGTAAAATCTAGATCTCAAGATTAATATTACTTTTACTGTAAATTTTAATATATAAATGTCATTTGCACATAATGGTTGCTGTTTATTAATAATATCAAACAGTAAAGCCTCATCATAAATAATATTATAACTACTGGCAATGTATGGAATTTGAAAATCCATGCCTTTCAGCTAGAAATAAACATTACACTTGTCCTGAGATAAGCCATTTTATCCTGGGATATCATGCACTTATTCAGACATCCGTATCTATTCCTCCAGGATAAATCCTAAAAAAAGATTAACAGGAAAAGAAAAACTAAAAAGTTTATCCCAGAATATCACAAAGTACACGTGAATGGTTATCCTGAGATGGAATCAATGGCAGAAAAGTGGCAATGCATTCAGCTGCTCACTAAACTCCGATTAGAAGGGTGATTTGTGTACACACTAATCCTGGGACCTTTCTGTTCCAGCACAAACACAGGCACAACCTATCCAGGGATAAATGCAATGTCTGCTCCTAGCCTAAAAAAAAAATCACTTATCATACTAGTTAATACTAGTTAATCCAAACAAACCACGCTGCAAAAAAAGATCTGGCACCAGGCCAACAGCTTTTAAAGTATCTAGAACTTGTCCACCTAGGAGTGTGTTCATCAGTTATCATTATATGAGCATGGTTCACAAATAACATCTGGCAATATTACAAATAAGCAACATCTATCTTTCTGTGGGCTTAAGCACTGTTATCTTGTGCTCTTTTTCTGAAGCAGTGCATGACTAGAGGAAATCATTATAAACCTAATGATGTTCCTAGGATTCACATTCAGTAGAGAAAAATCTTCAGTGAAGAGCAGAAATTACTATTTTATTCTTTACTGTTCAAATGCTCTTGGGTTGTAAAATACTTCCTAGATATTTCACCTGGCATATTCTAATAATGTACCTGTTACTTTTTTTCTTCTACACCTCCAACAAGATCCTGTTAGTTACACATCCGTACCAGCTGAAATATCTGTCGCTCTTATGCCTCAAAAGATAAGCCTATCTTTTAACCAAGATGAAATTTTACCTGGAAGAAAAGTATCCCATAACTGCTCTCTGCAGAATTTCCTGCACTTCTCTCTGCAACAGCAGGCATTAGTCTCTGTCTCAGACAGGATACTGGACTAGGTAAACCATTGGTCTGAATAAAGCATTGCACTTCCTATGTTAATCAACTCACAGTGATACCTTCCACATCTCCATAACACCAAGAAAAGTGGATAGAGATATTCTAGTTCACCTAGTATAAAGAATACAAAATATGTGACAAGCTAGTGGGCATTTATAGATGTGGCCTGGGAGGTGGGAGGTGTGCTTGAATTAGTGCAGCTCCAAGCATCACATGTATCAGCATCCCTGCTGATACACTAAATGATAGAATGATCTTTAATTCAATGCACCCTGCTGCCATTTTTCAGTGTGGGGACACTGATACATGTGACACTGGAGTCTGCCAGAGCATAGTAATTACCATGCTCAAGCAGACTGGATTAATCAAGTCTGCTCCAATACACTGTAATTACAGAGCATCAGAGCAGCCTCCCTGCACTTGTACAGGAGTCCATTAACTATAAACAGTATTTTACTGATCCATCCCTGTCTTGTTCTCCTCCCCATCAAAATGAAATGATTACAAAGTACAGAAAGTTGATTTGGGACAAATATAAAATAATCTTCATAAAAGTCCATGAAACTTTTAAAATTCTCAAAGAATTTTACATCCTGAAGCATAATGTAAGAAAACCATATTATTAGGTAGATCAGGGGTTCCCAAAGTTTTTATGCTGTGGCCCAGCAAAATGCAGCCCGGAAATGGCCATGGCCTGGCAAACTGCAGCCCCACAGATTTCATAGATTTCATAGACATTAGGGCTAGAAGGGACCTCGGAAGATCATCGAGTCCAGCCCCCCGCCCAAAGGGCAGGAAGTCAGCTGGGGTCATAGGATCCCAGCAAGATAAGCATCCAGTTTCATCTTGAAGGTGTTCAATGAAGGCGCTTGAACAACCTCCGGTGGCAGGCTGTTCCAGACCTTTGGGGCTCGGACAGTAAAGAAATTCTTCCTTATGTCCAGCCTGAAACGATCTTGTAGTAGTTTGTGACCATTCGTCCTCGTCATCCCTTGGGGCGCTCTGGTGAACAAACGTTCCCCTAGATACTGGTGGTCACCCCTGATAAACTTGTAGGTGGCCATCAGATCACCCCTGAGCCTGCGCTTTTCCAGGCTAAAGAGCCCCAGGGCTCTCAGCCTGTCATCGTAGGGTCTGCTTCCCTGACCTCTGATCATGCGCGTGGCTCTTCTCTGGACTCTCTCAAGCTTCTCCACATCCTTTTTGAATTGTGGAGCCCAAAACTGGACGCAGTACTCCAGCTGCGGCCTCACTAAGGCCGAGTACAGGGGGAGAATGACGTCCCGGGATTTGCTTGAGGAGCATCTATGGATGCAAGCCAGCGTTTTGGTCGCTTTACTAGCCGCAGCATCGCACTGCAGGCTCATGTTCATCTTGTGGTCAATGATGACCCCCAAGTCTCTTTCTTCCATAGTGCTAACCAACATAGCACTGCCGAGCCTATAAGGATGCTGCGGGTTTTTTTTCCCCAAGGTGGAGAACCTTGCATTTATCGGCGTTGAACACCATCAGATTCTCATCCGCCCACTTGCTGAGCCTGTCCAGGTCACAGCTGATTGTGGTCAGAATTTCCGGCCGAAAGACAGGTAAGGATACCCCCACCCCCCAGGCAGGGGGGTGGGCCAAACCTTGTGCTGCCATGGGCCCTGCAGAAGGAGCCACGGCCTCTCTGCCTAGCTCTGAGGGGCTGTGGTTTGCTGGTCCGCAGCCACTTCCAGTCCAGTAGCCAACCATGGTGTGGACTGGCAGCCAACCCGCACTGAGCCACAACCTGGGGATTGAGAACCACTGAGCTAGATCAAAACCTACGCATTTTTTGTTATAATACCGAGCTATGCTTTTATGCTTTTGTTGGTTTTACTGAGACAGAATAATAAAAAACAGCATTGATTCTGCAGATTATCATCCCAACAGACATACATGCCTTTCATGAATTGCTGTGTTTTCTCCTTATACATTTAGATGTGTTGAAGGAAAACATTTCCCCTTTTACTAGCATTTTCTCATGAACCACACGTACACACCTTTCCACCCAAAATTAGCCCTTAAAAATTGTGGTGCATGTCTTAAGTAGAGAATCTGATTTTTTTTATTGCTGGCAGGAATAGAAGCATGCAGATGCTGTGCTCTAGTAGCTGTCAAGCTGGCTGTCACTCTTTTTTAGCCCCAGGAAGCAGAAGAGATAAAGTCCTGTGTTAACCATTTCAAAGTCAGTAAAGAATTTGCAGTACCTGTTGACTAAACTCTATATATTGTGCCTGAAGCACCAGTTGAACTGACTCAGGCAAGTGATTTGCTGCATGCAGTCTGTATTATCTTGATGAGGCTTGTAGTGTGGAAACACTTCATTATTATTTATATAAATGTATATTAAGAACTACTTACAGTAAAGAAGTAACAGTCTTCCTATGGCCATTCCAAGGGCCTATGAACTAGCTTTGTTGTGGTCCTGCCATACCAAAAAGGTCCTTCTGGCTCATCCAGACTGTCTCTGGAGTAATGTTCACCATGGGGGTTGGCTGGTCTGGGGGGTATCTTTACAGATACTGATTTAGATTGATTTCTGGTCACTGGGCATTTTTTCACGTGCTCTGGGGGTGGAGGGGTGGTGCTTTAGAGTGGCTCTGAGAGCCACTCTAATCAAAGTGCCCTCAACATCTCATGTATCAGTGTCCCTTGCTTCAAAATGGCAGCAGGGACACTTTAACTAAAGCTTGTCAAACAAGCTTTGGTTAAAGTGCCCCCATGAGACACGAAGGCTGCTGGAGTGCACTAATTAGCATGTTCCAGCAGACTCAATTAACTGAGTCTGCTCCAACTTGCTGTAATAACAATGCATCAGAGCAGCCTCCCTGCATGTCTACAGGCACCTACTGAGACCGGGTCTGTAAGTATAAGGTGGGCACCAGGACAAACTAAGTTTAAATTGTGTGGCCATTTTGAACCCGTTTTATTCTCCCCAAATGCCTGTACTTAGCCAAAAAGGTTCTAAAAGTTCTGTGACAAAAGTAATAGGGCTTTTACATAAGTAAAAGAATGGAGCACTTTTTGAGAGACACTCTTGCATGATCCTGCACTTCCATATGCACAGGCAAAGTTCCCACTGATGCCACTGAATGATTAAGGAAGTGCAGAATTGGTCCCAATGCCTAGATATTTCAATAGTATCCTCACAGGTCAAGCCCCAGGATTTTAATTAAAATATAGATGTAATAGAAGTACTTCAAATGGGCAGATATTTAAGAATTGAGATTTCTCTGAATAAAATTAAAACATGTACAAGAGTACTAGTCATACAGAGAAAACTTCTTCAGTTTAGGCAAGAGCTGCATGGTTTTTTGTTTTGTTTTTTGTTTGTTTTTCACTTTTATGTTCAAATGGATCTAAAAAATTAAACCAAATCTCAACTGACACAAATATGTTTAATATTTTTGCACTGAAACCCGATTAATTTTACATGATTTATGAGCAATGCCATCCATTAAATCATCCTAGATTTACTTGAAAGTTTTGTAAGCTTCTTGATAGACCTTATAGCTGAGTTCTTAACAGATCTGGTATCACAGCAAGTTGCACATGGAATCAGGTTTTGCTGAGAACATATCACTCATCAGCTCATTTTAAACCTTTTAAACCAGGGCCAGGTAGATGGAAGTACAGCTCTATTGAAGTTGATGGAGCTACATAAATTACACTACCTGAGAATATAACCCCAAATTTATACTGGATCTCTGGCTTTAGTTTTATGTACATGGATAGCTCAGATCTATTGATCCACTACAAATTTTAGTTGCTAGTAGACGATAAAAGAATATATTCTTTATATGAAAGGTGCCTACTATATCTTGCAAAGTGTAGTGGAAGATTCCATATGTTGAAAGAATACAACTGCAAAATTATTCCTGCATCTGGATTAATTGGCAAATGCTTTAAACATTATTATCCACAGTTGCATGGAAAACTAAAGCATGGTATCATTTGCAAAGGAAATGGGACTTATTTGATGATTGATGGTTCATAGGTTCTATTACTTTTCCGTATGTGTAGAATAAATAGGGGGGAAAATAACCAGCTATAGAATAAGTGAAATCTTTTCTAACTAATATAAATCAATCCTTAACTACAAATAACTTGCAGTTGTGTTTTTCAAACTTTTCTGTCAAAAATAAGGTGTATAAAAAATTGCATTATCACTTCCCTTAGTAAGTATTTAATCACACATCTAGTGGGCTAGAGTAGCTTTGCAGATTTCAGTACCTTCTAACTGTATAAAGCAAAGTACCTCTAATATAAAAATGTACTGGATCATAAGATAGCAACCTTGGCATTCCACCCTGCACTTCCTTAGGGCAGATCCTAAGATAATTGTCATCTATGTGTATTTGATATTTAAGAACCCGAAGCATGTGCTCCACTGAGAAAGCTCCAGGATTTTTTCCGAAGCCTGATATTTTTCCATGGTACTGCATTCTCATTCTCTAACAGAAAAAGTTTTCAGAAACACATTTTTCAACTCGTTATTATTACTAAGAATATTTTTAATTCACTATTTTCTGCCACCTTTTACTGTATTTATTAAGATGACAGACTAATGGATGTTGGATATAGTGCAGTATGGCCAGGTACCAACATTACATTTTACCAGTATAAGTGATCGAAAACTGGTCAAAACCTATAGCAGCACAGAAGTTTGGTACCATAGACTGAAAATGGAAAACCCCAGTCTAAGGTAGGCAGCCTACATGCTCCCTCTACCAAAGGGCAAATTTGTGTTCTGTTCACTACCAGTCTAAACTGCACTGCTTACAGAAAACCGCATAACTTAGATAGATTCTGCCTCAAGCTTTTTGAATGTCTGTACCTAGCCAAGGTGTCAGTTTTCTATTGCCATTTTCAACTGGGAAATATTTGTGCAATCTTACACTAATTCCCCCAAATTCTTCTTTTTATTCAGAATGTGCAATCTGGTTTTGTTAAAGGGAACATTAAAAGTTTGGAAACATAGAACGTACATCTTCATTTAAACAAGCCTATGGATTAACTGACTGAAAATTGTTTTCTAAAACCAACTGGGATGACCCAAATTTCTAACCTTCGACTTTATTTTAAATATCCCATTTTATGTTGGCCAATCATATTTTTCAGAAGTTCACAAATGAGAACACATCCATGTTTAGATTATTTACCATTAAATATTTTGCTTTAGTGTTTTAATTTTAGCATTATTTAGCTATTTATTTAATAGTGCAAAATCATGGTTTTAAGATGATTTCTACACACACTATGACCTTGCCTTTACCTTTCTCCCCAACTAGGGAGTATAAGGAGAACAAACAAAGGCTAACAATAAAGATAAGACAAAACCCATGTGAAATGCTTTAACAATTTATAAATACCAATTAAAATTAAGCATTTTGAGGGAACAGTACTAAAAGAACTGAATGATTCAAGAATAAATATAAAGGAATATAGAGCCTCTCTCATCAAAATCACTAGTTTGAATTCAACTGGGTTGATACTAACTGAAAGCTGTCACCTGTTGGTCCAAGTAACATGAAATAGCATTGTCTATCCAGTTTCTATTTATATCACATTTTGTAGATTTTACATCATCAGACTTTGCATCGCAAATGACTGATGAGACAGAGACCATGGGAACTGCATCATCTTTATTCATCCATAGAAGTGGTCTTTCAGACCAAGCATGAAACATGTTAGCAGGATGGTGAGGAGAAATCTATATCCTTCAGCCCGTGCTGCACATATGCTGTAAGGAAACTGGGTGGTTAATTCTTCATTAACTCAGCATCTTCATATGCACTAAAATGAAGCTGTTACTTATTTTTTATTTCTATTACCAAGCCACCTGTGGACCCCAATGAGGGCATTGTGCCAGGTGCAGTACAAGCAAATCACAAAGGCAATATCTGTTCCAGAGGGCAGTCTAAGAGGTGATATTCTATGCTGTGCCATTTATGAGAGGAGGTGGCTGGGAGAGAATCTGGATTCATGGTAGTCTTGCTTGTTTATGGATATAGCTGGAAAGGTTCTCTGTATAAACTTAGGGTTTTGTTACACAGTATTTTGGGACAGCTCTTGGAGCTCTTAACTGGATTGCCCACACATTAACACCTGAAACTAGTTTTAGGAACTAGTTATACAGCTCAAAGTTATGCCACTCCATGGCAGGATTATCTCCGATCTGTGTTACCTTGCTTGTGTTACACTAAGCTGTAGCCACTCTAGGTTACACCCTAGTGTAAACACCCCACCTGCCCCACCTTCCCTGGTGGACCGGTTTGGGCCCACTGCCCCCCCTCTCCCTCCCAGGACCCCAGAGCTACACTCACTGCCTCTCCCCCATGCGCTTACTAGTAACTGCCTACACTTTCTGTCCCAGGAGAGCAGGCAGGGAAGGGTTAATCTGCCTGCCCAGCTGCTGATGCCAGCACTGCCACTCTCTGGGCAACATGGATTAGGGTAGGAGGGGCATGGGGAACTCTGAGGGCAGGGGTGGGGGATCCCCAGGGAGTGAACTGGGAGAGGACAGGAGGCAGGAGGAAAGCCTGGAATGGGAAGGAGAAGACTTACTTTCCAATCCTCCTGGCCCCTGTTGGCCTGAAGCGTGATTGCTCCAAACTCAAGCTAGCGCTAACACCAATCAACATTTGTACAGCTTACAGTGTAAGATGTAACAAGACCCTTCAACAGCACTGGAATCTAAGTTATATCAGCCTTGCTGAGTTTCTTTGTGGTCCACAGCACTTCCCAGAATCTCCAAAATGCTATGTGTTGCATCAACTGGGCACTTGTACACGCAACAGGAGTTTAATTCGGTTTAGTTCTCCCTAAATTGAAACGTTTCCACTGTCAGATTTATCTTTCTCAAAATGACATCTGATGTGGAGAGACTATGCTCAGAGGGGCCAAATGTAGCACTGCTGCATGACAAGTGTAGTTCATGGGATATTCCATAACAGTAGGATGTTGCTATACAATGCCATACTGTTGGTAATATTTTATTGGTACGCTATTACCAAGCATTGTACGATCTGCCTTGAACTCTTTACCCTTCTCAAACCGATTTGACTGATGTGATTTTTTTAAAGTGCTAAAATAAAACATTTCGATCCCCTCTACATAATCTCTAGCAAACAGTGGTATAAAATGTGATTAATTTCTAGTCAGGCATTTTTGTTTCCTTTTTATTTTCCTTTTTTTTTTCTTATGCTCATCATAAACCAGACCTCCTGATAATAAATGATTGGAAAGTAACATTATCAAACATGACTGCCTCTAAAATGATTTTTTCCCTTAAAATCTCCACAAAAAAGCCCAGAAACACCAATAGTTCCCATCCTTACGGCTAGCCAAATTGTTACTATCATTTTTTATCTTTTTACAATACAAGGGCCTAAGTCACAAGTTACCTGCCAGGTTAGTACAACGATCTTGTTACATCCAGTGTTACTTCTCTCTAGTAAATAGCTCTGAATGAAAAAGAAAAATGTTTCTTTCTAAGCAAGAGCTATTTCCCACCAACACCTAAACACCAACACCTGGCCAAGTTTTTCTTTCAAAAAGCAAATACTTGTGCCCAAACAGATTTGGATCTGGGTCCAGAAAGGAAAATGGGAGGAGTCCATCTCTCTGCTTGACATAATCACTCTTAACCCTTTTTCTTCTAAAAGTGTTTCAGAAGATCACAGATCATGGATTTACCAGTTCCATGTTCCATCTGTATACTCAGATAATCCCATAGAAACTGCAGCAATAACACTGAATAAGAAGGCAGCATGGTTCCAGGAATACAGCACCAGCTGAGTAGTTTTATTTCTGGGTCTGCTGTAGACTCATCATATAATCTCAGGCAAGTCATTTAAAGTCTTAATACCCTACTTAGCTGATCTAAATATGAGCTAGAAAGCACACTAACTTTGGGACTCAGTATGGTAATGAAGGCATGTTATAATTGGCTCTGAGTACAAGTATCAATGAATCAAAACTGGCATACGTCTATTCTAGTAATTCAGTCATGATTAATAGATTTCCGTAAAGAGCTGGAAAAAATTAATATGCATATCAATTGACAGAAAAACAATGTTAAATTGCAAGTTAAAAGCTATAGTTTTTCTTGAGATTTTTAAGAATGAGTCTTGACCCTAACTCCAAACCTAACATATACTTATATGATTTTCCACGAGAATTTATATTTTCCAACATTTGAAGTGTTTAGCTGATCAATAAAATCTATTTTACCCATTAGAGATGTCTCATCTAATCCAAGAGCCATGTGGCTTTCATAGACATTGGGAAGCTGCATCCATTTGCTTTTAACCATAATATAGTAATTTTTTTTTATTAAAATCCTTTCTTCTCTTTCACATCTTTGATCATTATTGGCTGTGATCACTATGTGTCCATATACACATTTTCTTCCGTAACGTTCTGAGAGCCAGCTTCCTTCCTAACTGAATGAAATAAAACTTCTCCTATCACTTTTATTTAGGCCTCTCTGCCCATAAAAGTTTCCTGACAAAGGTAAAACATTCTCACAATATTGAATAGCATCTCTCAAAAGTAGCTAAAGAATGGTGTTTTTACCAAACAACTCGATTTTAGATTTCAGGGCTGAAGAACTGCTATTGTAAAATCCTCCCCCTGTGGGGGAGGGCCTGCGTCCAGCCCAAGCACCATCTTGGCTGCCCAAGTATAGGGGAAGGACTCAGCCAGCCTTCAGGCCCTACAAAACCCATAGGCTACCCTTGATGGGAGCCACCAAAGGGTGACACTTAACGGCACCCTTTGGTGTTGCTCTTCAGCAGTGACTGAGGTAGAGACAGAGGGTCTTTCTGGTTCTTTTTTCTTAAAGCTCTTTAAATTTAATGTTGTGTTTACTGGGAAATGGAGTTGTCTGAGTTTTTTGGGAAAGCCATAGCTCCTCTATAAAAAAAGTAGTGCAAACTTAGAAGAGAGATTGCGGGAGAGTAGAGGGATCCTGCCTGGAGAGTGGGAGTGGATTGGAAGGTGTAGGAAAAGTAGGAAAAGATTTCTTATATTTGGATGTAAATGATAGTTGGGAAGCATGGTTGTGATTAGCCAGAGGGTTTACTTGTGTCGGGGTGGGGAGGGGGGGGTTGTTAGACAGAAAAGGGTAGTTGGGGGTGGGGAGAGTTGGAATTCTCACATTTTGGGGTGTTTTTTGGGAAATCCACTGGTATTTCCCATCTGTGGGTTGTATGTCTGTTTATTGTAAGTCACTCTGAGTGTTTTGGACAGGGCAGAATATAAATCCACTGACTTGGTGTGTCCGGTGTCACATAGTTTAATACTTATTTTCTTTTCTTAAGACTTTACAATACACTTGTAACCTGGTGGTTCTGTACATCTAATCTCTCTATCCAGCCAGGTAGGACATTTAAGTGCCAGGTAGGACATGAGCTCAATCCTAGCTGTGCTCAATCCTAGTTCAATCCTAACTGAGATGTTGAATGGTTCCATGGAGGTTCTGATTATACTAAAATATATTACTTCAGTGAGGAGGTGTTCAGCACTTGAAAAGATTGGGTCATATTCACCCCGATATAGAAAGATAGTGAAAAAAGTATGAACAGTTAAATCCAAATTAAATCCTCTTTTCAGAGTTGAAGTGAGACTAAAATAGTGTATATGTCATCCACACAATAGCAAACTTCACTCTATATGAAATTCCAAAAAAATATGGCTTCAGGTTGTCCTTACTTAGTAAATAAAGTGAATATGTGCAGCTAGCCAGATCTTCCTTGCATAACACCACTGGTTTGAAGCCAATATATTTTTAGAGTGGGATTAATGGGAGTTAATGAGCATATGGAATAACCGCAATGCAGATAGAGGTCAGTATCTATTGTTAATATATGTACCTGAAGCGTTGCTTGTGTCTTCTGACTCTGTCGAAACAATTTACCTATGTTAGACAGAGTTAAAAAACACTAGCCAAACTGTTACCATCATTTTTATCTTGTTTCAAGGACCTAAATCACAGGTTAGTATAAAGATCATGTATACACACACACACACACACACACACACACGTACGTTTGTGTGTGTGTGTGTGTGTGTGTGTGTGTGTGTGTGTGTGTGTGTCTGTATATGTATGTATATCATAAAGATATCATATGTATCTGTTTAACAAAATAAGTTGTTAATGAACTTTGTCTGAAAATAAATTTTCCTTCAGGTCTGTGCAGCAGTAAATGATTCACAAATAAATGTGTAAAGTGGCATAAATATCCAACATAAATGCATACTCTTTAAAAAAGAAAGCTGCCTAAATTCCTATGGAGTATCTCCAATGTACAGTAGAGTTTTCTAGAAATTGTGAAATCAGGGTGTGATTTCAGGGTGTTAGTGATCCAAAAGAAAGCAAAACCCATCAGCAAATTCATAATGTTTATAGAGTGAGGAAAAACTGACATCAGTTATTTCTAATTTATGTGCTCAGAGTCACCTGCTCTATCGTATAAATCAATGATGTTTGTTCAATTCTGCTTTGCTGTTAACTTTTAAGTGAATTGTCACTGCACAGATATTTGTTGTAACAATGGATTTTGTTTGATTTCACAAATTTCCCTAGCAAACAAAAGCACTTAGAAAAAAGAGAGAAAAACAATCCATTCTCCTTTCCACTACAATTGTTACAGAGGAGAATAAAACTGAGAATTTAAAAGAAAAAATTCCGAAGATCAAGAGAGCAGGGAAAGCCAAATTTCCTTTCAACCAAGGCAGCATGCCAGGGAAATCTTGCATCTGAGAACACATAAGCATCTAGAGAAAGAAAAGAGGAAGTACATAAATATAATGGTTCTTAATTCATCTGTTGTATATTTCTATTGGCTTCAATAGAGTTTACATCAAAAATAAATTTTGTTCAGTGCTTTTAAAAATGCCTTGATTTCTTCAGAGTATTTGTTGTTTTATTAGCATTCTTAATGGTGAAAATTGTAAATAGTTTAATTTAGGTAATTTAGTTAATATCCTATTAAGAGGAATTAGCCATGGGAAATTTAATTCACATCTTGCTCTGCTGACATCCAGCTAAAAATACTTTTATTCAACTCCAGCGTAACAACCTGCAGCTCTCTGCAGGTTAGAACACAAATTGTAGTGGGAATTATTTGGAGCTCAATGGGTATTTTTACACATGCAAGTATTGCAGCACTGGGCACTTTGAAAAGCGTCCAGTGCTGCATTGCTTGCAGTTGTATAAATGAAAGAAAAGAAAGTGTTCTAGTTCAAAAGCTCACTGCTGTCATTTTCTCTACACTACCACACATTTCGCCACTTATACAACTGCAAGCGATGCAGTGCCATGTGCATCAGCTTAATCAGATTAATCAAGTCTGCTCCGACTCTCCAGCGTGTCCCGGCACGAAAACGTGTGTGTATAAATGACCTGCTTAGAGAATTTTGCAATAGCTCTGAGCACACATTGCACCATATGGCTGCAAGCAGCAGCAGGGAGGACACACAGCTCTTCTAATAAAAATGTAAGGTCTTGAAGTCCAAATTGAGTCCCTTTATTATTGCAAAGAGCTCTGTGCATGGAACATAGTGGGAGCAGTGGGATGCAGGTTGTTACATCCAGGTTAGCAAAGCAAAAACACATGAAGCTACTTTGAGAGACCATTTTTTGAAAGAGCAAGACTGTAAACTTAATGTTTCTAAATAGAGTTATCTAAAACTATGGTACCACATTAACATTCATTAGCTCTATCACTATTTTCACAGTGGAGCAAGCCCCTTGGACTTACTAGTCATGTCTACACCGGCTATTAATGCAGCTGAATAAACTCTGGTGCAGTTTGTGCCAGAGTTTATTGCTCCTGGGTCCCATGTTTGCATGTGTACCCAGGATTGCAGTACATTGAGCTGAGGTGAAGCAGTCCCAGCTGGCAGGGCCACAGGCAGTCAGCCAGCCAGCCCAAGGCTGCTCCAGCCCAGTTCAACATGCTGTGGAAGGGCTTCCTGGGGCATAAGGGTGCTTCATTGCAGGACTAGCTAGCAGGCAGCCCCAACACAGAAGCACCCTCATGACCCAGTCAGCCTCATCAGCATCTACACATGCATTGTAGTGGAGTAAATAACTCCCCTGTAGGATAGTACCTGTGTCTGGCAGTACTATCCTACACCAGAGTTAATTATTTTACTCCATCCTAATAACACTGCATGTGTAGACACCAATGTATTACTGTGGAGCTAAATAGGCAGCTCCACAGTAAATGTCTTGTGCAGACATGCCCACTGGGTGCATAAGACACTAACTGCACAGCTGCCTAATAACACGACTCAGTAGCCTGCCAGGCAAAACCCATGCTAATATGCTGCTGTGCAGTAGCTAATATGCTACTGTGTATTAGGCTACTGCGCAGTTGACATTCAAAAAAACCTGTGTACCAGCACAGTAAAATGAGTTACTGTGCATCAATTTAGTACTTGGTTATCCAATAGGGCTGTGCGAACCTTCAGTCGATTCGGCAGAGATTCGGCCCAATTCAGTGGCCAAATCTCTGAATCCAAATCGAATCAGGAGACCCTTTAATTTCTCCAAATTGAATCGGAACCCTCCAAATCGATTCAGAGAGATTCAGAAAGATTTGGCAATTCAGACATAGACACAGCTTTAAATGTTTTTTCTACATACCTCAAGGTAACAGGTAGCTTGTGAATGCCGAGATGCTGGGGCAGATGGAGCATCCCACAGGAGCACGGTGGACTCCCCAACATGCTCAGCAACAGACCCGGAAGTGGACCAGAAGCACTTCCGATCCACTTCTGGGTCCACCGGGAAGTGAGTGGGGGACCCCCTACTTCCCCCCTAGCTTGGTGACTAGTGCCTCCTGGATCTGGGGGGACACCCAGGGTCCCCCCCACAGCTGATCACCAAGCCAGAGGAGCATGGGGGGGGGGGGCCAGCACACTCCCTGGCAGACCCAGAAGGGACTGGAAGTACTTCCGGTCCACTCCCAGGTTCACCGCCAAGCACACAGGGGACCCTCCTGCACTCCTGTGGGACTCTCCATCCACCCCAGCCTCACAGCATTCATGAGCCTTGCCTGGTACCTTGAAGTATGTAGAAAAAACATTTAAAGCTCTGTCTATGGCCGAATCACTGATTCTCCATATGAGCATCGAATCTTCAGATTCGGATTTGGCTGAAATGAATCAGGGACAGTAATCCAAATCAATGAATTGAATCACTGTCCCCAATCTGGGCCAAATCCAAATCAGATATGGCCCATTTCACACACCCCTAGTATCCAAGTACTAAACTTACTGTGCAGTAACTACAGCACATTAATGAACATGTAGATGTACCCACTGTGTTTTAAGTGTATGCATGCAAGGAGTTGCTGTGAAGTGGCTAGTGCCCTGTAAACTTACATGGTTAGCTTACCTCTCTATAACTTCTTTATGTAAGCAAACACTACTTCAGGAGTATAGGAACATTATTTGCACTTGTAAGCATGCATATGTAATAGTGGAGATTTGGTTTGTTTGACCTAACTGGTGCCAGCTTTTTCAGTGTCATATTGCTTTTATAATAGAGTAATAAGTTTGATTGAAATAGTTGTTTTGGATCTCAAATACATTCTACTATTGTTATTTTTAAAATGCAGATTGCATCCCTGTAAACCATTAGGATGGTCAGGATCATCTAATAAAGCTATTAAGTACATTTGCTGTGTATTTGGTGTGTCAGCCATTCATGCTTATTTGGATGTGTATGATGATGTTTGCAATAGAGCTGTCAAATTTCATAATTAGTAGATGGTCAAACAAGCAGTTTCAGGTTCTGTCCTAGCAAAACTGAGACAAAGTAACATTGGGGCAGTCAACCTGATAAAGAAATTTCAATAATTCCTTGAAAAACTTAATAATTAAATATTAACATTTAACATTTAGAGCTGTGCAAGCTGCAGTAATGATATGGGTATAATAAAATTCATGCCTTTGGCAATATATGCAAGAGGCAAGGATGAAAGTCACCTGATGAAGTGATCTTCAAAAACTTGTCTAACTCTATCCCAACTATGCACTTGGTTCAATAAGAGATACCACCCTAAGAAATCCTTGCCTTTCACATAGTTCCTGGACCATCACAGCTACATTGCACTGAGACTTTCTTTAACAATATACCATATTTAATCAAATATAAGGTGATTCTGATTTTTTAATGACCCCCTAATAATTAAATTCTATTTATGGAAAATATATTAATTTGTTATAATTTTCTAGGTATAAAATCTAATTATTGGAGGTTTTCCTTGAATTTGTCCCCCTCCCACTGCTACAGCAGGGAAACTGAAGCTGAGGAGATCCAGTGGCCCCTTTGCCCCCTGCCTGACCACAACTTCTTCCCCCTGCAACTCCTTCCCCTCTCCTTACTATCAGACCCTGCTCTCCCTGAGCACATGGAATGGAGGAGCAAATTTGAAAACACTGGCCTTGAAATAAACATAACTGTAGTAATTTGCATATAGTATTCATAGATTCATCCAGGATTGTTGCATTTTACCTTTTTTTTTTTGAAACCGCTATAAGTTTTAGCACAGGTACTCCATAAACACACTTTTAAGTAGCACTTTGACACCTAATTATATATAGTACCAACTTTTTTTTTTTAGAAAATATATACATACCTTTATTGCTCTGTCTCATGACAAATCTGACTCACTTGCTGGTCCATAACACACATATAAATCATCATCATCCCATTATAAAAAAAAAGCAACCATGCTCCCATGCACCTGCATGCTTGCACACCCCTGTGCCTGTCACCAACTCCTTTTACTCCTCCCAATGCCCCCCAAAACCCCTGTTTTTCTTCCCAGTCCTTAGTCCACCTCATCTTTGTTGCTCTCTTTTTCCCCAATGTTTTTGTTGCTCACCCCTTCTTCATTGCGGTCATCAAGAACTGTTGTTGTCACCTTCCTCTTCATCATCATCATCTTCTCTGGGGGCCTTATTCCTAAACAAACCATACCAGTCTTTTTTCTTCTGTATGATCTCTGCTATCTCCTACCCATCTTCTTCTATTATTTTTCTGTATTTCCCTTGCAGCTCACTCAGTCCCATTTTGATGCAAACCTTGTTTGAAGGGCTCACATGCCTGTACACAAGTAGGTTCCTGGTCTTCCACAGCGTGTTTCTTAAGCAGAAAATGGAATTGTTGAAATGGGCTGTCAGGGTCCCCTGCTGCTTGGTTAGATGTCTGAACAGCATTGCCTTTTTGCTCAGGGTCTTGACTCCTGTCACCATCATGAGGAGTATGACTACTCTCCTCCATAGCTCCCTGGCATACAGGCAGCCCCAGAGGAGATGGTCTATTGTTTCCTCCTTCCACTAACATGTTTGCCTGGAGCAGGCCAATGAGCCTCTCTGCCCCTCTCCATGTTTCAGCACTCGCATGGGAAGTGCGTGGTGGGCTACCTGCCAGCTCAAGTCCCTGTGTTCTTTCTGCAGGTCCTTATGGAAAATTCATATCCCACACAGCCTGGCAACTATTGCCAGTAGTATGCCCACATGCAATAATCTGTTTCTTGCCCTAACCACCTCCTGCATTTTGCAGTGGTTTTTCAGGATCTCTAGGTTCTCACTGTTTAATCTGTACTTGTTCCAGAAGTCCTCCAAGACCCTGTAGAACCATGGCAGCTCCAAGGTCCATGTGAGTTAGGCAGTATGCACACCCCTCAGTATTGCAGTAGGTCCCCTGCAAAGTACAAACTATACATAATTCTATGCCAATGCAAAAAGGCTCATGGTTTACCATGTAGTTCATTTGGCTGGGTGCCAGCAGAGTCAACAGGATTTCAAGCCATGGTAGCCCAACGTGTATGAACTCCATTGACCCCCTCCCCACAAAGGATCCATATGCTAGTTAGCACCCCCACACACACACACTTATGATTGGAACTAGGTGTTCTTGTCATGAGTCCTGGGATCCTCCAAAAATGTATATGCAGATAAGGCATAGGGCAACTTGGTCCAGCCTCACTCATGTAGTCACGTCCATGAGGCCACATGCAGATAAGCATGGCTGTGCACTATGTATGTGGCACTCACTGCAGACATCTGCAGCACCACATACCACAAACCAGTTACCACATGTTCAGCTGTTTTCTGCACTGCAAGGGAGCAGCATGAGGTGAGGGAAGGGTTTGAACCCTGGATATCCAGACTCCAAGTGTCAGGATCACTGCTGCTGCAGCACTCGGAGGCCCCCAGGACCCCAAGTAAGTCTGTTGGGGCCAGCCCAGTACTGGCTCCAGACTCTCCTACCCCACCCAGGGTAACCTACCATGAACCCTCTGGTGCATGGCACAAGCATTTTATAGGAACAACTAGCAGCAGCACAAGGTGTGCCACTGCTAGTTGTCCCCAGGGAACCAAATGCCCACGCTTGTGTGGACACAGCCATGGAGGGCAGGGCCATACTAATCATATGTGACAGGCTGAGAGAGGAAGCAACGAAAGTATTCTGGGTGAGTTGTTTGGGTCCCCATTTAGTGACATAAGCCAGACATTTGAGGCTGGTGAAGAAGCAAGACTCACTGGAAATGGGAAAGAAAGAAACAGCTCAGCAGTGGGAGTGAAGAGGAAATCAAAATGTATGCAATGTAGTGGTTCATGACTTGAAAAAGAGTTGCTGCTGAGGGGGAATGCATGCAATGGGCACTACCATATATCTTATTCATACAGCTGGTGGTTTGCACTAATTTATCCTTGTGGTAGGTTCCTATCATCATCATAGCTTCTCAGCCATTCCTTTGCTAAGATCAAGTGTAGTAGCCAGATGAAGGCCCAGTTTTACTGCCTTGATCAATGCCAGGAACACCAGAGAGATTGTGATGGAGCACCAGGATGGAGGAGGAGCAGGGCTTCTTGGAGCCTGAAACAACATCAGTAATGGTTTTGGTGAGGAGAATGGCTGTTATGGAAGGGAAAGTAGACCAAGAGATGAGAAGTGACTTGGAGAGCAGAAGCAAAGGTCAAGAGTCTCATGGAGGATGGCCAAAGGTAAGAAAGAAAGGACAAAGAAAGGTAGGAAAGAAAGGTGTGGCAGGTTCAGCAGTTTTGGAGGAGATAGAGAGGAGGTCAGGAGGAAGAAAAGAGGAATGAAAAGGTGTTTGAAGGGAAGACTCATGGGAGGAACACTGGTGGGAGGAATAAAGCAGACCTGCAAAGAGAAAGAAGATGAGAGGAAGTGAGAGATGGAAGAGCAAGTAACCTACACCTGAAAATAAGAGCAGTAGTACCAGGGGAAGGAGAACAGAGAAGTGGGATGGTGAATAGATATGAATTTATGAAAAAAAGCATTGCCTGAAGTTTTGAATGTTGAAGTGGAGCATTTGAAAAGCCTGGTTACCTTTCCTAACTGGAAGTCTTGGGAAATTTCATATTGGAGCCAAAAAGGTTATGAGATTTTTGGAAGATGTATGCAGTAGTGAGAGAGAAGAACTTACAGGGATAGGTTTTATTGCAGGAGAAAAGACAAGTGAAAGGACAATAATTATTTGAATGTACATGGACATGCTTGAGATGGGGGAGATAGGAAAATGGTTGGAGAATTATGTACAAAAGTTATGTATGTTGAGAAGATATTCAATAAATATGGTATATGGATGGGATTGTGGAGAGCTCAAGTGGTAGACGGGTAGATGAGAGGAGTCCTAGTGGGATAATGCATTTACTGTCCATAATCCAAGTAGGACCACACCAAGGTTTTACAATGTATTTCAGATAACCTAAACTCTATAGCAACTTTGGGCAGGAAAGAAACTTGGCTGCATACTGTCAGTATACAATACAATACAGATGTGAAGAGACAGGGTACATTGCAGCAGAGTGTCAGGAAATACTGAAGTGTGTTGTTTTGGAGGAAGAGGGACACTTACATCAGTGATGCCTGCAGTCTTGCTCAAATAAAGCTAGATCTACAAAGAAGCAAGAAAGGGAAAGTGAGGAAGAAGAAGATGTTGAGTCAGAATGCATGACAGTGGAGGAGACTCCATAAAAAGGAAGAGCCAGGGAGGAAGACAATGAAAGTTCAGTGGTTGAAATGTCACAGCTGTCAACAGATAAGGGAAGAGAAGGAAAGATAAGTGGAACAAGGGACTTTGAGACAGAGAAAAGAGAAGGGAAAGAGGAGAGAATAATACAGGAAGGAGAAGAAGGAGTGAGGATAGAGCAGGAGAAAGTAGAAGAGCCAAATTGGAGAAAGAAAGAAATCATACACTATGAAACTTAAAAGAAGATGAAGGACAAAGGGGTGGGGGAAGGAAGATGGGTTGATGAAAACCTCAATGGAGTTGATATGGTCTGAGACTAATGGAGAGGGGAAAGAGGAGTAGAGAAGCAGAAAGGTGGGGGAGAGGGGGAAGGGGAACCTTTCTTAAATATTAAAGCAATAAAACAACTGGGGAATAAAAGATTATGGGGAAGTGAAGAGGGTGAGGATTAGAGCCAACAGTGTCATGCAGCAGCATAGAAGACTCAAAAAATGGTAGAGGTGTGTAATTTAAATGGACAACCATAATTTTGTGTATTGCATCTATAAATATCAGAAGTGAATGATCGAAGAAGAGGTGGGATAAGATTATGCCAATATTGAGTGAGGTAAAAGCAGACATAATATGTTTACAGGAGTGTGGAATCCCACAGGAGAGGGATTACAAGCATTTTGTAAAGAGATAGGGACGGGGACCATCATGGCGGGTGAGATCAGATTAAATAAAGCAGCTGGAATTGCAATTTTGCTCAAGAGTGGGGAAGTGGAAGTGTGGCAAGTGCAAGTGATTTTGGAAGGGAAACTACAATGGATGGTGATGGAGTTTGAAAAGAATGTGTCAGAGACTTCTAATATATACATGCTGGCTGAAAGAGAAGGAAGGGCCACCCTGTTTAAGAACCTGTATGTAGGCGGCAGTGTATGTAGGTGGTAGGTGTATGTAGGCGGCAGTAGGCAGCTAATTCTGGTGGGGGGTTTCTATTGCATTATCAAGGAGGGGGATAGAAGAGGGGATGGAAGAGAGGGACAGCTAGACAGCTTGTCAAAAGTACTGATTAATATAATAAAAGAAGGAAGTTTAAAGATTGTATGAGCTGGTAAGAAGATGATTGCAAGGATGGAACGAGTGGGAGACAGGTGTCGAGAACTGATTCTGTATTAAACATCAAATGGGCTTGGAAAGAAGGAGATCTTAGGTGTGACCTTCAGCAATTACCAAATGCTGAGAATGAAAGTGAGTTTAGATAAAAGAGAAGGTAAGAGGAAAGGGATGTGGAAGTTAAATGTTCAATTATTAAAAGATGCGAAGACCTGTCAAGAATGTATGGAACTGTATAAAGGATGGAGGACTCTGAAGAGATGTTACAAAAGCATCTGGGAGTGGTGGACTATGATAAAGAGAAGAAAAAGATACTTTTTCAGCAATATTGGTAGAAGAGAAGCAAGGTAGAGTGTGGAAGAGCTAGAAGAATTGCAGGCAATAAAGCAGGAATGATTAAAGGAGGTGGCAGGAAGACTACCAGTAAAAAAAGAAGTTTTAGAAGACATATAGCTTTGAGAAGACATAAAGCGATGGACTGAAGAATGGTTCAGAAGGGAACCGGATGAGAAAATATTTATGACCAGAGTACCTGGGGTGGAGAAGGGGGAAGTATGGTATAAGTATTTTTCAGCGAAGTTGAGGAACAGAAGGAAGGAACTGAAAGCAGTGAGAACTGAAGAAAGAATCTGAATAGAAGAGTGCACAGGTGTTGAACACAGTGGTGGAGTTTTATAAAGACCTGTATGAAAAAACAGAAGTGGATAGAAGAAAAATGAAGGTGTACCTTGAGGGGATAAAGGAAGGAATAGAGGATGGAAAGAAACAAAACTTATAGGGAAAGTTAAATATGAGAGTGGTGGAAGACTACTTAAAAATTTGCAAGAGAGGGAAGGCACCAAGAAAAGACAGACTTCCAGAGGAATTTCATGAAAAATATTGGCAATTGCAGGGAACAAATGTAATAGAGATATATAGGGAAATAATGGAGGGTGGAGAAAGAGGGCAGAGTTTTGCAAAAGGTGGGGTAATTTTGATATTCAAAAAGGGAAAGGAAAATGTGTTTGGCAACTGGAGGCCAATAATCCTTTTAGACATAGACTACAAATTAATGGGAAAAGTATTGTCCAAAAGAATGCGTGACTGTTTAATAGATGTGATACAAAAACAAACGTGTGCCATTCCTGAGAGGAGAACCCAGACCCTATGGGTAATAAGAGATGTCATATTGGATGTACAAGAGAAGAAAATAAACACAGTAATAATAAATTTATGATTAAGTTTGCCAGATGATAACAAGCTGTGGGGAAATGTGGGCACACCAGAGGATAGGGTTAAGATACAGGACAACATTGACAGACTGGTCCTATGGGCTGATTGGAATCAGATAAGGTTCAACAGGGCAGTGGCAAGGCGTAGGGGGTGCACACGCAACCCCTGAGATCACTGTTGCACCCCCTGACAGGCCATACTCCCTGCTTAGGCAATGGGCAGGAGGGGCAGGTGGGAGCACCAGTGCCCCCCCTGCAAGTGCCAGCTGGGGAGTGGGCGCACCGGATATAGGCTGCAGCCGCTTCCAGAAGTGCTGTGACCACTTCCAGGAGTGCTGTGGCAGCTTTTGGGAGCAACACAGCTGCTCACTGGCCAGTGAGATTGGTCGCGGGGGCACCCCTCCCCCCAGTCACTGACTGGTTGTGGGGGTGGGCAAATGCTCCCCTGACTAAGGTGGTACCAGTCACCCACACAACAGGGAAAAGAGCCAGGCCCTTCATCTGGGTAGAAAGAACCTTCACCACAACTATATGATAGGCATGAAGACCAAGCTCCTGATAAGGACACCTATTATGTGCATGAAGGTTTGTTAGGCCTTCAACCTCACCAGACATCTATATGATTCGGGACAACAAAGGGTTCATTCCCCTGGACACTGGCCTGCAGCCTGGCCTCACCCAGAGGTATACCATTATCAATGAGAACTTAACACTAAGGCAAAGGTTAACAAGAATAGATTATCAAGGTAAGTATAAAAAAATACAACAATAATAAATCCACAATACAACAATGAACCAGTCATCAGAGAGTTAAGAGAACACAATGTACAATAATAGATACAAGAAAGAATCAATGCAGGCCTGTCATCAGAGGTGGCAGGTAAGATCACTCTGAAGCTGACAGGCAAGATGGCCTGTCAGCCTGTCACAAAGTGCCTATTCCCTAAAGGATTTCTATCTTTTCCTCACTCTCACTGAGTACTCAGTATCTTGAAAGGGATGAGTGATACTTTACCATCCAAAGGTATGCAAGTGAGTACAAATGTGTAGAGGATGGCTCTGTGTATGAGCGTATACCTCCGCGAATGGATGGAGTTCAGTTACACACTCCACTCTACATAGTCCACTCAAGCAACTCCCATACTAATCGCATATATGAGCAGGTTTCACACCACACGCTTATCAAGTGACTCAGTTTCTCACAAGCTTTCAGTCCCAATTGGACACAATGCACACTGACACCGACTCAGTCACTATCTCAGGTGAGCAACCAGCCACCACATGGGCTCACAACGCACACAAACTCAATCACTTCCTCTGTAGCTCCCCAAGGGACAGTCCTGGCATGTTTTAGAGTGTCCACCTCATGCCACCTGTCAATCATATGCCAGAACCAGTTATCAATCAGACCCTTCCATCATTCATCTGTCCATCACATTACTGACCAATCTAGAGGGTTGTTACCTCAGGCAAGTATTTCATGCCACGCTTTACATTGGAAACATGTTCCCTCCAAATTCAACATGTATAATACAGGCTGATTGCACATGCTTGTCACTAGGTAGGTCAATAGACTCATAAGTTTAAGAGTTCACTCTCCTCCATGCAGCTGACGTTAACAGGCAATAGCCCACTGGCTGGCATGGCATCTGAATGGGGCATGAGGGGTCACAAATGACCAGAAGATGAACATGAGCCAACAGTGTGAGGAAGTTGTCACCAGTGCAAATCGAACTCTGGCATGCATCAGCCGATGTGTTGACAACAGATCCAAGGAGGTGCTTCTCCCTCTCTACTCAGCGTTGCTGAGGCTGCAACTGGAGTACTGTGCCCAGTTTTGGGTGCTGCACTTGAAGAAGGATGCAGATAAACTTGAGAGGGTGCAGAGAAGGGCCAACTGCATGATTAGGGACCTGGAGGATAGGCCCTATGAGGAGAGACTCTGGGATCTGGGCTTGTTCAGTCTGGGTAAGAGGAGGCTGCAAAGTGACTTGATAGCTGCCCACAAATATGTCAGGGGGGAACACCAGGATCTGGGGGAGCAACTCTACAGGAAGGCACCCCTTGGGAGGATGAGGACCAATGGTCACAAACTAATAGAGGGAAGATTTAAGCTGGACATAAGGAAGAACTTCTCCATAAAGGTAATTAGAACCTGGAACACACTCCCAGGAGAGGTGGTGCAGTCACCATCCTTGGAGGTGTTCAAAAGAAAGCTGGATAAGCACCTCGTTGAGCTAGTTTATGCTTTTTAACCTCCTGCCTATGGCAGGGGGCTGGACTTGATGATTGTAAAAGTCCCTTCTGGTCCATTGACTCTATGACTCTAAGATAGGAAAGGAGAAGGCAGAGAAAAGATGGAGGAAAGAAGAATGGTGGTGTTTCTTCCAAAAGCACAAAGAGACAGAGTGATAGTTGTTGCTTCTTCCTGGGTTGGGGGTGTCTTGTGACAAGTTAACATGTTAATGGTGAAAAGGGGTGTAAGAAGCACAAGGTGTTGTTGTAAGGGAGGTTATCAAGTTTTGTGTTAATGTAGTTTCTTTTAGTTGTTTTGTAAATTTTTATATAAAGTTCCCATCAGCATTTTCTCATCCTCTGGGTAAGATCAAGTGATCAGCTGAAGCCTGATCAATGTCTTAAGTGCAGAAATAGGGATCATCACTTCTTCTGGGTATAAGGAGTAGAGGAGGAAAACCCAAAACTCAAAATAATGACAGTGGTGGCAAGTAACCAAGAGGTGGAAAGTGAATTGAAAAGCAGAAAAGAAGATCTAGAGACAAATGGAGAGTGAACAAAGGTAGAGAAGCAGAGAAGAAAGATGAAGAAGATATGAGCAACAGTGGAAGTAGCAATGACAACAGAGGCAGCTACAAATAAGAGGGAAGACGGGAGCAAAGGGGAATGGGAGTTAGAGTGTGAACAGCAGGAGAAGGTACATCTGACCAGAGGCAGAAAGCAGCAGGAACTTGATAGAATGGCAGCCCACTGGAACTGAAACAGTGGGAAGACAGACGATGCACTGAGAGATGTCAGGGAGGATCAGGACTGTGGATAAAAGCAATATCAAACAGATATGAGTTTATAGAAAAGATACTGTTTAAGATACTGGAGGTGCATCTCACCAGCCTGATTGCAGAAAGAGTCAGAAGTTTACTTACTGGAATAGTGAAGGGCATGAACATTTTTGGAAAAAACATGCAGAAGACCATGGGAGGGAGGAATTAAGATGGATAAAGTTTATAGCTGGGGAGAAGTCAAGGGAATTAGTGAATATAGTAAGAATGTATATGGATTTATTAGAGCGTACGACATAGAAAGGTGGATGGAATTGCATGTGCAAAGAATAATTTGTGTAGAGAAGGTGCAGGACAAATATGGTATTTGAATGGGGTCATGCAGGGCACTAGTTGTGTTGAGAGCAGATGAGTGGAGCCCAGGTGGGGTGCAACACCTTCCATCTATGATCCAGCCCACTGTGGTGTTATAATATACCACAGGCAACCAAAGTAATTCAGCAAATGTGACAAGGAGGGACACCTGTCTGCACACTATCCCCTAATGGTGTGTTACAGATACGAAGGGAAGGGGGCAAAGATCTGCAGAGTGCCAAGAGTCCCTAATATGCACTACCTGTTTTGGGGAGGGACATCTATTCTGCAGGTGTCCCAAAGCCTATGCAAGCAAGGTCAGACCACCTGAGGAAAAGTGTGAATCAAAAAAGGACAGTAGGGGAGAAAAGGAAGATGAGAGTGAGGTAGAAATGGTGGACAAGATCCTGCAGGAGGGAGGAAAGGAGAAAGAGGGGAGTGTAACATCTGTAACTGAGGTGGCTCAAGAAGAAACACAAGAAGAAAGGGAGCAGGAAAGAGCCAAGACCTGGAGGTTAGGGTCGGGTGGGGGAAAGAAACCAAACACTCAAGAAATAAATGTGGAACAAATAGAAGAGCCTGGCAGTCAGTGAGGGAAAAGGAAGAAAACACAAGAAAAGAACCAGGTAGAAGAAACCAGGAAAGGAGGGAAAGGAGTCAGAGTCAGAGCTATAGAGCAGCTTCTCACCATTAACTGCCTTGGGCTCCGGCCTGGAGTAGTGAGCTGGAAGTGGTAAGTGGTGGGGAGATGGGAAAATGTAAGCCTTCCTGAATGCAAAGGCAACTGGGCAGCTTGCAAAAGTAACAGGCATGAGAGTGTGGGGGGGCTGGAGGGAGTTGACCACAATGAGCAGCTTAAAGGAACAGGCACATTCTTTCTAAAACAAGCATAATGGCACGGGCTATAGCATCTATCAGTGGCGACGCATAGCGGGTGCATGGGGGTGCACATGCAATTGGCTGCAAGGGAACTCCCTCCGGGCATTGAGATCTGCTGTGAGGGACCCCCCTCCCCTGATTACGTTTGCAAATGATACCAAGCTGTGAGGAAATGCTGGCACATCAGAGGATAGGGTAAAGATCCAGGATGACCATGACAGACTGGTCCTATGGGCTGAACAGAATCAGATGAGGTTCAATAGGGACAAGTGCCGGGTCCTTCATCTGCATAGGAAGAACCTTCACCATAACTATATGATGGGCGGTGGTCCACTGGCTAGCACTGCATCTGAAAGGGACCTGGGGGTGGCAGTCAACCAGAAGATGAACATGAGTCAACAGTGAGATGAATTCACCAGCAGGGCAAATAGAACTCTCGTGTGTATCAGATGATGTATTGCCAGTAGATCCAGAGAGGTGCTACTCCCCCTCTATTCAGCATTGGTGAGGCCACAGCTGGAGTACTGTGTCCAGTTCTGGGCACCGCACTTCAGGAAGGATGCAGATAAACTCAAGAGGGTGCAGAGAAGGGCCACCTGCATGATTAAGGACCTGGAAGTTAGGCCCTATTAGGAGACACTCCAGGAACTGGGTCTGTTCAGTCTGCACAAGAGAAGACTGAGAGGTGACTTGATAGCTGCCTACCAGTATGTCAGGGGTGAACACCAAGATCTAAGGGAGCAACTCTTCAGGAAGGCACCCCTTGGGAGGATGAGGACCAATGGGCACAAACTAATTCAGGAAAAAATTAGGCTGGACATAAGGAAAAACTTCTTTTCCATAAGGGTAACTAGAATCTGGAACACACTCCCAGCAGAGGTGGTGCAGTCGCCATCCTTGGAGGTGTTCATGAGGAGGCTGGAGAAGCACCTCAGTGAGCTCATTTGAGCCCCACAACCTCCTGACCATGGCAGGGGACTGGGCTTGATGATCTCACAGGTCCCTTCCAGTCCTTTGATTCTCTGATTCACTATGAGATTCAAAGTTGGTTCCAGAATATTTCTCCAGAATAATTGGTTTAGAAAATTTCCAGATGTAAACAAAACCTAAATCTATGTTTACGTTTCAACAAAAATTTGCCTCATTTTTATAAATGGAGCTTCCATGATAATTGTGTGTTGTTTTCACTGCTGTACTATTGGTCCTTGGTACAATCATTATGGCTCTTATTTTGGTATTTAATAGTAGACATGTCTACATTTGTAAACTGGGCCCTGGGACACAAAGCATCAAGGGTTGTTTTTCGAGAATCTTGTATACCAATTTCATGTAATGTATTGTTGATTACTGTACTTTGTACTAATGCAACACGTAAGATTGTCAGTTCCCCCCGTCCATTTCTGTAATCGTGATGCCTGTATCTTGTGAATGTAAGAATGCTGGCAGTATTCTTTGTAATATTAGTACATTGTTCCTTTGCCATTATCAGTTTTACATTCTTTATTGCACCTTTTCACAATCATAGAATCATAGAAGTAGGGTCGGAAGGGACCTTGTAGATCTTCAAGTCCAACCCCCTGCCTGGGCAGGAGGGAAACTGGGCTCAAATGACCCCAGCCAGGTAGGCATCAAGCCTCTTCTTAAAGACCCCCATGGTAGGAGCCAGCACCACTTCCCTTGGAAGTTGGTTCCAGATCCTACCCACCCTAACTGTGAAGTAGTTCCTACGGATGTCTAATCTAAACCTACTCTCCAACAACTTGTCGCCATTATTCCTTGTTATCCTGGGGGGCACTAGGGGAAACAAGGTCTCCCCCAAACCCTTCTGTTCCCCCCTAGTGAGTTTATAGACAGTCACCAGGTCCCCCCTCAGCCTTCTCTTGTGAAGGCTGAACAGGTTCAGGTCCCATAGCCTCTCATTGTAGGGTCTGCCCTGCTGTCCCCAGATTATGCAGGTGGCCCTCCACTGGACCCTCTCAATGTTGTCCACAGCCCTCTTGAAGTGGGGTGCCCAGAACTGGACACAGTACTTCAGCTGTGGCCTAACCAGTGTTGTGTAGAGGGGGAGGATCACCTCCTTGGCCCTACTTGAGATGCACCTGTGGATACATGATAGGGTCCGGTTGGCCCTGCTGACTGTGACCTCGCATTGTCGGCCCACGTTCATCTTGGAGTCAATAATGACTCCAAGATCCCTTTCTGCCTCCATGCTCTCAAAAAGGGTGTTTCCCTTCTTATAAGCGTGCTGCTGGTTACTACTGCCCAAGTGCAGCACCCTGCACTTGTCTGTATTGAAACGCATCCTGTTTTTGTTAGCCCACCCCTGCAACCTATCCAGGTCTTGCTGCAGTCCTTCCCTTCCTACTAGCATGCCCACCTCACCCCAAATTTTGGTATCCAGCAATATTGTTTCCATTATTCTTCGCATAATCTTTCTTCTGCCTAGCATAAAAACTGGAATGGGCAAAATATGAAAATATTAGAAAAAATATTTTTTTTACAGCCTCAGGCTGTATTTTTTTAAATCAGCCTTGGCTCTTCAGGCACAGAAGAGTTAATACAGAAGCATAGATGGAAACAGTATGGAGGAAGAGAGAGCTCTAATCTCTGTGCTAACTTGCCAAGAAAAGCAGTACACACTATTATTGAAAGACCCTTCTTCAGTGCCTGGAGAGGAACAGCAGCTCCAGATATTGAGATTGGCCGTATTGCAAATCCTCTGTAATGAGAACCATACAAAACCAAACGCCATAATGCTGCAATCCTATTTACTTTCAGCTGAAGGTTATCAGTAACTCTTACCAAAATATCATAATTATGTTGGGTTTTTTCCTAGAATTTTCTTGTTTAGAAAGGATGGTTCTCAGCTAAATCAAGCAATGCATGTACAGTCTGTGAGGACCAGAGTGACCAACTAAACAATAGAAGGGCATTGGAATAATTTGTCCACTCTTAGAGTAAAGAATAAACACTAGTTTATATACAATTAAATAATATTTTTCATTATGATGGCTTTTCTGCATGGTATCAAGGAACATGTAGTCCTTATACAATACTGCAGTTTTCCTCAAGGATAAAATCAAAATGACATTCGTATTTTCTGCTTTATTTAATTTTGATTAGAAGCTATAGACTAAGGACCTTTTATTGTTTCATTTGCAGTGTCTCTCTTTTATCTTATCAATAAAGCCAAACCCCATCAATCTAAACTGGAGTTAAACAAACTGGATTACATCTTCCCCAGATCCACATGCACCAACTCTCCCAAATTCCATTTTCTCATGGTTTTGTCAGCTATCTCCAAAGGTGGCTTGTTAGTGAGCTTGTGTTTTAGAACAGCGTTTCTCAACTGGTGAGTTGCAACCCAAAAGTGGATCGCAAGAATATTTGAAAGGGTCATGAGAAGGTCCCCAGAAAAACCTATGAAAGCATGGATTTTGCCTTGCAGGCTGGCAGTGTTCTAGCCTGTAAGCAGCTGCCTGAGATAACTGGAGGCAGGAGGCACGTGTGCAGCTGCATGGGCAGACACACGTGGCCAGCATAGAGCGAGGCCAGGTTGTGGGAACAGCCCCAATCACTGGACACAGGTAAGTATGGGGAGCAGGTGGGATGGATGCCCACGGGACTCTCTGGAGGGAGTGGGGATGGGGAGGCAATATGTGTGTGTGCACAGGGCTGCTCTAACACAGGGGGAGCAGGGGAAGAAGGTGCCTGGCCCTTCAGCAGGGGAAGGAGGCAGGGTGATCCTTCACAATGGGGAGCTACATGCCTGGGCCAGCAGCACAGAGCCAGAGACCATACATGTAAGGGCCCCCACTCACTTCTCACGCTTCAGTCCAAACAGGATGGGGGCAATAGCTCTGGCAGAGCTGGAGGCAGCAGGGGACTACAGATGGGAAGTGAGGGGCACCAGCATGGTTCTGGGAGGCAGGGGGGTGGGGGGCTGTGGCTTGAGGGTGAGGGGCACCAGCAGGGCCTGAGGGGGAAGAGGACTGTGGGTTGGGCACCAGCAGGGCCAGAGTGGTGTGGGTCAGGACAAGCCATCAATCTTGGCAAATGGGTCTCAGTATGAAAAAGGTTGATAACCACTGTTCTAGAAAACATTAGGAAGCCCTAAATTGGCTGCCTGCTAGCTACATACTTGTTCTAACAGATTTTTAAAAAGACAGAACATTTAAAATCACTGAAAACTGGGACAAGAGGACACATTCAAAGGCACAGTGGCAGCACAGTTCCCACTGAAAGTCAGTGGGAGCCAGGCCCAGGTGTCTAACTCCTAGGCAGCCTTGAAAATCCCCGCTCCCAGGTTTATAAATGTTAAAGGTTAAATATTATCAGAAGCATTTGCTATGGATCACAGTACAATTTTCAGTCCCTGTTTACATAGTAACCACTTGTAAAACAGTGTCGATGGATAAGAGTATCTGCAGCAATATAAAGACCATGGCCAGATCCAGACGTGCAGGCATATGCAATCTGTGGCACTGTAAACCTCTTTGTAGTGCCACAAACGGCACATACTGCACATTAATCTGTGCACAGCATTGCTAATTTGCAGCGCTGGGCCAAATTTGTTACTGGGATTTCCTGGTAACAACAAAAAAAAGCAGAGGAAAAAAGCAGTGCAAAGCACACCAGAGGACTGCCTGCTCCCCTGTCTCTGCACACTGTGAAGCTCCCATGCTGAGGCACCCTGCTCCCCAGCTGGCTGGGGCACAATATGCCTTAAGAAAGGGGAGCAGGGAGCTCTAGGTAGCTGCTCCCTCATCTCAAGGCACACTGTGCCCCAGCCATCTGCTCCATGGCTGACTAAGGTGCAGGGTGCTTCAGTGTGCCTGCCTCCCATAACCCTCCCCCCCCCCCCCCCCGCAACACATGGATCAGCAGGACAATGTGTTCCACTGCAGTATTACCAACCCCACCATGTCAGAAATCAAAAGACATATCTAAATCATGAGATGCTGTTTTTAAGAATGAACCAATATAGAGATATTGACCATTGGCTTATAAATCCCATTTGTCACTTATTTAACTTCTAATAAGTCAGAGATTTATACAAAAACTATATTACTACAACTGATAATGCTTCAGAATAAAAAATATTAAAAATTCCTACCAGTTGTTACAATTGGGACATCTGCTGGACTGTTGTACATTTAACACTTTCCAGATGCAAAGACACAGACAGTGTCCAGTAGGTAAGTCTGTGGAAGGAAAGAGGCAGGGGGAAGAGGAAAGGGCGAGTGGGGGCAGATTGAGGACCCCATGGAGAAGGAAGGAGTGGGGCAGGGGTTGGGGTGAATGGGGCCCTGGGGCCATGGTGGGTTGTGCAATAGAGCCACAGGCAGCTCATCCAGAGACATGGTGGGGGCACAGTTCCCCCTGGGGGAGGCATGAGGGCATGTAACCCCCAGATTGGTGCACAGGGCAGAGGCAGACTCTGCACCCTGCTGCCTTGGCCCTGGGAGCTGCATACTGGCCGTGCCGCACATCCTCTGGCCACCCAGCAACAGAAGGCACAACATGGCATTGTGCAGCTCCTGGGGCAAAAGCAGCAGGGCACAGAGCCCCAGCCTGGAACAGGAACCCCACGTCTGCCCAGCACACAAATCCAGGTGCACATGCCGCCCATGCCTCCCCTGTGGGTGTGCACAGCGAAGGGGAGTCATGCTCCCTCCCCCATGCCTCTGGACGAGCCACCCACAGCTCTGTCACACAACCCACCCCAGGCCTGGGGCCCCATTCATTCAAGTCCCTGCCCCGACCCACTCCCTCCCTCACCATGGGGGCCTTGATCTACACCCCTGCCCTTTCCCTCTCCCCCCACCCCTTCCCCTCCACAGACTTACCTGCTGGGTGCTGCTCTACATGCACGAGAAGAAAAAATCTTGATATTTGAGAGTTCTATCATGTGATCATGAGTCAGACTTAATTTTACTTAAAAATCACGACTCTCATGATAACTTCACGAGAGTTGGCATTACTGCCATTGCAAAGCACATGTGCAGGGGTGTGCACTGCAACACAAAGTAGCAGTACAAATCTGTGCCACTACTATTTATGCTGCTGCTAATGTATGCTTCTGCTCATGTGAATGCAACCTGTGGGTGCAATTCTTCTTTTTTAGTCTTCTATTTTACATCAGTTTTTCCTCTGCAATTCCATTGATACCAGTCAAGTTATTCTTGAATTGCACTGCCATGAGATTAATATTGGGCCCTTCTATTAAATCTTGTTTCTGCATTTTAAAGGATATCTTAAAACTAATGAAGCAGGCTAAACATAAACTGAAATGCCTTAGCTGACTATTTCTTGATACATAATATAAAATGGCCTGAGTCTCCCTTAACCTTCCCCTTCTTTAGTCACTTACAGCAAAGGAAAGCAAATACAGAGTGTATGGTTACACTCTCATAAACTAGGCAAGAAGGCAGAGCAGGGTGGCACATTATAGGTTAACTTGTTCAGAAAGGTAAATTACAACCTACTTCATCAAATGCTATGAATGGACTTGCAGAGAACAGGGGTACTAAATAGAAAGGAATAAAACCATTTAAATACAAACCACCACCATTATGATTTCATAGGATTTTACATCCCCTCATACCAGAGACGAAGCATAGGAGGTGCATGCAGGTGCGCACGCACCCCCTGAGCGTGGCGGTGCAACCCCTGCAAAAAGGCACCACCGACACTGTCAGCAGCATATTGCAGGCAGTTGCTGCTTGCCACCCCGCCGCTGACACAACTGGCAGTGTCTGTGGGCAGTCTGTGATTCCCACTGGCCGCTGCCACCACTGCTGGCAGCAGCAACGGGTGGTCACCAACCCTTGGTCAGAGCTCGCCATCCCCCTTGCCGCTGACAGTGCTCCCCCGCTTACCACCGCTGTGCTTCTGCCACCACCGTGCCCTGCCAACCGCTGGGGCCACACGCCATTCATGCCTCACACCTGATGTAAATGATTACATCAGCTGCCAGGCATTGGAGAATCAGGCATACTATTTCTTTTGCTGAGAGAGATTGTACATTTACTACTTCTGAAGGGATCCAGCCTAACTGCACTCAAAATATGTGCAAATTTAATTAAACTGTTCATCAACAGTTTTAAACAAAGTAATGGCTTTATCTTTGTGGCTTGGTCATAAAAACATTATTCACGTATTCTAAAGATACCATAAAAAATAGTCCACTAGCATAAATCAAAGGGGGCAAACCTTGCAAAGCAATATCACCAATGTCTATTATCTAGATATGATTGATTATCTGCTTATCCCAAACTCATCTAAGTGCCAATCTATGATGCACAAGGCAAGCAGATTTCTTTCTAAGAATAACATGAAAATAACTTGACCCGACAAAGCCCAGTACCATTGTCTTAACACTTCAGAAAATGCACCTGAATCAGAAAGTTTTTAAAAATTATATAATCAACGTCCTATTTCTTGTACCCCAAGGAAAACATGGGGAAAATATTGCAAGACAGACCAATGTTCATTAGACTTCAGTTAGCATGTATACACAAAGCAATGGTATCATTCCTGTAGTCATCAGTAAGCAGTGTTTGTACCAAATGAGAAATCATAGATATTTCTTCCCTGACATTTTATCAGGATGCCTAAGAAAACCCTATGTATCTTTAAGATTAGCATTTTGATTGCTGTTTAACAGAGTTCTTATAACTTATTTGGGAAAGAAGGTTTATCCACACATTTGATTATAATGTAAGGTCAAAATCATTTTGACCCTGAATTATACATCGAAGTTCAGCATGTGCTCACCTTCCATAAATCCTATACTTAGTGCCTCTCCAACCTCAGCTGTAATTATCAGGGAAGTACATTATACTGTGTTAAAAATTGAAAAAAAAAAAAAGAAAAAGAAAAAAAAAGAAAAAGAAAAAAATTAAAAGTACATTTTACTGTGTTAACTGAAAGGAGGCTTTGAATCAAGGCTTATACTTATATAAAATTACAAATGTCCTAAATGCTGGTGTATAAAAATACTCTACAGTTGTTGTCTAGGTCTGCTATATTGTCAGTGGCCACTTTCTAAGCTTCATCCTCCAGGGGATACGTGAATCAGCCCTACATACCTAATGCAGTAGGAATGTTAAGAATATAAATACAAGTACCTCACAGTCCAAATAAAACTACTATTTTGCTTAAAGACTGTAAGTGAGGTTTGCTGAGCTCTACCTATATCCAATGAAAAAAATATAGGTAGAACCACTGAAAAAAAGGCTGACAGGGTTGAAGTCCCTCCCAAATGTTTTTATTATCCTGTTGTTCAGTAGGACTTAGTTTCTAACTTTCCCTATATGCATAAACTGTTATAATGCAGCTGCATATAGATGTGTTAAGATTCTAGGAAGGGAAAACAACATAAAAAAGAATAATAATATTTGTTTTGAAAATAAATACGTAGCAGCACATTTTGATGGACCAAGAAGACTGGAGCTTGGATTTTCTGTGGAGCAAATGTTGTTTCACAAAATTCCATCCAGTGGTCTTGTTTTAGTTGTAATCTCTTTAAATGACTTTTGCCATGAAATATGGATTTGCCTGATGTATAGAATTGCTTCTTAGTGATTAGACCAATTACTGAACTGAAAAATGGTGTTTTGGGAGTCCAATCAAAAGCCCAATGAAGTTAATGGAAAGTCTTCCATTGACTTCACAATGCTTTGGAACAGGTCCTTTGTGCTTTGGTGCACTAGTCCCATACGTAAAAAATGTTCTTTCCTAGTATTTACGGTTATAAATTGGATCATATTTAATAATGTGATGTCATGGTATTCTACTCAGCTCTGCCAGCCCTCAGTCTGAGACAAAAACACAATCAGCTTTTCACTTGGTGTGAATCTGAAATTGAGCCACATACACCATGTCATTTGGGGTTTGTTTTATGTATGTCATGATTTTAGGCAACCTGTTTCAAATAAATGTACATCTGCACATGGGCATGTGCACATACACACATACACAGGAACCTAAAGTTTCATATCCAAAGTCACATTAAATATCAAAATATCAAGATAAGAATTATTTGTTTTTACTTCCAGATTCTGATGAGAAGTGGAAAGCAAAAATACCAGGCCATAGGCTGATGTCACAGTATTCCAAACAAGGCTAGAACCAGAAGTGATAAAATATCTTGGGGAGAAGTGTCTTTTATATCAGTTTATCCAGTACAATTTTGCTGAATCAAAAGGATGGGGGGAAATGTTAGAGAGGCTGCAGACTGTAGTGATTGGAAAAAAAGAACCAGGAGTCATGAAAACTAGGTTCAGTCCTTCCCTCTACTGTTATGGCTAGACATTCAGAGCTGCAGTCATCCTCACACCAGAGTAGTGGAAAGTATAAGGATGGGAGAAAATGGCCCTGCTCCATACCAGGTTTCTTCTATAAGAACCGGTTTTCTGTGTACAGAAGGTTTAGGTTTCCAGAGTGAAAAAAAAATCAATGCCTGCATGTTAACTGAATGTGTCCAGTAACAAAAATGTGTCCAGATTTATCAAAAGGTTTACATATTCATGTTCAAGCCTACTTAAATCAGTGGGGCTTAAGCATTTGATTAAAATTAAGCACTCAAAGTGTTTTACTAAATCAGGGACATACTAAATATACAGCAGTGATTCTCAGTCTTTATGAACTCAAGGTACCTCTCCAAAAATGCTAGCTCTTAGTATTCACTCATTTTTTTACTACAGAGAAATAATAAAACAATTCTTCTGTTGCAAAAAACTCAGAAAGACCACAACACAAAAGAGTACATTTGACATTTTGGATTTGGATTTGAAATCTCTAATTTATCTTGTGAATCATGGAGATGTTTGCAAACCTATCAGCATTAATATTTCACAGCACCCTTAAAGAATCTTAAAAGAATCTCACGTCACCGTGGTTGAAAATAACTACAATATAGAATTAGATTGATTCTGATTATTTAAAAAGAGTTTATAGATTTTTATTTATTCAAATTCTTCATATATTTTATTATAATATTCTCTTTCAAATAGAGAAAACATACAGTACTTTATCAGCTTCCACCTGTTGAGTCCCATTCCCCATACCTTCTTCAGAACAACTTGATTGCAAATCCCCAGTTTTAGCACAAAAATGGGTACAGATAAAGCTAGCCACTAATTGGAGCTGTAAACTCTCATTTAAACTTGTGTGATAGAACAAAGACTGCTGGTTTTGACATTGAAGTGTTCTGGTCAAACGAAGACACGGTTCCTTGGGTGAATTTGATATCTTTTATTAGACCAACCCAAATAGTTGGAGAATATTTATTAAGCAAGCTTTCGGGTTCAAAAACCCTTCGTCAGGCTAAGGAAATTTCCTGGATGGAATGAAAAGTCTATGTCCTTAGACCAACACGGCTACAACCTAAACCCCTGGTCAAATGAAGACAGTCTAGCCCTAAAGCAATCAACTGAAAGAATCAATCAAGATGGACACAGCCCTACAAGAGATTGACTTTAGACTTTTCTATGATAGCAATGGTTGAAAAGGAAAAATATTTTCTGAAATTAACCCAAAGTATTTCTGATTAGAGGAGGATTCTGAAGCCAGACAAAAATAAGGGGCGGGGGAGGAAATAGCTAATTTATTTTTTCGATCTCATACTTTAGAATGTACCCATTCAATGTGAGCTAGAACTTTTCTAACTTGTACAATATATCCTTTAGCAGGATATAATCACTTTAATCCTTAATCAAGGGCATATAAAAACCTATCATTCTGTTATTCCTTTATTTTAATGTAAGTGTACATGTTTTGTCTGTATAATCTATAGAGTCCATGCTGCTGTGATATAAAGCTTTTATCAGCAACAGTTTAGAATCATTCAAGTACTTTAAAGCAATAAAGCTATGAGTGATGTAGAATATCCAGATTGTGTGCTGATAAGGCCTGTTTATCATGGAGTAAAATATTCTGAATATGTATGCCATATATATTTCTGGAAAATGATAATAATATTTTACAGAGATATTAAAGGGGTGTTTTTATGTCACGGCAGCTTCAGATTGGTCCCATCTCTAACAACAACTGACAATACCTATGGCACAGCCTGAACACCATAAACATAAGATACTGGGGCATACCTTCAATTCTTAGTTGTGGAATTTATTCTAAACAAATTTTATTTTTAAATCATATAATTAAATTTTGTTCTCTTTTGTTTTCTATTGCAAAGCACATAGATACTATACTTACTTACAGTACTGACAGATTTTTACCTGCTTGTAAATCCTGAAAATATTGATCAGTTAAAAATATTCGGATGCTTGCATCCCTTGATTTTGCTTACTGCAGCCTTTCTTCCTGGTCAGCTAGAAGAACACTAGCAATTTTGTTATAATGATAAATGACCCTCATAGACAGGTCACTCTTTTTTACCTAAAGCCACAATTTGCTCCTTCCTTTAGGTCACAACCTGATTTTTCAGGGTGACAGATTTATTACTTTCTTTGTGTGCTAAAAAACAAATCACCAACAATTGCTCAAAATACAATCCTGTCACAATAACTTTGAGCACTTCCCAGCCAGAATGATGCACCACACAAGTCTTCCTGTTTTAACGTGAAACAGCAGAATCACTTGTAAACTTACCATATCCTTTCTAAAGTAGACTATGACTTATTTAAATGTATACAGTATATTCATGCACTATACTATTTATAAAAAATACAGTGTATTTAAGAACTAACTGAAAACAAAATGCTGATATTTATGAATATTAATCAAGATTCAAGGCTTTTTAAAAAGAGTTCCCCATCTTTAATAGGAGCCAGGATAAACTATTTCACTCTGGTTCGGGTCACAAAGACAGGACGGAAAGAGTATCTGAGAATTTTTTCGATACTTTTGAGGGTGTTGCAGTGGCCACATAGGCTAGGGACAGACATAACACATAAACTCGTTTAAGTGATCAGAAACTGGTTTAAACCTGTAACAGAAAAGATGTTCAGTGCACCTAAGCCAGTTTGCAAATGGCTGAAACCGGTTTCAGATAAACCTGGTTGAATGTCATATCAGACTTAACTGATTTGGCTCAAACTGGTTTATGCAATGTCTGTTCCACACCTTGCTAGTTTAAGTTAAACCATACTCCCCCAGCATGCCAGCATGTTCTGGGCTGGGCTGGGCTATCTGCTCCACAGCAGAGCTGACCCCTCCCCTCTGCTCCCTGGCTGGAGCTCAGCAGAGATTGCAGGCATCTTCCTGGCTTCCCACTGCTCCCCCCTTCACCTCCCCACTTCCTGCTAAGCAGGGGTCTCCTCTGCCTTACACAGACACCTCTCAACATTAGCTAGCAGACCACATGTTGGCTACTGTCCATGCTGTGGCAGACAGGACAAAGGCAGAATCAACAGGTAGCTAGTAATGTCCCATTGTTGTTTTCTTAATGAGGTGATAAACACTGAGATGGGGGGGAAAAACTCTGTGTTATCTATTCCCTGCTGGGCTGGTCAGAAGGTGGGGGAACCCCTCCCTAATCAGAGTATCCTGCTGGGGCCTGGCCACACCCCCTCAGCTCAGCACTTTGAAGGGAAGGAAGGGCTACTCTCCACCCCCCAACTTCTAGCCTGTGCCTGCATGTCTGGGATGTTGGTGCAGTTGCAAACTGATTTAGCCTAGCCAGGTTAGACTAACCTGCAAAGATTGAATCAACTCAGGCTTTTTGAATGTCTGTCCCTGGCCATATTGACTATGAGGACAGTGGGCAGTCTTACTAGTCCCATATTTGACCAGGTAGTACAGGTCATCTCATGGCCTTGCGGTAGTGCAAAATGATGACCATGTCAAAATTACCATTTAAAATTCATTGTATACCTCTGAGAAGAACTTCTTCCAATGGTTGTGGGAATGATGCAAAAACCCCAGAAGCCCAGTCTAATACGGCACACGCAAACAGCAAGACTTCTGTTGTCAGTGACTAAAACCTGAGACAAAGACATGGATCCAAGTACCTAAATTCTTATAGGATTTCAGTCTTAGGCTGGAAATCTGGGAGAGGCAGAGCCTCAAGCTGAAAATACAGTATATTGTGATATGTTCTCTTCCTCTATGAGAGCCTGTGAATGCTCAGCAGACTCAAGAGAGTGTCCAGAGTATGATGGCTTCCATCCAAATGTTTACATTCACTGACCAGGTGTTCTTATTACCCCTAACATAGAGCTGAAAACACTAGCCCAATAATAGGGCCAGTGCAAGACTATTTACTTGGTAAGGTTGCTCTATTATGAAATCAGACAAAAAAAAAGAAGTCAAAACAAATTAAATGCATCAGTCTCTTGAACCCCTGACAAATCCTGCAGACTTTTTCATAGCCCCCTACCTTCTAAAACCAGAGCTAGAACTACAGTTAGCTAAACCTCAGTGACTAAGACAATACATACTGCCAACAATCTTGTGACATAACAGAAGGTACAAGCTGAACAACTAATAATCTTTACCACTTATGATTTCAGCCCTGCCAGGAATTCTCTTAGCTTCTCATTATATTCAGTCAGATCCAGGACAAGTCAGAGAAACAACTTAGTCTCTTTTACCAGAGAGATAAGGGAGATTGAAAAACAGAACTCAGGATTCTGACAGTGGAGCTTGGGGGCTATTGAAAAGACTCATACTAACTGGAGGAATCCTACTGCATTAATTCCAAGGCAGCTGATACTACCCCATTCAGTACTGACATCAGAAGAGTCAACGTCATCTCAAAATTTGACAGTATCCCTCACCATAAGCCTATGATCTATTGGATCAGTGGTGCAAGAGCCAGTATATTACTAAAATGGATCTGATGAAAGGGTCCTAGCAAATTCCATTCACTTCAGAGTTCCAGGAAAATTATAGTATTTTCCACTCTTTGTGATAGTGTATATGGGAGCAGTGTTAGAAAAGCATTGGACACAAAATGTTTCCACAATTTTGTCTAACTCAAGAGTTGTTCCAGCAAAAAAATATAGACTCACGTCACAAATTTTGCTAGTCCCCAGGGCCATCATGCCTACAATAATGTTACCACAATAGGAAGGAAGAACACAGTTTCTTTTTCAGAGCCTTGGATGCCACCAAGAAACTGAAGCAGTTTACTGGTAGTAGGAGGTTTGTGATGGAAAATCCAGGCTTAGGAAGATTGATCAGGGAGCTGGACATTAGGGCTGTGCAAAATTTCACCAGTTGTTTAGATTCAACACTGTTTTGACTAATTTTGAGCTCGAAACAGTGAGATCAAATCAAAAGGAAGGGCTTCAAAACAGCCTTGAAACAAAACAAGACTAGTCGAAACATTTTGAAAGTTTTGAAACGTTTTGAGTTTCGAAGCCAGCAGTGAGAGACAGGGAAGAACCAGGGTTGTGCTCCCAGCACCAGCCGGGAGCACAGCCCTGGCTCTCCCCATCTCCCACTGCCGGAAGCCAGTAACAGCACAGGGGAAAGGAACTGCAATACGGCGGCGGGCACTGCAATCCAGTGGTGGGGTGGAGAGTCAGCCCAGCATGGTGGGGAAGGTGAATCCAACTGGGCTGACTCTCCGCTCCCCACTGCCCAATCTAGCAGCAGGGATGAGGAGTCAATTCAGCTGGGCTGACTCTCCGCCCCCTGTGCGATCTTGCACTGATGGTGGGAAGTCAGCCTAGCTGGGCTGACTTCCCACCCCCAGTGAAATGTCAAAACAGCATCGAAACAGCCTTTCAGTTTCAATGGAACAGAATGGAGCAGCTGTTTTGAATCAAAATGAAATTCGAAACGGTACGCTGTTCCTTTGAACCAGCAAAACTGAAGGTGAAATAGAACAGTGCTGTTTTACACAGGCCTACTGGACATATGGAGACTGACGTAGGAAGACAGCATAGGAAGACAGGGATCATGTAAAAACTCCTATTTTCACTTTGTTTTCTTCTATCTTTTGGGGCTCTAATACATTAAAGAGAAAAGAACTGATCTGTGCCTTAGCCAGGGGAATCTTGCAAGAGATACTACTGAGTTAGTAGTATCCCAGGAGGCAAGGGAGCATGTGGCAGAGGCCAGCCTAGCCAGCCACATACACAAAAACACAGGAAGAGGCACATATTAATAATGGTGCCTTTTTTAAAGACAAAGTAGATATTAGGAGCCAAACTTTAAAACTGTTAACAGACAGCACAGTGAGAAACATTTGCCCTTTGGCTTCACGTGAACTGGGAAACATCTTTCAATAATATATTTAGCATGGAAAGAAACTGCAAAACAAGGTAGCATTTTACCTGGACAACAATAAAATTAAAAGAAATTTCTAGCACAAGAAGACAATACCTCAATGTTCATGAAACAGGTGGAATATATTACATTCATTGAAATAAATGCAGCAAACAGTAGTAATTCTTCCTAAACCTGCATGTTCCAGTCATACAAACAACTACCTGCATTGCTAGTGGCTATTCCCAACAACTATCCCTCTTTCTTTGGCAGCAGGAGAGATAAGGAAAAACTTATTTAACATAACAGGATTGGTCTTCCTTTGATGCTTTGCTTGATCTTTATAGAATGATTCCCCAAATTTATCCGAGATAAAATTATTCAGAGAATTTTACTTCCACATTGTGATAAAGGTCCAATATGTTAATGCCCCAAAATGGGAAAATCCATTCATTCCTAGATTTTCTGGGATTAGGGCAAATGATTACAAGGCGCAATAGTTTTGGCAAGCAGGTTTGCTGTTCTAAAAGTACTTCATTTCTTCCCTGATTACTGCAGTATCAAACACTAGATTCAAGTCCCAAAGAATCTTACAATAGTTGACTATGTGTAAGAACAAGGTTGTTATTAATTCAAATGCAGAATCACAGTGTTAGGCCAATTTATCTTTTTGCAACTTGTAATATCTAATATCTGTATAACAAGCTTGAGGCATGCTGATGGGATTTAAATTCCCCATTTCACAATAAAAATATAAGGCATGGCATACCAACTAAAGCATTTGTGTTTGTTTGTTCTTGTACAGTCTATAGAAACAAAGGAACTGCCACACTGGACCACAGAGGCCAATATCCTGATTTTGATAGTGGCTAGGACCAGATGCTTCACAAGAAGGTACAAATACCACTAAGTCAAGTGTGGCCAACCTGAGGCATACATGACACAAGTGTCATGGGCAGCTTCTGTGCATGGCTCATAGCAGATAGGGGAGAATCCAAGCAAAACAGCAGCAGATACATAAAGGAGCAGAAAGCTGAGCAGCAGATTGGGCAGTGAGCACATGGCAGGGAGCAAAAAGCAGAGCAGGGGATCAGGCAGAGAAAGGAGATTGAAGTAGCACCCAGGGAGGGCTTGAGACTTAATTTGTGGCACACCTGCCAAAACGATTGGCACTGAATCAAGTCTAGGGGCAAAAATTACACACAAACCAGTATAAGTGATCAAAAACTGGTTCAAATCTGTAACACTGTCACAACTCAACTGGCCGAGTGAGCCGATTACCCCATGAAAGGATCAAAACCCATGTTAAGGGGCCTCAACCCACAAGGGGAATTTGCCCGGTAAGGGCTGGTGGCAGGCATGACTTACCCAGAGGTTCAGGGTCCTGCAAAACAGAGCAGCATACACAGAGGCAGCCCTGATTTAAGAGTATATGCTCCCTGTGTGTTGGTGTGTACACAGGGAGTGACATCATAAAACCACAAGTGGAGTGTCAGAGCTGGGAAGCGAGAGAGCTGAACTGGAGTGGATCTGAGAACCCTGCAACTCCCTTGGTCCAGCAAACCCTGAGCAGGGAGAAAGTGCACCCAGAACTGCAGACAAAGAACCCACAGGGGTTCTTAGCCCCATAGGCCTTAGGCAGGGAAGACCCAGGTGATAGTTGGACCCCACATGCTGACTGGAGGGTATAAAGCAACATGTGAGTCAGGCACCCCATTTAGTGCAGGACTGCAAGCATTGGGGTTGCACCTTTCCTTTTTTCTTCCTTTGGCTTCCCTCTCCTTGCAAAAATCTTAGGCAACTGGTCATACGTTGCAATACTCTGAGAGGCCAGAAGAGTATTCATATATATATTAATTTAATAGCCCAGCTTCATCATAAGAGGCTGACATATTTGATTTATATACACGGATAAATTGATTGGAAAACAGTTGATATTGATATTAATATTGACAAAATCTGGAAAGAGATTACCAGGGCAGATTTGGCCCTTACACTTATAATTGATCAGGGTTGGTGTTGAAGGGATTAGGGTCTAAGACTTGGGATCGGCAAATGAATCTGAATATTTCCTTCGGACTGGAATAAGGTCCTCATGACTTATAAATTAAGTCAGGGAACTATTTGCCTTCAAAATTAATGCTAAAAGCGCACATTTATGAATTGACTTGGAAAGTTCTTACAGGAACAGCTAGCTCTTGAGGGTGGTGGAGGCAACCCAACATAATGCTTCTATTATGAAAACTTTGCCGTGTTGATTGAGCAGCAATACTACACACACTGGTTGAACCTGCCTGTAACACCGTGCACCATACAATTGATTAGATCTAGCTGGCAAGGGGAGGAGGAGCCCCAAGGATTACTCATAGTGAGAGCATACCCAAGGGTGGCATACCACTTATTTTTCAAATCTCCTTTTTTTTCTTTTCAATCAAGATGTGGCAGGTGAGTAGAGGGAGATCCCCCTAGGGAAAATGCTCAAGGTACCAAGCCACTAGTGTAGTTAGATCATCAAACTTACACAGAGCCATTGCAACCAACTCATCACCTGCTGCACTAGCATAAGCAGATACAAACACAACAGAAGTTCAGAGCCCATAAATTGCTTTCAAAATGGCCAAAACTGGTTTAAGATTAACCTGGTTGGATGTAGTATCAGACTTAACAGATTTAGGTTAAATGGGTTTATTAAACTTCTGTCCCAGATGCCACATAAAATTCAAGTTCACTCACAGTTCCCCCACCATCCCGGGATGCTTTGCACCTCCCCCACAAACTTCTCCTTACAGGGTGGACATTAGCCTTGGCCCAAGCTGTCTGCTCCAGTAGAGCAGGGAGGTGTGCTCTAGTACCCCTCTTCTGGCTTGGGCCACTGCAGGCATGTGGCTACATTTCTGTAATCAAAAGGGAATGTCTGTTCACTTGCTTATTGGTTCAATCTAGGCATTTTAGACTAACCTGTGAAGATTATACTAATTCAACCTCTGGCTTTTTTACTGTCTGTATTTAGCCTAAGTGGTTAGTTATGTTATGAAAATATATTGCTTACAATAGTTACCTGGTTTCTGAGCAGTTAAATATTAATTTTATTTAAAAGACAAAAAGATAACTTGACTAGGAAAGAAAATTCTGAAGATTGCTTTCTGGAGGAAATGGTCTATTGATATCTTGTATCTACAGTGGTAAGTATGGGTAATAATTTGAGTTGGAGCTAAGGAGATTTTTATTCTCAGCTCAGCTACAACTTTCATCTTTGACCTTGGATAAGATACTCTTGTACCTCCATTCCCCATCTGAAGAACTGAGAAATACACTATCTCCTATCTCTCCTCTATGCCTGTTCTATCCATTTAAACCAGAACTGATGCTCTCCAAAGTAAACATGTCACTTATTGTGCATATGTCATATTCTTAGTAAAACAGGGCCCTGAATCTTCGTTGTGCCTCTAAATGTTACTTAAACATGAATACATAATAATTATGAATGCCATATCAATGGCAGATAAGGATCTATAGACAACTGCCAAAGCCTCTGTGGGAATTGTTCTATTCACTAGACTGCCTTATTTAAGATAAAGGGCAGTTTCACTATATTTTTCTTTTTACACGGATAATTATCATAACTTCACAGGATTTGGTCCTGTGTTGCCAGTGTTTTCATTACCTGTATCAATACTTGTTTGATAGCATGATGATAATGCAAACCTCTGCAAAATAAGTGCTTAATTAAAAAGTCTTCAGATATCAAAATATGTCCAGGTAAGTGAAAATGTAGATTCAAGTAATTTTAAAAAATGTAATTTTCTATTGCTGTAAGGCCTACAGCAATACAGTGGTACTTCAGTCCCATGATCCTTACTCATTGAAAATTCCCATTGAGTTGAGTGGTTTTTGCCTTAATAAGGACAGCAAGATTCTATTCTATCTGTATGTGATCATAAAAGGTGCTTGTTCCAGGGGTGGCCAAATTCCTCCTAGTGACTGCTCAGCCCCTGCTTGAGCCTCACTCCTCAGGCTTGTCCCCCTTCATCTCACCTACCACACCTTGTTGTTCTTAGCTCTTTAGAAAGGAAGGCTGCCCCAGGGATCCCAGTCTCACGTGGGCATTCAGATGTTTCTGCTTCACCTTAAGGGCTTATAACATGGCACTGACTACCCTTTACAGCATGCCCATGCCTCACAGATCTTATCAATCATATTGATCATTAGCCCTCTTGAGCCATGGCCTCAGACCCTATGACTGGGCCTTCCTGCCTGGGCACTTTGCCAAGCTCAGCTACTCCCAAGTGTAGTTTCCAGGCTTGGCTTCTTCACCCAGGCACTTCACCTCCTACGGCTACTCCTGAGTGTAGCATGTTTTCCTGTACTCTGCACTTGGGGACTTTGGCTATGAAAACTACTCACAGGCACCATGTCCTCCCCTATCAAGCTCCTACTTCCATCCTCTTCTGGGCTTCAGGTCCCTGGCCCCAATCTCTGGGCTCCCTTAACCTACTTACACCCCTCTCTGGACTGCAGGTCCCTGGCCTAATCTCTGGGCTTCTTTGCCCTGCCTATACCCCTCTCCAGGCTCCAGGCTCCTGGCCCTAATCTCTGGGCTCTGTTGCCCTGCCTACACCCTTCTCTGAGCTGCAGGCCTCTAGCCCTAACTTCTGGGCTTCTTTGCCCTGCCTATGCCCCTCTCCAGGCTTCAGGCCCCTAGACCCAATCTTTGGGCTTCTTTGCGCTGCTCCCAGGCCTCTGATCCTCTCAACCCTGTTTCCAGGCTCCAGCTTTGCTCCCAGGACTCTGGTCACCAGCAATGTGTAGGGGGTGCACACAGGTGCACATGCACCCCCTCAGATTGGCAGTGCGGCCCCTGCAATTGACCACCATCAACACTGTAGGCGGTGCCTGCAGGCAGTCACTGCTCACTACCTCCTGCCCTCACCGCCAGTGGCATCTGCAGGTGGTTGCTGACTGCCATCCCCCTGCTTCTACTGCCAATACCGCTGCAGCCACCTGTAGGAGCTCCCTGCTGCCACATCCCCACCACTACCACCTGCGGGCAATCGCCGTGTCCCCCCAGCCTCCAGGGGCACACGTTGTTCATGCCTCTGGTCCTGCCTCCAGGACTGTTGGGACCTCCTCTACATCTAAGTCCCATTTACAAGCCTCCAGTGCTGCCTGCCCCAGCTCAGCTGTTACCCAAGAGCCCTGCTACAGCCCTGGTGCCCAGGAGCTCCTCTCTCTGTGGCTCCCAGGCCAAGAGTACCACACCAGCTCAGGTCCTGAGCTTATATGCTGATAGCCCAGCCCCTTGCCAGTCAGGTGACTCCCCTGATTTCCACCTGGGCCCTCACTGCAGCTTCATCTCCACTTAAAGTGATATTTTATTCATTGTAATCCATTTGCAAAAAAAAGAACAGTTGAATCTCTGCTATTGAATGCATATCTCCAAAGGTGGAGCAGTTAAGCATTTTCATCTTATAAAAAAAACATTCATTACTAAGCTATTGTCTTAAAATGAATTAATATTTATAACCCTATGCAATTAAACACATTTGTTTTAATTTTATACTTCTGATTAGCGCAGTTTAATGGAACAGGTTTGATAAACTAAGTATTCTCCTGCAGAAGATATAAAAGATATAAACTACTGTAGAGGATATAAAAAAGGTAGAAATGAAGCTGAACTATTTAATTTAAAGGCTAGTGCACCTTTGGAATAAACTGTCCAGTCAGATCTTTAAAATGAATAGCATAGCTGAACTTAAGAAAAGACTAGATACTTAGAGAGAGAGAGAGAGAGAGAGAAAGAGAGAGAGAGAGAGAGAATGAGCATTGAAAGATTCAGTGACAAGCAGTTAAGTAAGACTGAGAAGAAGCCTGTTGGGGTAAATGGCTTGCTTCTGTGTAGCAATTCTATGCAACATCAGACCTAAAATGCTGAGCTTAAATATGTTATATCTTCTTGACTTACAGTGTTTCATCCACATTATGTTCTACTTTTTCAGATAAAAATAAGGAATCTTTTCTTCCTGTATATCTTTCCGTACCTATCTTTTACAGAAGTGTGACGGCAACCTGGGTATAGACATACCCACACTAACTTTACACTGCTAGCTTGGGTACCAAATATAAGGATTAGCAGCACAGGTTTCAGCCTGGAACCCTGGATAGATACTTGGGAAACTAGCCCAAACCAAGTTCCATGCTGCCATAGCTACACTGCTATTAGTACCTCAGCTAGCTAGTTTAAAGAGAATGCAGATATGTCTACACAAGCTACTTCTGGACTGCAATGTAGATATACCTGAAAGAGGAGCCATTTGCCTGTTGCTAGTAATCAAGCTGGCACTCTGAGATTCCCTTCCAGTTCCCTTCCAAGAGCACAACAGTAAATTTAGAAAATGGTTTATGTGTGCATTAGGAGGAAAGGCTTCCAGTTCCCTCAGTTAAATATTTTTGAAGGATAACAGAGGTGGACCCTAGATGGTGAGTGTTTAGGGAAGTAATGAACACACTCTGAGATTTCATATTACTGCTTCTAGATCCTTTATTCCATTTGGCTAGGGACAGAAGTTACATATAAACCAGTTGAAGTGATCAAAAACTGGTTTAAACCTGTAACAGAACAGAAGCTCAATGAACATAAACCAATTTCAAAATGGCTGAAACTGTTTAAAATAAACCTGGCTGAACGTAGTATCAGACTGAACTGATCTGGGTCAAACTGGTTTATGAAACTTTGGTCCCAGATCCTTTCCTGGTTCAAGTTAAATCACAGTCCCCCAGCATCCCAGCATGCGTTCCAGCCCTGGGCTGGGCTAGGCTGTCTGCTCCAGAGAGCAGAGCTGGCCATAGCTGGAGCAGTAAGGGCTGCCTGACCAAGGGGGTGGGAGACAAGCCCAGATGGGGATGTTACCAGTCTACAATGAAGGGGAACTGCCCCCCAGCCAGGCAAACTCTAGCTGGGGTCTGGGGCTAGGTAGGGGAGTTAAACACCCTTTCCCCCCACTCTAACTTACTGCTGGCTGTGACTGTGGACTAGAAATCCCAGAGGCACCTGAAAGCATGAAGAGGAAGTGATAAGCAACCCTGCAGAGTCCTGCTGCTGTAAGTCTGAAAGAGGAAGTGAGCACATGGGCAGAGAGCTGTGCTCTAGCACCCCCCAGCTTCTGGCTTGACTCATTGCAGGCATGTGGCTGCATTTCCTGAATCAAAGGCAAATGTCTGTTCATTTCTGTTTCAATTTAATCTGTGCAGTTTATGCTAACCTGCAAAGACTGAATTGATTCAGCCTCGGGCTTTTTGAGTGTCAGTACCTAGCCTTGGTGGCCAATATGTATATGTCTCCTGATCCAAATCTATGGGAGCCAATGTAAAGACTCAAATGTGTGAGGATAAAAAGGGTATTTGCAAACCAAAATGAAAGGATTTTGCGCTGGAAGGTACTTAAAGAATCATTATTGTCAGTCTCACTAGTGCTAACTATATGAGTCACTTCTGAGCTGTTACTAATAAAATGCCAAGCACTGTTGCAACCACATGTGACTCCTTGCTCATTGCTCTTGCTGCCCCACAACACAACGGATTTCCCCACTCCTGTATTATGTGCTGCTCATAGTCTGCAGCAAATATAAGCATCATCAAAATGCTTTTAAGGAATTTAAATTGCCCTACCAGCTGCAATCCTGTGTACACAAACTGCTGCCTCCAGCTGACAACCCTTCATTTCAGGAGACCCATATAATGAACATAACTTGTTTCCATTTCTCCCCTATTGTCCTACCAACAAATTAGTCTTTTCTGAGATTGTTTAGTAAAAAACAAAATCCTGCTGTCATAACACAGGCATGACAGAAGTTATAACACAGGCAGAAGTCTATAGGAGTTCTGCAAGTATAGGGAATACAGAATCTACATTTACTCTTAATACATTTTATAATGAATTACTGACATAGGAGTGGTTAGCTTTCCTAAGGAGAGTTACTTATCTTTATTGATATGGGATGAAGATTGTTTTCTCTCAGATGCTTTTAGTACTGTTGAAAGAACTTACTATTTTTTTCAAGCCCATCCTCTGCACAAAAACAAAATGAGGTTGGTGATCATTAGCCAGTTTTATTTTATTTACTGAGATAAGGTTTACAGCCCCTATATGAGACAAAAATCTCTTGAGCCTGCCTACAGCAACCTTTTAACACACCAAATGAGTATCAGGATGCTAAAGGATGATGCCTCATAAGTAATGATTCTGCTGAGGTGTTATAGCCTGCAACAGTATGAGTTACTTAAATAACAACCCACAATAACTGAACTTACATCACATCATTGTTGATTTATTGTAGAACATTTTGGTTAGCAGACAAGTATGTCATGGTCACAGTAAAGTGTAGGTTAAATTGTGCTGCTTGCTTGATTTTGCCAGGATTACCCACATTTTATATAGATCCTAACCCAGGGGTGGGCAAAATGATGGATCCAGCCAGTGGCCAGACTCCATTTCCCAGTAGCCCCTTCCGATGTGGCTGGAGCCAGTTTCCATGAAGATCCCAACAGCTGCACTGTGATAGCTGGAGTTTCCATGGAGACCAGCCCAAGCAGCACTGGCAGGGCACACAGCAGGGTGCACAGCTATTCCAGAGCCCGGCTGGGATCTTGCAGTAGTGGCAGCATGATCCAGAACCAAGGCAGAGCCGCGATCTGCAGCCTGCATGCTCTGGGCAGGGGTGTGCAGGCAGCAGATTGTAGCTATGCCCTGGCTCCTTGCAGCCGTGACAGCATGGTCCAAAACCAGGGCAGAGCCATGATCCACTGCCTGCACACCCCTTCCCAGAGCATGCAGCCTGCAGATCACAGCTCTGCACTGGATCTGTATCTTGCGGTCACTACTGCAAGATCCCAGCCGGGCTCTGGAGCAGCTCCCTGCCCTGTTGCGTGCCCTGCCAGCAGGGGTGGTGCTAGGGAGGGTTTGGTATAGCCACCCCAAAATTCCCGGTAGCCTCCCATAGCCACCCCTCCCAGCATACTGCTGCCACCACTGCCTACCCCACGCGGGTGGTGGCAGCTGAGCCCACCACACTCCTGCCCACAGCACAGCCCCCCCCCCTGCAGCCCCCCCACCAGGAAGAGGCTGGCACTGCTGCTGCCTGCCAGTGTTGCTGGGGCTGGTCTCCATGGAAACCCTGGCCCCTATATCACAGCACAGTTGCTGCTGGGGTCTCAATGGAAACCAGTCTCAGCCACATGGGCAGGGTCTGTTGGGAAATAAAGTCCACTGCCTGCTGGAACCATCCCACAGGCCAGACTTTGTCCATCCCTGTCCTAACCTGTGCCCTGGTTTCTTCTATTTTCAAGCTTTTGCAAAATGATGGCCCTTCGCAACAAGTATCTACTGTGCATTCAGTTATCAGTGCAACAGAGCAAGGGAAAAGTGGCAAGTACATTAAACTGCAAGTCTTCCCCCTCTTTCTTGCCGGATGATGCCAAATACTCCCTGAGCAAATGCCAAAAATGAATATCAAAAAACTTGCCTGATTGGAAAACTTTTGCCAGTATAGCAAAACAAGGCACAGAAAACAAAACTGTAGGGGAATGTTCACCAGTCATGAGCAAGCAAGTATCTCAAAAGCTCATCTGCTAGACACTCTCATCATTACAAGCCGGAATGTACCCATTAGGCTCAGAGCAAAATAAAAATCATACTACTTTACCAATACAGTGGAAAATGCTAAATTTCCTTGCATGGATGCCAACACAGCTGCTAGAACAAAAGTTAATGCTCAGGGTGAGATTACTGTGTTGTGATCTCATTCTAAACATAATTGTTTTGTGAGCTGAAAGACAAGACATAGAGAGAGAGCTGAGAGGAAGCAAGCATTAAGGCCTGGTCTGCACACAGCACAGAGTTATACTGCTTTAAATAAAGGTATGATTTTTTAACCTGATCTAACACAACTAGTAAAAATTTGTGTGCAGATGCTCTTAATTTGATTTAAATCACAATCATATGGGTTTCATATGGCCCAATACGTCTTCAGGAGTAAATGAAATCAGTATAACCAGCTTTAAACTGATATCAGCATCTACCCACAGGCTTGTTCCAACTTACCTGAACGAGTTTGTGTGTGACCCCTGAGAATGCTTTATATAAAAAAGAAGAAGAAAAGAAAGATGCAGCATGGCATAAAGAATGACAAAAACCTAAAAACAGAAACAATTATGTTGACCAAAAATCACATTTCTATTTGCCTCAGTCTTTTCTAGTGCCTGCAATTATTCCCTATTGACTCCAATTAAGTTAATCTCCAATTTAGAAGGAACTTGGACAGTTTTGCTTCTTCAGCAGAGCAAGAAAGGCAATTTTGCCTACTGATTAGAGGCCTAGGCATCAAGACTCCTGGCTTCCATTCTTGGCTCAGTCACTGACTCTGTTTAGCCGTATGTAAAATGTTGAAAATCAGGCTCAGTACTTACTACTTCTACTGCAAAGTGAGGTTTAATTAACATTGGCAAAGGGTTTGCAATCAAAGTGCAAAAGTATAACTACTTTTGAGATCACAGATAGCACAGGTTTACCTAAACTCACGTATCTTAAACAGGAATCCACTTTAAAGTAAGAAAGAGAACGCCATTTTATCTGCAACAGAATAAGAATTGAAGAGAGGCCTTATCAAAAACCTATTGATGTTAAAATAGGTGTCTTTCCAATGATTTTGAATCAAGTTCTTAAAGGCTTTTGACTGCAGATTATGCAAAAGTGGGGGGGAGTAGGAAAGATGCTACAGGGAAGGTCTAAGAGACCTTGACAAATTGAAGGATTGGACCAAAAGAAATCTCGTGAGGTTCAATATGGAGAAGCGCAAAATCCTGCACTTGGGACAGAACATCCCCTTGCACCAGTACAGACTGGGGACCGACTGGCTAAGCAACTCTGCAGGAAAGGACCTGGGGACAATAAGCTGGACAACAAGCTGAACACGATCCAACAGTGTGCCCTTGTTGTGAAGAAAACTAACTGCATACTGGACTGCATTACTAGCAGCACATCCAGCAGATCAAGGGAAGTGATTATTCCCCTCTATTCAGCACTAGTGAGGCCATATCTGGAGTCTTGTGTCCAGTTTTGGGTGCCCCACTACAAAAAGGATATAAAAAAATTGGAGAATCCCGTGGAGATGAACCAAAATGGTTCGGGGGCTGAGGTACATGATGTATAAGGAGAGTCTGAGGGAGCTGGGTTTATTTAGCCTGAAGAAGAGAAGACTGAGAGGGGATTTAATAGCAGCTTTCAAATACCTGAAGAGTGGCTACAAAGAGGATGGAGCAAGACTGTTCTCAGTGGTAGCAGGTGACAGAACAAGAAGCAATGGTCTCAAGTTGCAGCAAAGGAAGTTTAGGCTAAATATTAGGAAAAACTTTTTCACTTGGAGGGTAGTAAAACATCCTTGGAGGTTTTCAAAACCTGGCTAGACAAAACATTGGCTAGTTGGAGATGGTCCTGCTTTGAGTAGGGGGTTGGACTAGATGACCTCCTGAGGCCCCTTCCAACCCTAATTTTCTATGATTCTGTAATTCTATTACTATAATGCTCACAGCACTACTAATGGCTAATGTTATCCTAGCTCATTGTAAATTAACAGATGAACAGTGCCACTAGACAGTTCATCAGCAGGGAGTGAACCCAGGACCCGTGCATTCACAAATATGAACTGCTACTCTTTGAGCTGAGGAACCTATTCTGAACAAGTGATATCCCTCAATTTGTCATCTGTATCAGTGGGAGTGGAAGGCATTCAGCACCTGACATAAGTGCACAGGACCTTGCAGAATCGCAGTCTGTTTAATTTTGAGGGTTTGATACATGGCTTTGTGTTTAACTGGAGTGACAAAATGCCAAAGGGAAAAAGGAAGCTAATAGCTTGGGGGAGACAGTAGCAGCTTACAAAACCAGAGTACATGAGGTCAGACAGCCGTTCTGGTGTGGAGGGAGGTTTTGGAAGAAACTCATGTTTGCATTTGATTCTTTCTCTCATGCTTGAATAACCTCTCTAAAGCCTGATTCAAATTCACTGAAATCTATGTCAAGTCTTTCCAGTAGTGTAACTAGGGTGGAGCAAGCAGGACACCAGCCCCAGGTGCTGATTTAGAGATGCCAGTTGCATCCCACAGTGTTCAGTACCTCCACTCAGGTGCTCAGCACTCCCTTGTCCTCTGCTTCAAAGGTATAGCAAGACATTTCATCCCCAGGGAAGGGGTGGGCAAAGGGGATGAATTATGCTAACTACTGAAGAGCGTGATGGTGGGGAGAAGGCGGAGGGAGAGGGAGCAGAATCTTACCAGCTCCTGGTCTCTTGTGCTCGAGCCACAGCTGCTATAGCTCCTGGCGTAGGAGCATGATCTTGGCTGCTGTAGCTAAGAAATAGGCTTGCTGCACGCTGGTGCGGCAGCCCAGCTGGGGCAGAAACCCCAAGGACACTCCTGGTGCCCTGTTCACTCCCCTTGTCCCCTCCTTGCTGCACCTCTCATGGCAAGGCCTGGGGAGCACTCCTCACTTACCCCCTCCACCCACAAATATACTACAGGGCATGGGCTGCTCCTGCCTGGCTCCCTATGCCTGGGCTGCTCAGAGCTGTCCCTGCCACAGAAGACTTCTGTGGAGGAGGGGGCCTCTAAGTTGGCACCTGGGGCTGGTGCACCCCTCATCCTGCCCTAATTATGCTTTGCAGCAGTTGGCACCAGCACCCTAGCCCAGGTGCCCAGGGCATTGAGATTACTAGTTATGCCTCTGAGTCTTTCCAAAGCCTTACATGTAAAGACTTACATTTCCAAAGACTTAAAGACTTACATGCCCATAACTTGGTCAGCTATGGACAGAACAGCAGAACCCAAAACTTAAATCACACAGTGAACTGTTTGGACTAAGATTTTGGAGGAACAACTGTAAACCAAAGTACACATATATTGAGAGCAAGTAAGAGTGATTAACTGGAGACACATCTATACATGCTATTAATGTACAGCAATAAACTCCAGCACAGTTCATGCCAGAGTTCACTGCTCCCAGGCTCACCTTTTGCACATGCACCCAGGACCACAGCATGTTAAGTCAGGGCAGAGCAGCCTTGGTTAGCAGGAGGCCCCAGGAGTCAACGTGCCAGCCTGGGGCTGCTCCTACCCAGTTCAACGTGCTGCAGAGGGACTGCCTGAGGCACCAGGGACATTTTTACACATGCAAGCACCCGGTGCTGCATCACTTACAGTTGTATAAGCAGCAAAATGTGCGTCAGTGGTGAAAAAAGTGGCAGCAGCGTGCTTTTGAATAAAACACATACATGTTTTAGTTCAGAAGTGCGCCGCCACCATTTTCTGCGCACTGACATGCATTTCACCACTTATACAACTGCATGCAGCACAGCACAGCTCATATCAGCTCACATGTGGAGCAGTCTTGATTAATTGAATCTCTTTCCAAGTGGCAGATCTCCAGTGCATCACGGGACAAAAAGTTATGTACAGGTTTCCCTCGCTTTATGCAGGTTCTGTGTGTGCATATTCGCTCTTATGCAATGACCCTTGTTATACCAAAAATTGGTTATATGCATGGTAAGTTTACTCAAATGCGATTGGTGTGGTGAAAGCCCGCAGTCAACTGATTTAAGTGGTGCATTGTGGGAGTGACACACACCAAAATATAGTGTCTTCTGGGTGGATCTGTGCTCCTTGCTCATTGTCTGCAACACGTGCTTCTATAGTTCCCATCCCCATTATGATAATGCCCTGTGCTTCTGTGTACTGTCTGCTGTTGGTGAGTATCAAAATTGTCTTCTAAAAGGGTTCTAGGGGTCAGTACAGTCGAGGTCTTGGAAAGTATCCCTACTTGTTATATTGTAAAGTGGGTTCCCTTTATGCAAATTCAAGTTATGCACCGTTTTCCAGGAACGCATGTACAGCATAAAGTGAGGGAAACGTATATAAAATGCCCAAGGGTGCTTCAGTGTGGGACTAGCCAGCAGGCAGCCCCCACCCTGAAGAACCCTTGTGCCCCAGCCAGCCCTGTCGGAGTCTACAGGTGGGTTGCTGTGGAGTAAAAAACTCCACCATAGGATAGTACTTGTGTTACAAGTACTATACTACCTCAGAGTTAATTAGTTTACTCCATCCTAATAGCACTGTACATGTATATGGTGACATTTTACTGCAGAGATCATTAGGCAACTCCACAGTAAATGTCTCATGTAAATGCAAGTATACCTTGAATAATCAAACAAATTAGAATGTTTTAAAGTGAATATACATGCTTATGAAAAAAAACATAAAATGTGAATTTGGGATAACTGATCTATGGAAACTAAAAGCCATTTGTGAGATTTGCAACAAAAACATGTTCAGTTTCTTGCAAAATGCAACCCTAACTTTGGAAAATACTTCAAATGAACTTTCCACAAAAATTCCTTTCAAATAAAGAAAATGAATTTGCCTTGGCTCAGTGGTTCCTCTTGTGATCATAGAGATAAACATGTGTATCAATGTTTGCAGGATCAGGACCTAGTCACTACTGATAAATTCACCCTATCCTTTACTTGCAGATTACAAATCAGAATGCTTACAATGGGGTAGAGTCCATCACTATTATTTTCCATATATGTTGAGAGGTTCTGCAATGTCCAATGTGCTATTTTAGGGCCAAATCATGCACCCATTGCTTTGCCACTTGCTTCAATGTGAACAAATTTAAACCAAAAGCTTGTAAAACCCACCAAATTTTATTATAAATAATTGGCTATAAAACTGTATTCTGGGCTTGTTAAGTATCCTCTGTGGGACCTTCATACTTTTTACATGATTTAAGAATGTAATGTACCACATACTTCTTTGAATGGTATAGTGTTAATGAAGTTGTGATGTGTGATGCTATAATTTTAAGGCATAATACCCAGTTTTATTCTTGTGTCTTCAAAGACCTTTTCCCTCCCTTCCTCTGAGCTCAGTAATCACAGAAATTCTTCACACTGGTTTGCCCCATTTCTGATCTTTACCACCTAAAAATTGACAGTTCTCCTCTTCTAGCAATATCCATTTAAATGGGACTCACAAGTTAATGGTTAAACTTGCTGTTTGTTGTGCCATTAATATAGGTCAGGCAGCACAATAGTTACAACTGCTGAGAGGGAAGGTACATAAAGACACAGTAAGCAGTTCAAGACCTTATTACAACATGTCTATCAAATGCAGAGGTACAAACAATGTGCCTGATTCATCAAAAAGATAACTTCTGCTGACAGTACATGCTGTTCCCTGGAGTCTCTTACACATGGTTCAAAAATTAAAATGGGAAATGTACACTATCCAGACACATACTTGTAAATATGGATATGTTTCAGCACTGTGAGTGTTTCTATGCAAACTGCAAGATACAGTCACTGGGGTACATCTCCATCAGTGAGAATCTAGGGAACTCAGCAATGTTTGTAAAGTTACTGGATTTTCTGTAGTGTCATTGAGGGATGAATTTTTCCCATAAGGCCTGAAGACACACATTTTTCACCATAGGATGCCCATGCTTTATGAGACATTACTTTATACTTTATTCAATAATATTCTAAAGAGCAGACTTCTGTTCCACAAAAAGTTAGTATTTGAGACATACTTTTCTCAAAATTAATGCCACCTTATCAGAACATGGATTACTTATTGCCCATGCCAGTTATTCACTCTCTGCTAGCTAAAAAAAAAACAACCCACCTTTATTCTTGACTTGGTTCCCAAACAGCCTGGTGGAGATTCCCAAACTAAAGTGAATTCCCAGACAAGCTACCAGTACTTAGATAGCTTAGAATTAAAGCTGAAGTAACCTATCATGTACTTTACCTGAAAATCCTTGTGATTATTAATTATGTGTATTACAATCATGCTTAAGAGACTTCCATCAAATTGAGGTCCTTTTAGACAGAAAATGTACAAACCAGAGTAAGATGTATAGTCTTTGTCCCAAGGAGTTTAAAGTCTAAATAGACAATAAAGACAAGGGGAATATTAGTGCTTCCATTTTACAAAGGGGTAACTGAGTCACAGAGAGATTAAGTGATTTCCCAATGTCTCAGATAAAACCTGTGGCAGAGCCCAAAATTGGACTCAGTTCTTCAGAGTCTTTTTTTAATGCATTCCCTGCAAACCCATATATTGTCTTGGAAATAAGTAGATTTCTGCTCAACTGGAATTAAGGGTTTTTTTAAGGTGACTTCCCCTCTCCATTGTCACCAATATCCAATCCATTCAGAATTCATAAGCTACACATCAAGCAGTTCTTAATACATATTACAGATAGATGTTTCCACTGAAATAATTACAAGACCAATTATAGCTCTCTCACACACACAAAAAAGAAAAATATTAGTGAAATATATTACTTTTACAATACCAAAAAAAAAAAAAAGCTGGCAGTTTCTAACAAAACCATTTAGAAAACATAATGAGCCAAAATAGCCCATTTTATTTTTAAAATTTTCACCATTTTATATCCACCTCCAAAAATCTCTTCTCCATTTTGCGCCAAACTTGCAAAAACAATATACTGACTATTAAGAACAAAGAGTTTCATGAAGGTTTTTATCATTGTGAACTGAAGGAGGGGATGTAAGTGGCAAAAGCCATCTTTTTGAGTAATTGCATTATGTAGGATCCCCTATTATGTGTGATAAAAAAGTGCAACTGATAATTAAAAACTTAGTAATGCACAGGTGCTATAACTTTTATATCACCTGTACAGTAATATGTTGCATTTCTATAGTACACATTATCTAAGATCTCAACGCTTTTTATGAACTTTGGACTAGATCTTCAGCCAATGTAAATGAACATAGCTCAATACTGACTTTAAAAGAGCTCCACTGATTTATTATACCAGCTGAGAACCTTTATTGACTGACAAAACTATACAACATCCTTATGTGGTTGAAAGGAGATATGCAGAGATCTCAACCTCTCTGGCTCTGAAAAGCAGTGGATCATATCCGCAGCTTCAACCAATTTAAAGTCATGTGATTTTACCTTAAAAGTATGGGAGTATTTTTTCTAGATGTGATATCATGTGACAGTTGTACTAAGATATTCAATATGTATAATATACCCACATGATTATCTATGGATTTCTGATTTTGAAGGAAAGGCAAATTCAATTCATGTTGCATCAGTCCCCTTTTGTGTTCTTTCATAAGAAAAATCAAGTAAAAAAAGCGATAGACAAAGCTTATTAAAACATTTAAAAAAACAGTTTTATGTAAAATCAACTCTATGTTATCATGTTGTTGTGCATGATTTGTGTGATGTTTTCCCATTAAAATCAAGGGAGTGACATTATTAAAATGCACTTGTGGGAATTACTGTCAGGCTGTTTACAGATGTTCAATTAAAGGCACAATGGAATCTGATCCCTAATCCCAAAAATTGTGCTTGCTGCCATGCCACAGAAGGCATGATTGTGGATTGGGGTTCAGATCCCAATTGTACCCTATTGCCAGTGCAGGGGGGCCCTGAGGTCATGATGATGATCATAAGCATGATCATGACAATCACAGGCTCACCCCTGTACCAGCAAGTAGCAAACCGGGTGCCTAATGCACCTACAGATGGGAGCATCAGGCTTTTGACTGGCACTCCCAGCATTGGGAGTGCACCAGAACCCTGAAAGGTGCACTGTCAACATGTTCAATTTAAGGCACAATAGGAACCAGCCACAAAATAATTACACAAATAATTATTACACAAATTTTGTGTAGCTGTAAGCTGTTCCTGGTAAAGTAGCTCCTACTTCATAGCTCTGCATGCTGTTTTTAATTCTAACTAACCACAGTAGCTCAGGTGTGGAAACATTAACTCAGGTGAACATTAACTCAGGTGTGGCAAAAACTTTCAACGAAGCATTGGATGCACTGTAAAGATGTTCAAAAAGACTTCATTCTATTGTATGAATCTGAAAGTCAGGTACATTTCCTTCTAATGACTGCAGGCCTAAAGAAGCAACATCCTTTAATTCTTTTTGCCTAGTTGTGTTTTTTAATGCATAATATATGATCTAGCATATCATATATTCTAATGAAGTTATTGGAATATGAATTAATTAATGCACATTCCAGTAAAGTTATATTTGTTTTTGCTTCAATCTTAAACTGAAAAATATAGCCCAAGGCCCCTAGCATATTAGTAAAGCTTCTACTTTCTTTTTACCTGGAGAAAAATATGTGTTGTTATATACGACCATACATCATACCACCTCCATCATACCACTATACCATCTTGCAAAATCCTAAATCCACCCCTGTCTAGTTCTCCCAGTGAGAGGGCAATCCTGGATATAATCAACCATTGGTGAAGAAATATAAAAAGTATTAAGTGGTGCCCCACTGAAGGTCTGGTTAATACTCCATAGGATGAAGCCCAACATTTGTTTCTTTTTTAAAGCAAAAAAATTCCAATTCTTCACCATATTAAAGGTATTTCTAGTTTGTGGATGCAGTTTTTAAATTGTCTGGTAAAACATTCAGATAGCTGCAAACAGGAAAGTCACCATTACAACACTTCAGCAACCTGTTAAAACAATAGGGCTTTTGTATTTTTACTAGCTGTATGACTGAATCATATCATCCTAGAGATTAAAATTCTCCCAATAGCTTATCAGAACAATGGTGTAAAAGCAATTGGGGCTTAAGGAGAAGTACAAAGTACCACCAATTAGCAGTCATCTTTCAACATTGGTAATCAAATTAAATAAGATAAAACAAGGAGTACATAATTCACTATCAAATCATCTAAGGTCTCTTGTCTTTGAGGAAGATGCACGCTTACACATCTGGACTGCCTATTTTTCTAAAACTCAGATAGACCTCAGAGTTCCCTTTGGCTCTTCCACATAAGGCTCAAAATTAATGAGGACTTTATTTTAGTATTCTTAATTTATGTGTTCTAGTCAGTCCCACTCTGCAGTGGAGTTGAGATAAGTAGATAATATGGCTATAGGTACTTTTAGGCTGTTTATAGCTAGGGTAGATGCATTGATCAATTAACACACGTTGAAGTCTGATTAAAATTACTTTTATAATACTGAAAGTGCAGAAAAACTTTAGAAACACAGAAGAAAATAAGGTCCTTCATTTGAAGATTGTATAACCCCAAGGTCCTTCCCAGAAGCGTTGAATGTGTTTTCACAACTGATTACCTCACATGTATGATGTAGTAGTTGCAGATATTTATAACACTGTCTGAACTGCCACTTCTCTCAACAAACAACCTATAGCAATAGAACAAGGATTATCCTCAAATCCCATAAGAATCTATTATAAATCCCCACAGCCAGAGCCATAAAAAAACAGTTTTTTATGAGAACAGAGCTTTCATAATGGCAGATGAACCAATGGGTTTAGCTGAGTGTATGTCTTACCTGGGGTATAACACATTTAAAAACATTTTCTTTTTCTTGTGGTAGTTTTAAAACATGTGTAGGTGAGGCTCCATTATTCACAGCTACTTATGAAAATCTAATATAGCCAGAGGAATTTGGGAATGGTAAAAACATTGTGGGTTGCAACTTTCCTACTAAAACTTTTGTGGATCAGAGTTTCATGCAGGGAATGATGAAATCTGTGTCAAAAGAAGTAGGAAACAAAGCACAAATAGCAGGAATAGTCACAAAGGTTAGAGGCAGCCCTCATAATGTGATGAATCAAAATATGAGCATTCAGAATAGTGACATCACAGTGTTGGAGCCTATTACTGTAGCTTGCTACACTTTTATGGGGGAAATTTTGCTCACCACACTTGTACTAATGGTTACCACAGGCAATCCAAAGGTCAAATCTTGGAAAGTGGTGAGCATCCTTAACACTTGCCTTTCAGGCAGTCTTTCTTCCAATCAAAGATCTTGAAGCTAGGTACAACACCCACTGAACTTAATGGAAAGATTCCCAGATGAGTAAAGGTAAAGACAATAAAGGAGGTGGCAAAGAGAGAAGAGATCTAAATCAGAAAGGAAAAAAGATAGGATTGGAAAGTGAAAGAATGAGGAAGAGACAAGAAATATAAATTTTTGGATTTGAAATAAAATGTACTTTATTCAGTTAGAAACTATTGAGTTTAATCCTTCCATTTATTAAATCCCACAGGTATCACAGGGAAAAAAGCTCAAAGAGCCTTTCTTGTCTGCCAAATTGTAGGGTTTGTTGCAAAATTTCATGGTGTTTTGCAAATTTTTGAGGATTTAAAAAAATAGCCCCAATGATCTCTCAGCATTTTACGCAATACTCACAGCATTTTACACAACTACAATGTCAACAACTGGAGCAAAAATTTTGTAAGTCATAGGAAGATTCTGGCTCAATATTATTTGAGTAGCAAAACTCAAAAAATTAAAAACAACTGTTACTTTCAATGGTAGCAGAATTAATTTTGAAATGTAAGCAATGTAAATAGATTGAAGTGTACTTTTGACATGAAAACAATCCTTAGTGTTTCCAATCTCTGCTTTCAGTTTGTTGCCAGTAAAAAATAGAAATGTCACTCTATTTCCAATCTACAAAAAACTCTACTATTTCAAAATTTCCTATCATCCTGAATTAAGAACTGAATTTTAAATTGCTTGTTTATTGTAGAATACAAATCTTGATATCTTTTGTTTCAGGAATGTAGAATCATCTTATCAAGCACCTCATGTAATTATCAAAACAATATAAAATATACTAGATATAATATAAAACAATGTTAAAAGTAAATGTTAAAAAAATCAAAAAGTAAAACCTGAAATTAAATGGTAAAACCAGAACAAAATGAAAGAAGAAAACTGAAACAAAATGAGGAAGTCAAGCCAAACTACTCCATTTTGCATTTTTTCCATCAAAGGTATTTCTAAAAACAATATTTGACTTCCTATAAAACAATACTTTCTGGTAGAAATGTTTTCTGGCAAAAAAAAAAATTTGACCAACCCAACTGATAGTACTTATCTTCATTCCCCTCCTCCCACCTTCCCTATCATGAAATCCATAGAAGTCTTTCTATTGACTTTACTAAGCTCTGGTTCAGATCCCAGGTCTTCTCATCTCTGCTCCACATTACCTTTCCAACTACTCTTCCGAACTTCCTGTGTATGGGTAGCACATACATTTCTACTCACTCGCTTCCAACCTGAACATCTTACTCTACTATTTGTGTTATTTCCCTGTTGCTTGAAAAAAGACTTAGTAAAGAATTGATCCAATGGCTTGCTTCCAAAAGTTTCCAAATATTTTTTAAATGAACACAACCTTGCTTATAAAATGTTGTGTAGAACCTGAAATTTTGTAATATCTTCTATGCCCTATGAAAGAATTTCCACGCAACTACTCATGTGGTATTTGCCAAAAGAGAAGAACTTTGTTTTCTTACTTGTTAGGTCACAAACTCACAAAACAATAAACTGAGAATGTTAACTCTGGAATCCTCCCATTCTAAATGTGACCAAAATTTGTCATGCCTGTTAATGTGAAATGAAGATCAATATTCATTGTTTAGTCACAACTCCCCATCAATTGATATGCCGGATCTTGAAATCAACAGTAGATTAAGGACATGCCAGGAGCTACCAGTTAAAGAACTTAAGACACCCAACAAGGCAACTGGTTTGTAATTAAACAGGCTGAGTCTTCAGGCAGCACGCTAACCCTAAGGCAATGATTAATCACTTTTATAGGGTTTGGCTGTACTTGGCAATTCAAGAACAATAAAATAATGTACTATAAACCCTGAAATAAGATCCTTCCTAGGTTTGGCTGCTTGTAGGGATTTCCTCCAGCACTTCTTGTCTTGCTCCCTCATTGCTTCTGGTCAATGACACCTTCAGAAAGCCAGTATGGTAGACCTTAAACATCACTAAGCAGCATACAGCATATACCACCAAATGCTGCAGTTCCCTTTTACATGTGGGCTTTCATTTCCTCCTGTTACATGGCATAGTTAAACCATTGAGAAGGGCAATAATCTCAGGAAACCAACCACTTGGTGATGCCTGATCTAAGCTCACTGAAGTCAATGAGATCCTTTCCAAATGTATGCTGTCACAGGGAGAGACAAACCGGGGAGACCCCAAAGCTCTCGAGGGGAACCCTAGGGCCAGGAAACAGGGGAGGAGCAAAAAGAAAACTTACCCACAGCAGGACTCAAGGAAAAACAAGAGCGACGGGAAAAGCCCGTGTGGATTATTAGCTGCGCCTTTATTCAGCGGCAGCCAGCAGATGACATCAAAATCAATTACCGGCCGGCAGAAACAAAAAGGATGGCACACAGAGAGGCAGGCGGCGGGCAGATACTAAGGGAAGTCCCAGCCGGTGGAGTCAGTCGGAGGCGCGGGACGGTGGGAGAGTGGACGATCGCTGAACGAGGAGGAGCTGACGACTTGGGCAACGAGCCAGTGCTGGGAGCAGGAGCTCCAGCAACAGGTAAGGCAGAAATAGGTGAGACAGTGAGGGGGAAGCTGCACGGGGAAGACCTAGAGAGAGGGCAGCTGCACGGGGAAGACCCAGAGAGAGGGCAGCTGCGCGTGGAAGACCCAGAGAGAGGGCCGCTGCACAGGGAAGACCCAGAAAGAGGGCTGCTGCACTGGGAAAACCCAGAGAGAGGGCAGCCACATTACGAAGACCCAGAGAGAGGGCAGCTGCACTGGAAGTCCCAGAGAGAGGACAGCAATAGTGTGAGACCCCAGAGAGAGGGTCACAATATTGAGAGGTTGGAGGGAGAGCGGCTCTAGCCCGGGCAGTAGGAGCTAAGCCATGAGGCTAGATGGTTTAGAGAAGACCCTGTGGGGTGAATAGGAGTACGGAAGGGTTATCTGCGTTCCACAAGGAGGCACGGTGTTGGTGTGGTGGTTTCCTTGGATTTACTGGTTCTTTTCCTTGGCTAGGGAAAGGGTATTTTATGTTTCCCCGCGTCAGAAAGGGTTGAGGAAGACGGGAAACAAGAAAGACGGGAAGACTAGCTGAAGGTTTGCTGCTGGGCGGGGATCGTGGAGCAGGAGATTGGCCACAAAAGCAACAGCGATCCGCCGGGCTGGGTATAGGGCGAGGTATAGGGGAGGTGGAGCCTCACGGAAGACCCCAAAGGAGCAGGCATCTAATGAGGGTAACCGCTCAGTATGAAGCCCCCCTCCCCCACCCCGTAAGAGATTCAAAGTCGTGGCAGGTGAGAAAGGGGCAACTTGCAGCTCACGTGAAGACCTCCCGCAAGACCACCTGCAACGGCAGGACGGGTCCCAGTGAACACCCAAACGAAGGAAGCACAGAACAAGATGTTCGAGGCTTGGTGGGCACATGCATTTTACACTATGCATCTAAGGACATCATCAGGGTCTTTACAAAAGATGCTCCTCTTTTCCTCATCTCCTTCTAATACATATGATTTGTTATAACCAAATAAATCACTCTCCCATTTCTTTGCCTTCCTTTTGGACCACAGGATCAAAGTGACTTCACACTGCTTAAACTAGAAAAGCAGAAGTTATAAATGGTGGTAAACAGCCCCAAGAGACACTGCAATTTGAACAGCCTTGGCCTTCTAACTTAAAAGCATGGACAAGTCCAAGCAAGTATGTGTGTCTCATTATACAAATTGTTATTGATCACTCTGGAAAAAGATGAGATGTATCTGAATAAACTCGTCAGAGTAGGGGTGGGGGGAGGAATAGAATAATGAATGATTTTATTGAATGGTATGCTGTTCACCTGAGGAGTCCCACTGAAGTAACTGGAAACCAGTAACAGTCCACTCTAAATGAAGGAAAAGAGTTGCTTATATAAAAGGAAGACTATTGCTGTGGAAGAGGAACACCTAGACTAATTAGAGAGAGGGAGCTGATAAAAAACAGGTTTTTAGGGCCAGGTACTAATCTGGCATATATCAGCCTTGCTTCATTGACTTCAGTGGAGCTGGATTTCAGTTACAGAAGATCTAAAATGTTTTGGGTTATGGATAAATGGAACAATTATACAGAATTGGATGGGATTTACAGCTCATAAGAACATATCAGCTAATCCCAGATGTAAAAACTATATGATTTATCCGTTGTGTCCCCGTAGTAAGTGGAAATGACAATTTATCCATGAATGAAACAGTTCTATATTACCACTGTTTAGCTTCCACTTACTGTAAGTAGCGAAATCACATGAAACGGTTACAGTGGATCAACTTGACATGTGGTAAGTTCCTCCTCCTTGCTTTATGATCTAGAATTTTGGCTGGATGTTGCAAAAAGTAAATAATAATGTGTCTGGGAAGAGGGAAGTTCTGTTGGTGGTTGGATTAATAATTTGGTTTTTAAGTGATGTCAGTGAACAAAGATGCCCTCTGTTATCCACAGAACAAGGAAAGCAAGGCCAAGAATGTTGTGAAATAGCCAGTTCTAAAGGTAAGAATCCAGTCTCCAGCGTCCTTTCTTTTTTGTCCTACTGACAACATGAACAATACTGCTAATTGTTGGGGGGGGAGGGTGTAATTTGAATACATTACAAGGAAGTAGACTGAGAATGTCAAACTTTTCTCATATTAAAGCATCATAAACACACAATATAATATCTCAGGGGTGTGGGTTGTAGCCATGTTGATCTAAGGACATAGACAGACAAGGTTCTTTGGGTAAATCCAATATCTTTTATTAGACCAACTCAAAATCATATAATATTGATTTTTGTCTTACAAGAGATCAGAGATGGATCTCACATACTAGCTTGGAGGTAGAAAAAGCTTTCCCTTTCATCAATCTTATTTTATTAGTATTATTAACTTAGCGTTAGAGCAGTGTTGTAGTCATGATGGTCCAAGAATTAGGTAAGAAGCAAGGATTTTTTAGAGTGGTATCTTTTATTGGACTAACACCATAGTTGGGATAGAGTTAGATAAGCTTTTGAATAAAAGATGTGAAAAATGTCTTGCATTTCAAAGCTTGTCTAACTCTATCCCAACTATGCCATCAGTCCAATAAAAATAATGACCTAAGAAATCCTTGCCTTTCACATATTATTACTTATTATTATAGAAGTGTACAATGAATATGGATCAAGACCACAACCTCATTGTATGGCATGATGGCACCACCTTTCTTCCTGCAACTTAGGGTATAGTAGGTATATCTAGCTGTCATGAAAATATTAAACTTAAAATTGGTCCTACCCAACAGAGATTACAACATAAATAAGGAACAGACAGAATAGTCAGGAGAGGAAAGCAAGGGTTCAGTAATAGAAACACGTTATTATTACTCTATTAATAACAATCCTAACTGGTATTTTGCTAGGTAGGTCATTGTGAGGCAGCTATTACTGGCTACAAGTAATAACTGAGTCATGGAGTATCTCATAATTTCACTTGGCACTGTACATACATATTGGCTGTACTGTGAGCAATGCCTAATAAAGTCTGATTTTCAAAAAGTGCGGAGCAGCCACATTCTGCACACCAGGCACTTTAAAGACATCTCAAGATGGGCCCCAAAAAATGGAAGCACCCACACTCATGTCACTTTTTAAAATCTTGCTCTCCTTAATAATATCTAATTCTCACAATAGATTATGAAGAATTTTCTACAATTTGTATGAAGAAATGACACGAAGTATTATAAAGATACAATAATAATCCATTAGTTATGTGACACTTAGGAAAACTATGTTCTTGATTAATGAAATATTTCCCAAATATGCAATCTGTTTGTACTGGCTATAAAGAATTAATATTGTATGCAGTACTTTCAAGTGGATAGTGCCTTGATGACTTTGAACAACAATGATAGAATTGTTCATATTCAATGTAAATTATAGTAATTCCATATATGCAAAATATACATTATTTTATTGTGCAGCTCACATCTAGATATATAATAGTTATGTACCATAAATGATTTTAGATGTCAGCATAACAAGCTACAGAAAACATAAGCTACAGAAAACCACCTTAAAATTTCAATTTCCAAGAGATAGACTAGCATGCTGTTTAATTATTAGTGCCATAAAACCAAACAATATTTACCTGGCCTATATCTGTGCTTCGTAAAATCCACTTATCTCTCTTTCCAGGTGCTACATTTCTCACAATTATTAAGAAAATGGCCAGAAATCTTTCTAAAGGGTTTTATCCCACCTCTCTGTACAATCTATTGTTTGTCCCAGGGAAAGTCTATTTAAAAATAGGGAATACTGTGTGTTTACACCTTAAGAAAATGTTGACTGTTCAACTGCAGTATCTCCCTCTCAGCAGATCCCAGTGATAGGGGTTTAAAACTTGATTCCAGCTTTATACAAGGTTGTCATTTGGCCTACAATGTACATAATGCAGAGCTCAATTATTTGTTGGCCTTCAGAAACATTTCTACCCCAATACAGTGTACAAACATCAATAAGAAAATATTCTTATATCTATATATAAAGCGCAGCCTCTGAACACCCATCTTTCTCCAGTCTTATGTTCTACAAATATACCACATTTCCATTGCTTCACAGTTCTTAAGATCCTGATCCTATGAACTGTAGAGATCCTTCAGCTTCCATATAAATCATTAAGTGTGCAAGGTATCTTACAGGGCTAAGTCTTATGAATTAAAGAGTTGATATTTTAATTCAGTCTTACCAGAATTTTTTTCTTTGCAAGTACCATATTTACTCAAATCCAGGATGAGGTGGATTTTTTTTTCTCTATTCAACATGGGGAAGAAAGCCACTCATCTTGGAGTTGAGTATGGGATGGGAGAGGGCAGGCAGCTGCTGCGGCTCCAGCTCTAGGCCTAGTGTGGGTTGGCGTCAGATCTGCAACAGCCTCCTGTCCCCCACAGCCTCTGCCCCACCTGGGCACCTTCCCCCTACCTGCCCCTTTAGCTTCTGCAGCCTGCCCTCTGCAGCCTCTTCCAACTCCCTCCCTGCTTAAGCTATTGCTACCACCATTGCAATCACTTCTGTGAAGGTAGGTTGGACCCAGAGCTACCATTTGCTATGTGCCCCAGGCTAGAGTGGGGCCAGGGCTACAGCTGACAGTTGGGGCAGGTGACAAAGGATTCTGAGGGGAGCCAAGGCTGCAGGAGGAAGCAGCAAAGGGAAAGGTGAGCAGCAAAGGGAAAGGGCCAGGATAGGAAGCAGTGCAGGCACTACAGGGCAGGTAGGGGAGCAGAGGAAAAAGGGTGGGGCTCAGGCCAATTGCCCCCCTCCCCACCACTTGCCCCCTTGCCAATTCCCCCCACCCCGCTGTCGCACTGCAGAGGATGAATTTAAGACAACCTGCCAGTAATTAGATTTTCTATATGGAAAATTCTAACAAATTTATAAATTTTCCATGTATAGAATCTAATTATTGAGAGGTCATCTTCAATTCAAAATCATCTTAGATTTGGTAAATATAAATATGTGCAGATAGTACTTACTCATATATGGCAAATAGTCAGGAGGCCTAGGGGTCAAATTCAAAAGTTGTTAAACAACAGACTGGATCTATTTAAGACCTTTTTCTCCTGTCTCCTTGCAGAGTAATAAGGTCCTGGTTTTTTTATTAATAGTGTTATAAAAAGGAATTGTTTGCAGCTCACCAGTTCTGTGTACAGTGATGGATGAGTTCAAAGCATCTGCCATTTATGCCATAGGTGGAATCTTTTTCCTCCTGCCTGTTTCACAAAAATCTGCTGTTTTCTCACAAAGTCAAATACTAAGCTTTTATTCCTAGTAAACGAGCCTCTCAGATAAGCTTCAAAAGGCTAAGTAACTCATTAATATCATTTTTCTTTGTATGCCAATAAGTTAGACTGGTGAAGAGAAAGAAGGCAGGCAGTAAATTAAAAAAAAAAAAAAAGAAAAGGTTTTAAAGATACAAGACCAAACTTGCTACCTTTGCAAAAGTAGTTCTTGCTTCCAGTCACAGCAACTCATGCCTTTACAGAGGGCCATCAGACATGTGCATCATCAAATCTCACAGAAAACCTCAAATTAAGGCCTAAAAGTAAAATGTATGTGGTTCATAGACCTTACACTGGCCTTTTGCAATGAGGTGAAACTCATCTGTGAGCAGTGAGTAGAGCAAATCCTGAAAATCTGTATGTGGGAGTTAATTTTATTGGAATATTTCAATTATTTTATTTCAGCCCTGTTCACATTCCTTTTGTATTTGCAAGAATTGTAAGAATTGCTGGCAGAAATATTTACTGAACTAGGCAACTATTTCAGAACATTCATGGAATGATTTTGGAAGTTGTAATCGTCAATATTTGCCTTAAATACCCAATTCTATAAATTATGGTAATTCAAGTAAAGAACAGAAATATGCATGAGAGTTATATGACCAGTAAAACTTGAATGTTGAACAGTTCATGAACACCACATATTCAGAACATTAAAATGACATGGTAAAATAAAATTAGGTGATCATAATAACTTGGAAGCATCTGAAGGAAATACATTTATTAAATAAAAATGTATTTAACATGAAATCCAGTATTATTTTTTGACTGAAACACTCACAAAAAAACCATAAATATCAATAGGTAGATTAGATTTTCTAATTTCCTCTACAGAGCTACATAACTTTCTTTTACAGGGTAAAACTAATTAACCTAATGTGAATTTTCCAATGAAATCTATTTAAACACAAAAAATAATATAACATGTTTTAAGAAGGAAAGAATATACTGAAAATTATTTTCTCCAAAAAAAACAGTTCAGGAAGAATAAGAATATTGGAAAAAAAATTAACTGAAAACAAAGTTTTAAAACAAAGGAAGCTTTTCACACGCAGCTAATTCTTGCCCTTGGTCCCAGCTAAATTACCCATACCATAGGAGTAAATACTCTAGATACAAAGACAGTAATGTTTAAAAAACTGAAAGAGAAGAGTAAATTCTTACTAAATTTAGAACCAAAGATTGAAACAGGTTTTAGAGTTTTTTCTGAAGATCTGTGTGCTCTCATCAAGCCACTTCCCAGTCTCTTATGCTTTAAGAAAAGGGCCACACTCCTATCCTGCTGAGCTTTGGCCCAATTAAAATGCCTGTACTGAATTACAAGACTTAAAGCAAACAAACAAACAACAAAAACCTTTTCACCCTGCCTTGTGATAAATGGCTGAAAAAGGATTTCATATGTAAAATTCAGTCTGGACAACCTTTTGAAAATCAGGCAGTTTTGAAATCATGGACTTTTTCCTCTTGCAATAAAGGAAAAGCTGTGGGTGAAATGTGTTTCTGTTTGTCACCTTCCCATCTCCCTTCATGACCTCCATGACCATGGACAGGAAAACGTGTGTAAAATATAACTGTAAAAGTATTATCTTCCAAAAGCCTTTTCTTGCTGTTGTCAGAAGGAAGTAGCCATGGAACACGGAAAGGTAGAAAATTATTGCATAGTGCCACAACTACAAGGGAACTTTGTTCTCATTTAAGATCAATGTGGTTTTTTTTACCATTGGTAGGACTCTAAGTTCTGGATTCAGCAGAGTACATAAGCACATGCTTAATTTTAGGCATGTTTTTTCAATAGGAGTACTCACATGCTTAATGTTACACGTGCCCTCATGTATTTTGTACAGTTAGAGTGCAAGTCTTTTTTTGCTACATATTTAGGAGCCTGGCTGTCCTTAATGATGTAGAATGTCCTTGAGCTTTCATACAACTTTCCTCCTTCCCATTGGACAGGGTACTAAGGAAAGTTAAAAGTCTGTTTGCCTATGCACCTGGCACAGATTCTTTTATCATTGGAGACAATGTTTCACAAAGGGAAGGAGGTGCATTTTTAAACGACCTTGACATTTTATATTGATGCAAAAAAGGAAAGGAGCTACAGACACTGAAGCCAAAAATGATAGTTTTCTTTATAATTCCTGTGATTTAGTGTCTTTCCCCCATTTACAGCAGATTCCTTTATAGATATTCTTGTACCTGGGCCAACAGAGCTTACATAGTCTCAGCTGACACAGGGAAAAGTTGTTAACTACATCATTTGTAACATTTCTCTTTTTTATTTTATTGTCTCTCTCATGGCAAAACAGTCTCTGTTTTTATAAGTTGAAAGCCTTGTGATCATCAAATTAATTAAAATAAAACATAATTTGAATCAAATAAGATTTTATGAAATATGTTCTAACTATTCTTGATAAACATAAAGTCACTTCAGTATATTTCAGTGACTGTGAAGACTCAGCTGAATTTTTATTAAAAGTATCTACTTAATCAGGCTTGTAGATTTTGGCTTTAACTATAATAACAATAATAAACTTTTACATAGCACTTTCACTTTCAAGACACTTAACAAACATTACAATATTCATAATACCCCTGTTAGGTGATCAAAAATAGGTGACAAGGGAAAAGGAGGAGTTTTAGATGCACTAATGTGCATGGATTTATATTGTCTCATGCAAAATTATGATGATAGAATGCACAAATGAATATTTATGAACATAACACATTAAATGTATGAAAAAATATCTGATTGACACATGCTACCAATATGATACTATGGTAAATTAGGCATTTTGTATATACTTGTACTTACACATTTGTTCATTTCCAATATTAAAAATCAGGACCTGTAGCATTTAACTTGCTAAAAACAGATTGTTGTAACCCAAATTATAAATCAGGTATATAATTTCATAGTTTCATCTTGGCTCCCAAGTCAGACCTTTAGGCGATTGATTCAATCTTTGCAGGTTAGTCTAACCTGGCCAAGCTAAATCAGTTTTCTAACCAGACAGACATCCCAGAATTGCCAGCACATGCCTGCAGTGGCTCAGGCTAGAAGCCATGGGGTACTAGAGCAGCCCTTCCTTCCCTTGTATAATACTGAGCTGAGGGGGCGTGGCCAAGCCCAGGCAGGATGCTCTGATTAGCCCAGCAGGGAATTGATAACACAGTGTTTATCACCCCTAACTCACTGTTTATCACCCCACTAATTAAACAACAGAGGGACATTGCCATTTACCTGTTGATTCTACCTGTTGTTTCAGCATGGACTGTAGCCATCATGTGGACTGCTAGCTAATACACAGACACCTCTCTGCAAGACAGAGGGTAGGCGGAAACTCCTGCTTAGCAGGGAGTGCTGAGACAGCTGGGTGGAGCAGCCCGCAGTCTTGGCAGAGCTGCAGCCAGGGAGCAGAGGGGAGGGCCAGCCCTGCTATGGAGCGGAGAGCCCTGCCCAGCCCAGCCCAGAGAGCATGCTGGGATGTTGGGGGAATCTGATTTATCTTAAACCAAGAAGGAAAACCACAGCCCATATTTGCTCGCCCATTCTTAAAAATAAAAGTCCTTCATCTCTAGCTCCATTCCTGAGCAGAACAGGGCTGAAAAGCATCTCAGTCTGTGTACTATATGATATGAATCCTGCCCAAATGTGTAAAAGTATGTGTATGTTGCTTTAGGGCCTGATGAAAATTTCATTGCTTAGTGCAGTAAATGTTCTCCATTTTGGAAGAGAGGAGACCTATCAAATTAATAATGTAAATTAGGCACAATGGATTTGATTCTGATCTTGCAAAAAATATCCTGATATGATTCCACTAACTTCAGCTGAGTCATTCTTGATCTTCACTAGCATGAGAGGAGAAACAGCCCCTATGAGCAGAATTCTCTCATCAATGACATGGGTGTAAAGTGCTGCATAACTACTAAAACTGAGTTCCATTGCATTTACACGTTTCTGAACTTGGCCCACTGACAGCTTTGTTGAAATGAATTGTAATGTTCTACATTGCTACACAGACTAACAATATTTCTTTTTAGCAAAACATTACTGACACCATTTATTTACATTCTGGAGAAAGTTTTTGCATTAAAGCTGCTTTAATTGGGTACATAGATATTGGCCATGCATTACAATCCCAGGATACCAGTATTTAACTATGTTGTAAAACCCTACTTTATTAGAAAAATAGCACATGCTCTTAACTAAATGGCTGTCATCCAAACACGTCTCCATTCTAATGAGTAGGTACAATAAAATGGTTTTGTCTGACAAAAAAATCACTTAGGTTTGCTGATGCTATTACTCTAGGTGTAGCATCCTAAGTAAATTCACAACCCTGGTTTAAGGAATTAATGTTTGTTTGCTTTGCCATCTAAGGAATATTTACAGAAACCAAAATAGCCAAGCTTGTTGTCCACTGTGCAAAGAGGTGATGACATAGAGAAGACAGGTCACAAGCCTAAGTTTATAGTTATTACGCTTACATTGGTACAGTTTTATCCACTTAGTATGATCTTCTGACCTCAGAACTTTACAACCTTCCACACTCTGTGCTTCATAGCACCTCTCCACTTCCAAGTTAATCATTTCTCTGCCATTATCTGCCAAGAGTTCTTATCTCTTCTGCTGTCACATTATAACAGGGTCCTCTTATCAACCTGTACAAAGTCATGTGACCATGCCAAACCTATCACAAGTTCCAATTCTTCTGATTAGAGACTATCATGAAATGGGATAGATGGTTTACAGCAGGTCACTAGTGTTGGAAAAAGTACAGAGTCCACTGAAAGACATGCTTTCTACTTTCTGAATTCTTGGATAATTTTTTGTTGTTGTTCGTCACGCTGACTTTCACTGAAGGTTATTGTAGCTTGGGTCCCAAGGCCAGAGAAGTTTACAGGCCGCACCTTTTGCCATACCCAATGCTGTATACCCTATACTCAAGGGCACTTTTTATTTGTACCTAATAATGTCTTCTAGTTCTCACACTGGCGACTTCCAGGAATCTATAAAGCATGGACTTACACCGGTTGGTAAGTAACCACTCTCTCTTATGTTTCTGTTAGGCATTTTGCCTAAATGTACTAACCTGGAGCCTTATCATCTATTCCAACTTAAAAAATCATCATTATTAGAGAACTTAACTCTTTAATTTGTGTTTATATTTAATCAACAAGAATATCAATCCACTGAGAGCATTTAAAAAGCTAAGTAAACTGTCAATGATTTAATTGACTCTCTTTTCACCAAGTATGCCATCTGTCCTTATGCTAATCTAAAATAATTGAAAATGCATTGCATAACATTATTAGGTTTATTATTTATGAAAATTACTAATAGCTGTGCAATTGTACAGAGATTTATAAGATATACACAGATGTACAAAATAGGTTTAAACTGAATTGTGTCTTCATTTTGGGTAAAGTCCACTCCATGCACTCTTAGACACATTGTCTGTTTTTGCACAAGTAGAAGAGATGTCAAATACATCTTCGGTTAGGTACTATAAAAAAGGGCAGATAGTCTTCACGGAGCCTGAAAAAGTGGCTCCATTGTACAAGTTATTTAATATTGCTACACAATTTGTAAAAACTTGGAAACCCCAGCTTTCTGCCTTGAAAAGCTGGAAGGCATTCATTTTACTGCATTAAAGGCTTTGCAGAATATGGCATGCTGGTCTGCGTTTTGTTGTGGTTTCACTTGAATGTTTTTTGAGGTTTTTAGGGGCATGCGCTTTGCCCCTTGTAGATTCTGCCTGAAATGCTCTCCCTGATTTTCATTTCTATTTACATTCATTCTGATCTTCCTAAAAGTGCTGAGTATCAAGTTATTCTCCCTTGCCCCATCCACAGAGTTCATGGGCACTTACAATAGAGGGTTTTGTTTTTTCTTTAATGAGAAGCTAGCATCCTAGAACGGGGGAGCTGAGGTGAGGCGGAGATAATTAAGAGCCCTGAAGTTGTGGAGGAGTCTCGGGTGCATGTAGTCAGGACAGCAGAGAAAAACCACAGTGTTGAGAAGCGGTCACGCATGTGCCAGGGCTGGAGGGGAAAGAATATCACTTTAGCAGCCATTCAGCTCACCTTGTGCACCCACTGCACTTCCATGGACTCTTTGTTGCCTTCCAGTTCCCTGTGCTCTCTAGTTCTTGCTTGCCCCTGACTAGCTTGCAAAGGGACTGCTGCAGCTCTTGCACAGGAGTTGCCTGTAGATGACAAATCTGGGGTTCCCCAACCCTGGCAGAGAGATCCTCCAGTTGCAGTTTAGAACACCCTGACTGAGCAGCAGGCAGGTAATTCCTCAGCACCATTAAACATGTGACCTATGGAGACAAGTATGCAAGCTCTGAAAGGAGTGGGGTTTTAGCCTGAACTTTTGGGACACAAATTAGAACCTGCACCCCTTCAAACTGGTTTTCAGCTGGAAAGTTTCCGAGGAGGCAGGTCTCCTCCAGTCCATGAGCGACATGCTTGCTTTGATGGTCTGGCCACAGAGGATCTGAGGAACTTTGGGCAGACAGGGCTAGTGGGCTGTGGAGTAAAGATCTTAATTTTCAGGAAATATAGACAGGGAAATGCTGCTGAATCCTGAGCTGTATCTCTTGGGAGGAGCTGCTGCAATTCCTTCCACTGGAGCCCAGTAGAGTATCTCAGACCGGGACTCTTTTCCAGGAGCCAGTGATCAATGAGCCCCAATTTCTTCCTAAGGCAGCAGCAGTCCCAGAGGGGCCCTGTTGGGAAGGGTGGCTAGCAGGTCCAAGGAATGATGTCTCCTTCTGAACCAAGCTGTTGCGTTTCATCGAAGACCAGCACCTGAGATCCTCATCCCCATACAGTCAACCAGGAGCAACAGGGCATGAGGACCAGCATGTCCTTGTGCTCTCCAAGGATGGCTCACTTGCCCGCAATAGCGAAACTGACTCCTGCCTTACAGGTAGAAGGCTCCCATAGGAAAACGTTCATCACTATGTAAAATCCGAGATCTCTTAGGCTGCAAGCAGGACCCCCGCTAACCCATCCTCTTTGGAGCTGCTTCTCTGTGTCCAGCAAAAAAAAAAAAAAAAAAGGCCTCTCTACCTTAACTAGATTCAAACAAATGGACCTGATTCCATTCTCTCTTGCGCCAGTGTTTTCACTGCAAACCAGTGTGGGAGACTTAACTGTGCCCCTGGTCTGCTTTTGGACATTTTAACAGTCAGAGTTATCGGTTCTCAAACTGCATGTTGTCAAACTGTGCGGGGGGGATTACTCCAGAGATACCAAGAGCGGCTTCTGGCTCAAGGACTGCATATATCTTCCAGATATTGGACTTCTTGACCTGCTGTACTTATCTCCGGTCATTTGTGAGATTTTAATGCAGATGTTCTCAGTTCACTTTAGCAGTCATCAGTTTGAATGAGGCTAAAGACAGTACAGGAGCTAAGCTGGGCTAGTCCACTACAGGTTTTTGTTTCCTGACTTGGTTTAGCATAGAAAGAACTGACCCTCCACCCCCTCGATCTTGCTCTTCAAAAGAGTGAAAATACAATCATGCTGTAAGGTGCCTCATGTGCTTCAGATCTATCTACATGCGGGCAAGATCCTGAGTTGGTATAAACTGGCAGAGCTCTATTGACGCAAGTTTATATTATGTGCACTTGCGCTTCACAGATATTGAGATAAATTCAGCCTGGAGAACACAGACATAAATCCCATGGAAGTTTCTGAGTTAAATCCAATGGAAATTCATGTCCTAGTCCAGATCCTGCTCTCTTTTTCTTTGGTATGTCAGGAAGAGGGCAATCAAAGGCCAGAGAGAGACTCCAGTTTATTACAGTATAATTGAAAATAGAATGTCATCCAGGGGTATAAAACAGGTCATAAACAATAGCAAGGAGGAAATAAATGCAACTTTCACCAATTTGGTACTCATTCACTAAATCTGTATAATTTGCAGGTTATTATTTGGAAATGGGACAGAAATTAAAGCAGCTGTTCTCATTTACACTAGAATAACTTCAGTGAGGTTAAAGAAATTATACTGATAGAAAATCAGTGTCATTGATCTTTTAGAATCAAGCTTATATTTTAAAGATAAAAGTAGAGAGGAGTGACTTAACTTTCTCTTACTCATTCCCAGTACCTCTTTCCCCTCTGACATAGTATGCACAACACTTAAGAAGACGGATTTTTTTTTATCCTTCACAGCAGTGTAACTCCATTACTGTCAATTAAATAACTCTTACTTTACACTGGTGTATAAAGAGAATTAGGGCAGTTGACTTCCATAGGAATTATTCCTTAAAACCAGAGCTGCATCTAGTCTTCCCTTGCTGAGTGAATTCACTTTGTACATAGTCACAATATTTTGCCATTCACTTCCATTCTCTAAAGAATTTAAAAGTAAGTAATGTATGCAACCGTTTTATGACATGACTGTAACTGGCCCATTAGTCTAATTTATTCATATCAATCAATTACTAGGTTTGTACCAGAAATTAGAATGGATGATCAAATCTAAAACTAATTTACCTTTAAGATAAAGGCCTGATTCTACTCCCACAGGTGCTCATGGGAGTATAATTTCTAATGATTTCAGTGGAAGTTGGGTCTGGTCTGGAAAAGTGAGTATAATTTAGAATATAAGCAGACTGCTCCTATGGGTTGGCTGTCTTTCTAAAAAGTGCAGACAATCCAAAAGCCTGAGGCTGAATTAATTCAATTTTTGCAGGTTAGTCTAAACTGCACAGATTGAACCAATAAGTAAGTGAACAGACATTCAGTTTTTATTCCAGAAATAAGCCCCATACTTGCAGAAGCTGGGAGGGGAGCAGGGGCGCTAGAGCACACTTCCCGGCTCTGCTGGAGCAGACAGCTTGGGCCAAGGCTGTGAAAGAGGTTGGCAGGTGAGCTGCAAAGCATGCTGGGGGACTGTGACGTAACTTGAATCTACAAGGGATCTAGGACAGAAGTTCGAAAACCTGATTTAACCTAAATCAGTTAAGTGTGATACTATATCCATTCAGCTTTATCTTAAACTGGTTTTAACCATTTTGAAAGCAGTTTATGTGCACTGAACTTCTGTTGTGTTACAGATTTGAACCAGTTTCCTATCACTTATACCAGTTTATGTGTAATTTCTGTCCCTAGCCCTTATTTCCAAACTAATCTCAAGGTTGGCAACTAGAATTCAATAGTTCTTAATAGTGCTCAAGATGTTGTGGAATCCTAAAGTGGACTTTTAAAATAGTCCCTATCTGATTTATAAGCAATACAAAGGCACTTTAATGGAGGACTTTTTTTCTTTACTTAGCCTCCTGTCTTAGGTATCGTCAGCGACACAATACAAATTTTAGCAGCTTTGATTATAATTATTTAACAAGGTTAACTGTTCCATTAACTTGAAAAACTGGTTACATGGAAAGAGAAACAATAATCTAGTTGTAGCTTCTAACTGTGAATTTTCCCTGCTTGTATAATATTTACTGCCAGCCTAATTTGAATGTACATCCTCAGGATATGACATGATATTATTGCAAAATGCTCTTACTAGAGTCTGGCAGGAAATATTTCCCTGTATAATTATTAGCTATAATAATTGCATTTAATACACTTCAGTATGCCATGACTAACAAAACATCAAAGAGTATATAAATAGTTAAATATGGATGTATGTGTATCTTTTGTACTGTAGCTAGCTAAAAAGGAAGTGAGATTTAGTAGGAAATATGGATTAGAGTCTCAGCATTAGTGGACAGTTGTAAATGCAGGTCTCGCTGCAAATTCTTGGATTTCCAGCCCCTCCCCCTAGCAGGTCGTATTCAAGCAAACTCCCATGGAAGTTAATGAGGTTAATTTGCCCGAATGAGGACTGCAGGTCGTGGCTTGCGGGGTACTTGTTTACGAGAGAGATTTTGCTACTGCCAGTCTTGATTTGTAGTATGTGAAACTCTACTCAGGAAACTTTTGGAAAGTTAGATCCTGATTGACTAACTTGTAACTTCTGTTGCCATTTTATATGGGAAAGAGTAAGATGACATCCTCAGTGTGCTGGTGTAGCTCTTCAATTCACGACATGACAACCGATTCCAAAGACCAGTAAAACAAGGCAGGTGAAGCAAAGTAATAGCCTGAGTCACCTGCCCTGCAGGGACCTCCGGGATCAACTCAAAGAAGAATCATCTTTGTAAAATGGATAGGGAAATCGCTGCAATTACATAGAGTGCACACACACACGCGTGCATATTAATTAACATAGGGATATAGTATTAATCTAGGAATATATTAATACAGACCTATTCTTAATATATTACCTGTATGCATTACACAAAGCTGCATGGATCGATCTATAACTATCTTTCACCCATGATTTCTCAAACGTAAACTTTCTGTTTATATAGTTTCTGTTGCAGCGGTTTACTTTATGACTTTGTATAGCTTTGTATACGTGTGTGGAGACATCATATACCAAATATATGCACGTATATTAGCGTATATATACATCTGGGAACAAACTGTGATCGTGACAGAGATGCACTTTTTTTTTTTTAATAAAAGTTTTCCAAGCTTCATTAGACAATTGAGATGCACGGGGTTCGGAGAAAGGCAGATGTAAGTGACTGTTTTGAGATCAAGGTCAGTTGTCTCAGGGGGGAAAAAGGTAATTTCTTCTTTTTTAAGCCTGGGTCTAAACTGTCGAAATCAAGTGTCTCAGTCTACAGAGACGTGGCCAGCCCTGATAGGATCCTTGTTTTATTCATACAAATATAGAGCTGTATTTCTGGTCTGCTCCAGCCTTACTTTTACTATGTGATCTGACTAGCCCAGATAAGGAAGCAGCAAGGCGGTCAAAAGACCCTAACCAGAAGAGCAGATAAACAGCAGTGCAGTTAGCCTGCAATAAGTTTGCAACAGGAAAGGTAAGTGCAAACACAGTAACCAGAATCGCTTTAAATAATAAAGGAAAGTGGCAAGCTCAAAAGCTGCGATTTTGCAAGCCCTTACTCACAGGAGTAGCGTTTACTCGTCTGGATAACCCAGTTGGGACGTCCGAGTACGATCTATTTTTACGTGCGAGATTTAAGCATAGGGTCCTGCATTTATTTGAATCCCTCTCCTCATTGCCTATTGGGCAAACATTAAAAACTTTCTAAACATTAAAAAATTATCAAAGCCGGGACATTTTCCCCTTCAGATTTGTTAATGGCAACAGGTCCGGGCTGCATTTTAATCCTGCTGCATTAGTTCATATTTTCCAGATGAAAGTCAAATACTTAATCACAAGGGGGAAAAAAGACCTAGAAGCAGTTCAGTGAGAGATCGGCTCTTTAGGTGTCTTAATGGCACAAGGGTAAAAGCTGCAGCCGAGGAGAGCTTGCACTTTGCTATTGATGCTATTGGTTCAGTTAATTCCTTTTGCAACCTTTGGGCACGTGTGTTGTTCACATCATAAAATGTACCAAAGGTTGGCTTCGCTGTATCTCAGGCTGCTTTGCAGTTACAGCCTCTCTTTCTCTCTTCCTAAACCCTCCACCCTAAGTCTAAGCAGGCAAGCTCCCGGGCTGCCTAGCAAAACATTGCCTATAAGAAAGTTGCATTGCAAACTAAAAGGGAAGCGGTCCCACCGCAGCCCCTGCTCTAGGTTTGAAGGTGGGTAGATGTTAAAGTAAAACATTGCAAAGGTGAAATGTGTTTTTGAAAGCCCATGATTTTTTTTAGTGACCTGGTTGCAGAAGATTCAGATTGCAACCGGGTGTGTGAAGCGAGGAAGGCAGGGTAGAGCCTTGCGGGGTCCCCACCCGGCTGGGCTGGGAGGTCCAAGGTGAAGTCATTACAACACCTCGCCGGTGATGACTCATTTAGCAATAAAAGAAAAAGAATCAAAGAGAGCCCCAGCCGCTAACTTAACCAGCTGTATTCCTCCTTCTATAAAGCCCTCGCTAAGTTTCACTCTCTGGGGTGTGCGAGACATCAGTCCATGCCAGTGTGCAGCTGTAAGCTTTATTGTTCTTTAAAAATAGTTGGGCAGTCAATAATTGACTGCTTCGAAACAGTCCTGCCTTTCGGAGTAGGAGGATCGACATCTCAGGAAGACATCCGCGAAGCACTCAATATAGACCAGTGTAATAGACTTTTGAAAGGACTGATCACCTCTGATGTACATTTTCCCGGAGAAAGTATTTCAGGCCGGACCCTCCCCCCCTTTCCTGTGTTATTTACATCAGATGCAAAGGGCGGCTTTGTTTTTTTCCCTGCGGTTGACTTTCTAAGAGCTCCTAAAGCACTGAGTCCCTGCCCAAGGAATCTCAAGGTGCGCAAAGTCCTTCTTCCAAGCGGGGAAGAACTAGGACTTTCTCGGCAGGGATTCGCCCTCCTCTCCTCTCTGCCTCCTCTGGGCTGGCCGGGGCGTGCTTAGTACTAGCTATATCCGAGAAAGGGATCTCCTAAAATGCGGTGCTGGAGGTCGAATGGACGGTTCATTTCCCGGAATAAATGTGCCCGAAATACTGGGAGAGGGGAAGAAGGGCTGGGGGAGGGAAGGGCACTTCTCCGGTTGCAAAAAGCTCCCTCGCACTCCGTGCTCCGCGAAGTTGACGCAAAGTGCCTCCTCTGTTGTGTTGTATTTGGGAGGGGAGAGGGGGGAGATGCATCAGCAAGTGGACTCTGGACAGCGGGGCTGATAATGGCTCTTCCCCCTCCCATCTGACTACAGCCTCCGTTTTTCACCATCTGATAAATTTGATAGACTCTGTTTGCAAACGTGCCGCTTTAACAGAGGCGAGGCAGAGAATGCAAACTTTGCTCCTTCCTGAATCTGTCCCTGTAACACTCTTTAGGAGTTAGACTTCCCAGCAGCACTTACAGTCTGCTTCCATTTATTTCTGTATGAGGGCTGGGGGTGGGGGGCAAAAAGTTCCCCTTGCCTGCTCTGATCAAGGGCTCCTTTCTGCCAGATTTACCTTTCCAAAAGAAACATATAAATAATGTGTGTGTGTATGACATAAATAATATATATGTATGTGTATGTATATATATAATACGATATATCAATAATGTATGTGCATGTATGTGCATGCACATATATATGATATATAAATATGTATGTGTACATATGTTTATGTATATATGATATATAATGTATGTGTGTATGTATGTGTATGTGTATATATATAAGATGATATATAATGTATGTGTATGTATATATAAAATGATATATAAATAATGCATGTGTGTATTTGTATATATATGTGTGTATGTATATAAATATGTGTGTACTCATATATTTGTATAAATATACTCATAGTCATACATACACACTATATATAATGTGTATCTTGATTGATGCATGTATATATATACACAAGCGTTTGGCTCATACACACACACACACACATATATATATATATCTCTGACTGTGTATAATGTGCGTGTGTGTGGGTGCATGGGTGCATACACGGATACATATATCACTCTCTCTGCAAGATACTTTTTCTGTACGCAAAGATAGCACAGCGTTTGCCCCTGCTTGGTGAGAGACCCATTAAGACTTATCCAACTCTGGCCTCTGTAAAGTGCTCGGAAACTAGAGCTCGGGACACAGAAACCAGGAGGGGCTGAAGAAGCCCGTGACTTTAAAAGAACTTAACTCAGCCAATATTGTTAATGTAAATGCACATACATTGGAACAGGGAAACATCACATATTCTAGGTCCATGCTCCTTGTACTGATCAAGGCTGCTGGAGGCTCCCCAAGCCATCATCTTTTATAATTATAATTACACGCGTCAATCAAGACCTTCAGGCAAAGTCAGAACAAGGCAGGCAAACTCAGGAGAGAGCTCACATAAAAAAAAGTTTGGAGAACTTAGCAAGGAGCTTAGAAGAAAGGGTAATTAAGGTTGCTCAAGGCAATTGCGAGAGCTAAAAGTCCAAGCTAAATTAAATGTAGCCACGAGGGACCAGGTATCTTTTATAATGCGTACTGCCCTAAACCGTTACTTCGGAGAAATGGAGCTGTGCAATAACCGCTCTAAAGTATTTCCATGTCGGTTAATAACTCGCGGGGCAGCTCTGCGATGCGCAGTCTGAGCTGGGGCCAAGTCGTGCCCCGCTGCGGGCACTGCCCACGCCTGGGTTTCTACCAGGGTTGTCCTGGACAAACCCAGGGGCTTGGGGAGCAGAGACAGGCTGGTCTCGGTGTGCGTAGAGGAAGAAAGCCCGAGCCTGAAGGGCTCGATCTTCCTGGATCGGTGGCCCTCTGGGCCACGGGGCTGCCGGATGGTCTCTGCTGAGCTAAACGAGGGCAGGCTTGCTCCAAGCCCCCTGCCATCCAGCCCCCTCCTCGCCTGAAAGGGCAGAGAAAGCGCACCCTATTCTTTTCCGAAAAAAAACCTTCGCGAGCTGCAGGACCGACGATCTGTTGTGGATACGTATTAATCTAACTTTCCAAGGTCTGCTGTAAATACTGTCATAGGCTCCGGTTTTAATAATCCCTCTCCCGCAGCAGGGAGGTGCGGGAGGCTGAGCTTCCCGCGGGGGAGCAGCCCGGCGCCTGGCGGGGCGCGCGGGGACGGGGCAGCTGCCGGCTGCCCCCGGGGCAGGTCCCGCGGAGGCTCGGCTCAGCTTCCCCCCTGCCAACAGCAGGGGCCGGGGACAGCACAGTCCAAACCTAAATCAGATCCACAGCAAGGAGGCTTGAAAACCCTGGGCTTATTTAACCAACTGGTAACAGCAAAGTTTGGGAGTATTTTTTTTTAATTAAGTAAATGATATGTATAAAAGGCCAGAGCAGCGTGCTCTCATTTCATACCTGTCCAAGAGAAGGGGAGGAAGGAAGACATCTTCCAGGGGATAGATTCAAGCCCCCCACCCCTTGCACCAGGGCTGGATGTGTGTAAAACTTACTTTCAGCAGAGGTGCTGAGCTAGGAAATGACGGCTTTGAAACTAGCCTTGATAATGGGCAGGGGGTTTCCTACTTTTTCTCCCAACTTGGCTCTTTCAAGTGTCTCCCCCGAAACCCACGAGGGGCTAAATGCCCCGGGTCCCAGCCTGGCGATCCCTTAGGCAGAAAGGGGGAAGGAGCCTCTCCTGCAGCGGCCACACCAAGATCCGCGGTGAATCGGACTTGGGTGTAGATCCTGTTTTGAGTGGCTCGGCAGGAAAAGTTCAGATGAACTAGACACCGAGCCCGTTGTCGCCTGTTAAAGGACCTTTGTCTGGCAGCACCTGGTTGGTTAATAAATGAAGGCAACGACACCGCGCTACAGTGGGGGAGCTGGGTGCTGCCTGGAGCCCCTTCTGGCTTGTTAGGTGCGTTTTAGTGCTCAACCCGTTTTGCTTGAAAGGAGGCACCCATGCGTTATTATCACTGCTTTTATGGGGCGGGGGGAGGGAATAAAGCTCGTCTAATCTCAATAAATATCTAATAAAATATCTATAAAGATATAAAACATGTGAACGGCTAATGGGGCGGTCATGCATTGGCAGCTCCCCACACTCCTGGGGCCCGGCCGGCAGATTTGGAGTGAAGCCCTGCCTTGCCACGGCATGAGGCTTTCAAATCCTCCAGCAAATGTCCAGATCCCCGTCCCCGGAGAGCTGGCAGGGCGGATCCGACTTCTGGAGACCAAAAAATGCTGTGGGACCCGCTCCCGGGAAGAAGGAGGGGGTGTCTAGGGCGCTCGCCGGGGCTGGGAGGGGGGAAACTGAGGCTGAGCCAGCCCCCGCTCGGCTCTATAGACTCATAGCTTGTCAGGGGGCTAGAAGGGACCTGGTAGATCATCGGGTCCAGCCCCCGGCGCTGGCAGGAAGAGCTCAAGTGACCCCAGCGAGGTGACCCTTCGTGGGGGCAGGGAGACGCCGGGGGCGCAGGTGCAGCTTGGCAAAGCCCCCCCTCGGGAGGCCTCAGCTCCGCGCACGGCCGGCTCTCGAGGGGGTCAGAGCCAGACGAGCCCCACGGTGAGGGTGAGGGTGAGGGTGAGGGCGGCCGGCGAAGGGGCAGGGCCCCGCACCTCCGGGGCCGGGCGGGCGGTGCGAGGCGAGGAGGCTTTACCAACCGCGAGGCGGGGGCGGAGGCAGGGGAAGGGGCAGGGGAGGCTTTGGGGAGGGCGCTCATTGGCTGGCGGGGCGCCCCCCCGGAGCCCTCGCACACTCGCTATCTCCCACCCCCGCCCGCGGCCCCCGGCCCCGCCAGCCGGCTGGGAAGCGCCGCTTCTCCCCGCCCGGGCGCGGACGCGGACGCGGCAGCCGGGAAGGTCCCAACTTCGCAACTCCGGGAGCCGCCGGCCCCGCATGGCTCGGGCCGCCGGGCCGCCGCTCTGAGCCGCCGGGCCAGGTGCGCGGGGGCAGGGGCGGGGGCGGGGGGCAGCGCTGCCGGCCCCGCCTAAACCTCTGCTGCCGTGTCCAGGTGCGGGTGCCCCGGAGGCGCGCGGAGCCCCGAGCCCGGCCCGCCCGGTCATGCTGCCCAAAGTGGAGACGGAAGCCCTGGGACTCGCCCGGTCGAATGGGGAACAGGGGCAGATGCCAGAAAACATGCAAGGTAAGGGGCGTGCGGCCGCCCCCCCGCTCCTCCCCCGGGCCAAGTTGGCTCAACTTCCCCCGCTGCGGGGCACAGGCGGCCCGATCCCCGAAGTTGGTCCCGCGGGGGCTGCGCGGGGATCCCCGCCAGAGGAGTTGCATCCCGGGGCCCGCGGGCTCTCGCTGCGCGCCGCTCCGAGGCAGCGGACGCTGGGCTCCCGGCCGCCCTCCGAGACCCGCGCCCAGGCCACGGCTTTTATTCCCTCCCCCGCGGGAAGATGGGGGAGCCGGTGCTTGCCCGAGGCAGGCAAAGGGCGGGCGGGGAGAGGGGCAAGGAGCCTCTGCCCACCTGTCCGGACCTGCCCCCGCGCTGCTCGGGGCAGGGCCGCGCCCCGGGGCAGGCTCCGGGCTCTTCCCCGCTGCCTCGGGACCGCGCGGCTCTCCCCTCCCGTCCCAGCCGCCTTCCCCGCTCCCTCCTCCCTCCCTCCCTTCCTCCGCTGCTGCTGGACTCGACTGTAGTTTTGAATCGCTCGGGCGATTCGATATCGTGACAGCTGCTGAATGCTAGTGGAAGGAGAGGGAAAAAAAAACCCACCCTAACTTTGCCGCCCCGGGGTCCATCACCGACTCTGCCGCCAGCGCTCAACCGCTGCGGCACTTCTGGCCAGGCTCAGCGGCAGGAAAAGGGAAGGGAATAGGCTCAGTGCTGAGCAGCGGGGGCTTCTTTTGGGGAGTCACCAGCTAGTGCTGACTGAGCTCTTTGCTACTGGGAGGGGGAAGGTGGGGTCCAGCTCAAGGATCCCTTTCCCTCTCCCGGTTTCGTGTGTTCATTCAGGTCCTTGTGCACCCCTCCTCCTCCCCACCCCTCCTCCGCCTTTCCTCCCACGGGCAGGGGTTTTGTTGGATTCCTGCGCGCAGGTTTTCCGAGCAGTTTTTTCTTTTTTTGCCAGTTTTCCTTAAGGCTGCACAGGGATGTTTGGGGAGCTCCGAGTTTGAAAAGTACCAGACCTTCCTGTTTACATTCTGGGCATCTTTCAGATCTCAGCAAACACTGCGGTTGCTTGTGTCTCCTAGGATCATGAACCTGAATCACTGGGGTTTAACTTTGCCTAAACTTCATCAGAATGGGAAGGATCTGAAATGAATTAAGTTCCCATACTTTACCACCCAAAATACACCCAGAGTCCCCTGCATGTCTCTTCTGTTTTGCTTCTCTCTGCTTTGGCGGACTTAGAACAATTTCGGAGGAGAAAGTCAATGAAAAAGGAACCAATCCATTCAAAATACACTTCGTATTCAATCTGATCAATTGGGGCCTTATGGAAAGACAGGATATTGTTACAGGTGGGGTGATGATCAGAATCCAGCATGAATGGTTTTGGGCATCAGGATAGTATCCTAAATTCATCCTGTAAGTGATTTACATTAAACACACCACAAAAGTGCTGACTATGTTGATTTCAAGTTTAAGTTAGACAAATATTTACAGATTGGTATTCTAACCGAACTTCAAAGGAAACCAGTGGAGTTAAAGTTAATTGAAATACATCAGTGACATTTAAGCTTGACAGTTTTCATTCTGACTTCTAAAAGCATGTTTCATGATAAGTGGTGAAATGAAGTGACTTGACTTAGTTTTTGTTTCCATAGGCTATAGGTTGGTCCAAGAGCACTGCAGTTCTGTCAAACTCTACCTTTGTTTCTTAAGAGTATAAAACTATGACGTTTATGTTTTTGTTCACTTGTTAAGAAGCTCTATTGCTTTGCTGATCATGAAGAATTACATATTCCAATGTGGACTTTTCTTCTTTAAAAAAAGTTTGTATTTAATTTGCAGAGGGTGGTTCTCTCTCACGAATTGTTTCCCCAGATCCCAGTGGATATGATAGTTGGAGAAGGAAAGGATTTGAACTATTTATGTAAATGATCACTGAATGTGTTCTTTCTGCTTTTTCCAGTGTCTCAGTTTAAAATGGTGAATTATTCTTATGATGAAGACCTTGAAGAGCTGTGTCCAGTTTGTGGTGATAAAGTGTCTGGGTACCACTATGGACTCCTCACCTGTGAAAGCTGCAAGGTTTAGTATAAATTACTTAATAGATGATGAAGCAAAATAGTTTCATATAAGTAAAGGAAAAATGTTGGTTTAAAAAAAAAAGATGTGTAGTTTGGCTTCTTTCTGATTCTCTTGATTTGATTGATGCACAAAATTAAAACAAATCCTCTTCAGAATACAGAAGCCTCTTGGAGAGAGAGAGAGAAAGAGACTTCATTTGCAGAAATGTAAAAAACACCAGTCTGGTTGTTTTGCAGTGTGGCTGCCTCTGCCGCTTTTAAATATTTTGTTGTTGTGAAGTGATGTAGTTGTAGAAAGACTTTCATTCCTAACTGTCCTAAATATTGATTTTAGTTGATTTATATACATTCAGAGTATTATTGTTCTGTAGGATAAAGTGAAAAAGTAGTATCTTCAATAAATTTCAACTTTACAAAATCTAATGTAGTTGTTCTAAGATGTTAATCTTTCAGTATAACAATATAAAGTTCTGTTGTCATGATTTAATGCTTATTTTTTCTACAAAATATTCTATTTCAATATTTACTTGGAAGCAAGCAATGATAGTCAAGAAAAGTTATCTTATAAAATAATGCGTTAATATAAAAGTATATACTCACCTTCAATCTAGCCTATTGGAAACTAAATTCAGATCTAATGATGTTAACTGTTAAACAAGGAGCCTTTTAAGTAAAATAATGAAATTCTATAGAATAGGTTGTCATGAACAAACCTCATAAGGTTCTATATGATCATGTAAATCAATGCACTGTAAAAACACTTCACTGGATAGAAAGTAAAATGAATCTGGACAATCATACTTTTGTAAAAATCTGTAATTAGATACGAATATCAAGTATCTGTTATGACTCTAGTATACGTCATAGCTATGTACAATGAACAGATATAGTCTGTATTCCTATTATATTTGCACCAACATTCTCATTTACTCTATATAGGGTCACTTGATATGCAAATTTCAGTCATTTTAGAAATGCTGAAAAATACACAAAAGATACAGGTCAGCATCAGTAGTTCTGGTCCCCATTGTTCAGAATACAGCGGTTTACAGGCAGGTCTCTCCAAGCTTTTACGTAAGTCTACAAAAACGCAGCACTCATACCAGAAAACCTCCTTGATGGCTTGCCAGTTTTCTCCAGGGTATATCTCGCTGAAATCTAAAATAAACCATGTAACCTCATAAGCACTTGAGTGGTGTTTGAAAAATATTTGACAATGTTTTCCATAAAATGAAATGCTGAAGCCTACTGTTAAAATGAAATGGGCTAACTTTTCTTTATCTGTCATACAGGGATTCTTTAAGAGAACAGTCCAAAATAACAAAAGGTACACATGTATAGAAAATCAGAATTGCCAGATTGACAAAACACAGAGAAAGCGTTGCCCTTACTGTCGATTTCAAAAATGTTTAAGTGTTGGAATGAAGTTAGAAGGTAAGAATTGTAGTATTGTTTGTACTATTACCTATACAGTATGTTAACTATTAAAATATTGCATGTATTTTTGCTCTATGCACGTTATTATACACATCATTTACCTAATAATTTTTAAATATTTGGTATTAAAAGATGACATGCCAGTATTGTATGTTTTAAATCAAGGTGTTTTTTTTCCTGTTTATAATTGTTAAAAAGTCGTCTAAGTTAAAAAGTAGTTAAAACATACACAAATTGAAAGCTGTTGAATTAACCAGATTTGTATTGTTCAGTGAATTTAAAAATTCACGGATGAAGAGACATTATAAGCTGGACACTTTATTTGTTCCTATAAAAGCAAATAAATTGGGCTAAAAATAAAATACACTTTTTTCAATACAGGAAACATTAGTAGTTGTTACTAAATTCTGACCTTTGTTGTGAGGAATAATTTTATTTTATAAAGTGTATTTATGCTATATCCATTTTAAAGAAAACATGAAATGAAGAGAGAAATAGGAGTTTTTCCTCATGCAGAATTACCATTTGCTTCAACGGGAGTTCTGTCCAGCGAAACAGTACAGGATTGGGATAAACTATTGTTAAAACAATCTCTAAAAGCATGTCCTAAAGCTAATATAAATGGGCACATTTTCATAATCATATATAGTTTTTGAAAAGTTGAAGGAAAATGAAAGATTTGTTTCACTATGATCACTTACACATAGAAAATAAGAATGTAAATACTATGAAAAATTACACTCAAGAGACTGAAATCTTGCTGGTTCACCACAATATATTCTTCACTTTTAAAATCAAATATATACATTTCATAGACGGTAGCATTTCTCCTGGCAAAGAACCACAGGATTAAAAACACTCATTCCTTTCTCATGCAACACTTTAATTTATAATGGATGGGGGTTTTGTCTGAGGTAGTTAAACTTCAGGATCAGGCTTGACCATCCCCATAATAATGGCATTCTGTGGATATAAATGAAGACATACATTCAAAATAAGAAGCAAATTTGTGCAGTATAGTGAGTATAATGCTCAGTATGCATGGCCACAACATGCAGCTAATATGAATGTTTTGAACATCTTGGGTTTCGGTATATCCCTTTTAAATGCAGATAGTAAAATAACAGGCCATCAAGAAATACATTTATCAGTACTGACATTTAGAGCTAAGTAAACTATATATCTACTTGCTGCTGCTTTTAACTCTTTTTAATTACTGATAATCATATATAGCTAATTCCTGCTTTTAAATTATTACATTAAACTCATTTTAATTGCACAGAAGTATGTGCAAGTAACATTTGGCCTATGGAGTTAGTTGTATAGCACATTACAACTATATTGAGAATAAAAGTATGTGCATGTGTGTGCAAAGTTAGTTAGTTACTTACACCAAGAAAATTATTATGACTTTTTCATTTCCTGCAATTTACCCATGTGGTATAATGCTAGCAGCAAAAATATTTATCTGCAGCAGTTAGTAAAATACAACTATTTTTCAGGTTCCTCTAAAAGACTTACCTTTATATCCCCTTTCTGTGCCATCTGTGCAGCTTCCCTTCCTCTATCTGAAAAACTGGAAGAATGTGGCTTTCATAATTGTAAATGCCTGTGACATTTATATGTGTATTTCCCTGATAGTGATATATGGTCTTAAAGTCTAGTCCATAAATTACTGTGTAGACCAAAAATCATTAATTGTTAAAGTCTTTATGATAATGTACAGTATTATGTGTACCTAGGATTCATAATAAATTTTTAATGTTACACTAATCCCTAAGATAAAAAGCTCAAGAACTTAACCTCCAGCAATCTCAGCAGTCTCAACATGTCACCAAGCTGTCAAAGGTTCCTCTTTCTACCTAATTGCCAGTGGGCAAGGTGGGCTTGGTGAGAACTACTCACTAGTCCATTGGATATATGCCACAGTGACAGATACTGCTGTGACAGAGACCACCAATATGACTCCCAAGGCAGCTGTTGAAATGGATTTGTTTTAATTATTTTTAATTCCAGAAATATTACAAGCCAGAACAGTGTCAATAGTTCCTGAGTCAGTTCAGTCTTCTGCACAGTATACAACTTGCTGGCAGCCCTCCTCTAAGTGCATTATAGCATTTGAAAACATCTCTAGAAACAGGGAAAACTGGAAATGTTCCTTAAATGTTTGCACAAATGTGACTAAAATAACAAAAAGGAAATAGTATTTCCTGTTTTGCAAGAAAAATTATATTCACTTTTATGTCTTTTGAGCATTTTGTAGCCTGTTTCAGGCAGTTTTTTGTGTAGTGGTGGCAAGCAGTACCTGAATGATTATCATGGGATAATGTGGCATTCCAGATACTTCTCAGACAAGTTCTGGCCATAAGCCATTGCTTCCTAAGGATATTGTGGCTTGAAGTAAAATATATATGAGGCGATCACAACAGAAATCGCAAGTTATCTTCTGATACGTGTGAAATTCCTATAGCCCAGCAGTATTTGTCCCTAATCTTTATACCTCAGGTGATGTAAACAAAAGGCCAGATATATTAATATGCATCTGATGGCTAAATGTAATCAAGAAACTTAAAATTCAGTAAACTCTTTTTTTCCTCCTGGAACAATAATGCTGTTTGATCAAAGTATAATAAAGGAGCACTGTTTAAATTGCCACTATTTTAAAAATTTGTATTCCTCTGAAGACTGGCATTTCTTAAAGTTTTAATTATTATCTCACTGCCTTCTCTTCCCCCCAACAGCTGTGAGAGCTGACCGAATGCGTGGTGGTCGAAATAAATTTGGACCAATGTACAAGAGAGACAGGGCACTAAAGCAGCAAAAGAAAGCTCTTATCCGTGCAAATGGACTTAAACTGGAAGCCATGACTCAGGTGATCCAAGCAATGCCCACCGACCTGACAATATCCTCTGCAATTCAGAATATCCATTCTGCCTCCAAAGGCCTACCTCTGAACCATGCTGCCTTGCCTCCTACAGACTATGACCGAAGTCCCTTTGTAACCTCTCCAATTAGTATGACAATGCCACCTCATGGCAGCCTGCAAGGTTACCAGACCTATGGCCACTTTCAAAGCCGTGCTATCAAGTCTGAGTACCCTGACCCATACACTAGCTCCCCAGAGTCAATAATGGGCTACTCATACATGGATAGTTATCAGACAAGCTCACCAGCAAGTATTCCACATCTGATATTGGAACTCTTGAAATGTGAGCCAGATGAGCCACAAGTCCAGGCTAAGATCATGGCATACTTGCAGCAAGAGCAAGCCAACAGAAGCAAACATGAAAAGCTCAACACATTTGGGCTTATGTGTAAAATGGCTGACCAAACCCTCTTCTCCATTGTTGAGTGGGCAAGGAGTAGCATCTTTTTTAGAGAACTTAAGGTAGGTAACAAACTTATGTTATCATTCAGTCGTGAAAAATATCATTTGCTGCACTGATCTAAGCATGCACTGTTTTAAGTAGGACAATATGATTTATATTTTGTCACTGTACTTTCTTTATTTTAATGTTATTTAGACTTTAATGTCATAGGAATAAACTTTCAGCTGATTTTGCTATTTTAGCTTACTGTGAGAGATATCAAAAAGACTTAGAGCTTTAGTCAACCTTTCATATTTATTCTTTTTATTTCTTTTTATTATCATAACACCTAGGATGCTTTTCTCTCCATCACTCCCTTTCCATCTGATGATAAATCATTTACTCTTCCAAATAATCCGCTCACAGCACTGTAAGCAGAATTTCACACAAGCAAATTATACCACTCTGTGCATTTATGTAATCCATCCTGTTACTCCAAAGTACATATATAATAATGGGGAAAATTACATTTTATAATTGTACGTATATACGATATACAGCCCATATCTAAGACACTAGCTTTCCTGTGTACTGCTGAAATATTATTTTGTATAAGTGAACAATACTAAAGGCTGGAGCCTCATTGTACAGGACCCAAGGAGGTTTAAGGCCTGCTTTTTGGTCCCCTGATCTTAGAACACCAACAGACTGCTGTTTTTTGTATTGGCTGCCGCACCTCCTTAGAAGCACCCCTGCTGTTGGAGCGCTGAACAGCCAAACCACCCCAACATACCCTGACACACAAGTGGCTCTGACAGCCAGAAATTCCATTTTACTGTGGAAATCCCAAGATGATTTTTAGGTCAGCTTTATGGCCCTGTTGTGCCACTTGTTTGGCATAGAAAATGTGGGCTGGGAGCAAAAGATTTGGAATGTTAAAAGATCAATTAAAAGAATTCTATATAGAAAATTCCTTTAGATTTGTGCAAACAAACTTACTCCATCCCAAAAAGAGAAGATGTATTGTAATCCACTTCCACATTTCTTATTAAACAGCTGATCACTGCATTTCCTGTTATGAGTTAAAGATATGCTCTTGCTTCAACGTCATTTGTTGCGACAGCCAGTGCCTCTCTGCAGGCTCTTCTATAGCCAACTGAAGATGTTCCCATCACCCAAATAACTGTTGCCGCAGTGTCACTGAATCATCTCCTGGGAATTAGGAGCACTGAAGGTGGATTTGGTTAAAAAAGGCACAAGTACAAAGCAAACAGGGTCCTCGTCCAATCAACACTGTTGAAAACACAAAGGTGCTCAGACACATATGGAGTGATCTGTAAAGGCTGATTAAGAGGAAGCTAAGAGAACATCCCTATGCTGCACATGAAGTGTGGGCATGGATGGCCTGGACCTCAGATGTTTGTTCTGACTTCATTCATGACAGTGTTTGTAGGAGCACTAAATATTCAACCCAAATGAAGAAAAAGGTGGGGAGGTTTAATGAATATCAAATCTCATTTGATTTCTTTGCCAACATGTTATTTAAGATTTTATAATAAACCACAAGCTTTCTCTTAACTAATTTAAAACCCTAAACTGCAGATAAGATACATTTTTAGCCACCCCCACCTTAAGAGTCCCCTACTCTGTGAGTAATCCCACTGAAACCACTGAGGCTACCAATGGGATAAGGTATTATTTCAAGCAAATAAGAGTGACCTGACCTCACCTAAATTTGTTGTGTGTTTTGTGATAAAAACAATACTCTGAAAACCTGTTTAACTAACACTCACTTAGAACTCATCTTTTCGGGTTCTATAACTCAATCTATATGAAGAGTCTGTAATTGTCCAGACAGCTGTAACAAGGACAGTTATCACAGTTAACCACTGCTTGCAGCCTCAGCCTGGAGAGTGTAAGACAGTCTCGTTTCGTCCCAGCCTCTGAAATCGCTATAATAACCACATATTACAAGTGTCCAGTACAAGTGATGATCAGCTTCTTCAGACCCTAGAAGTACATGCACTACAAACACGGTCTATTCAGCAAGTAGATTTTTTTCAATAGACTTTATTTTCAAAAGAGACATATTTCATCTTAATATTTGTACCTTTTAAATCATAGGACCTTATACTTCAGACAGTTTTATATCTTCTGGCAGAGATCATTCCCTTGGACAATGAGCTACTAAACCACAGAATATCCCAGGAGAATCATAGGATAATGAAGCACATCAGTACATACAGGAAATCACTCCACCCCTGATAGATTTTATGGAACAAGATACTTAGCACCTTTCCACTTCCAGTGACTTCAGTGAGACTTGATGATGCTCAGCATTTGTCTGGCTCTGGTCCTATATTAATAACAGCAATAGAAATCTCAGTACCACAGTGAAAGGCAATGGTACCTCCTTTTGCATCTGGGAGAAGATGTGAAAAAGAGAACTAAAGCAAAACTTGCATTTCTATCTGGGTTTGTAATCTTTCCTAGAACCCAGTTCCCTTTCATCAGGCTGAGATATCTTTTCTTTTTAGCCAGTGCAGAAAGAGAACAGTCCACAGCATATGAATGCTGTAGGAAGTAGTTTTAGTCTGTGGCTATAGCTGAGCAAGCTTAAGTACAGTGTGGTAGGGAGAAGCACTTGTGAAGAAAGAGCTGACTAGGTTTCCAGATGAGCTAAACCTGTTCCATATCAATAATCACAGTTGATCGATATGCATAAGCATGAGAAAATATTCCTCTTATAACTCCTACTTTTCTAAAGTTAGAATCTGAATCTTTGAGATCTATTCCATACGAGTTAAGTTTTTTAAAAGATTATTGAGAATAAGAACTTTTTGTGATTGCCTCAAATATTGAGGGGGTGTGGATAAATGGTAGCTTGTGTCATGTTTCTTTCTATATAGATCATGTCATGCACAAATGGGTGTATGTTTCAAGACACTATGTTAGTAACCATGTACTGCCACCATTTAACTCGTTCCAAACTGTTTCTTGCATATTTACCTGTCTTATGTATGAGAAAAGAGGATTTTTTCTTTTATCCTGTACCAGGAGATTTGCAGCCAGAAAGCTTTAACTCAGAGGACAGGGAAAAAATGGTATTTGATGACAGTTCTTTTCTGGCCCATAGGTGGATTCAGCTACATTGGTAGAATAACTTGTTGCATTTTTCTCATTATTTCTGTTTTTCCTTTTAGTCTTCCCTTGTATTAAACGATTGCTTCTTAAAAAGAATAATTCACAAGATAACAAATGCATAATTTCTTTTAAAGTGTCTGTTCCTTGAAGCATCTGTTCAGTTTCTCATTGTCATCTTCTTTACTGTACCAAAATGCCATGCCAAAACTGTGTCTAGTATGCAGGGAGCAGAAAACCCCTACTAGTAGGAGAAACCAAGTTGTATAGCATGCATACCCTTTTAAAACATTCTGGGCTTTATTCCAAGATCCCAGAATTATTCTCAAGCCATGTACCATTATTTATTTGAATATAAGGTGACCCTGATTATAAGACAACCCCCCAATAATTCGATGCTATATAGGGAACATTTATTAATTTGATATCATTTTCCAAGTATAAAATATAATTATTGGAGGTTTGCCTTGAACTCGTTTCCCCTCCCACTACTACAGCAGGAAAAACAAATTGAGGGGGGAAGGGGGTGTCAGGTAGCTGCTTTTCCCTCTGTTCTCTCCAAACTTCTTCCCCCTGCAGTCCCTTCCTTTCTCTTTACTGTCAGACCCTGCTGTCCCTGAGCACATGGAAGTGAGGAACAAATCTGAAAACACTGACTTTGAACTAGACACATCTGGAGCAATTTGTGTATAGTATAAAGACTTAGATCACACAGAATTGATGCCTTTTACCTTTTTTGAAACAGCTGCAAGTTTTAGCACAGGTACTTTATAAACACACCTTTAATTACCACTTTAGCACCTCCTTATATGTAGCACAAACTATACCAAAAAGCTCATGTTTTACCATATAGAACATTGGGCTGGGCCCCAGCAGAGTCAGCAGGATTTCAATTCATGGTGACCCCACAGCTCAGCACTGCCAACTATCTGTGTGTACTCCAGATACACCACACAAAGGATCCATGTACTAATTATCCCCCCACTTATGACTGGAACCAAGTGGTCTTGTCATGAGTCCTAGGATACTCCAAAATATATATGTAGACGAGACGCAGGACAATGCGGTCCAGCTTCACCTTACAGAGGGTGTGGACATACTAATCATATGCAACAGGCTGAGAGATGGGATGACAGAGGGGTTCTGGGTAAACTGTTTAGGGCTTCATTTGGTGATGTTTGCCATACATTTAAGACTAGTGAAGAAATAGGACTTATTGGAAATGGGAAAGAAAGGTGCAGCTCAGCTGTGGGACTGAAGAAGTTGAAATGTATGCAATGAAGCAACTTACCATGACTTTAAAAAAGAGTGGGTGCTGAGGGAGATTGCACTTAATGGACACTACCATATGTCTTATTCAGATAGGCTGCACTAACATATCTTTTTGGCAAGCTCCCATCAGCATCTTGGCCTTTTAGCTAAATGAAGCATTTTTAGTATCAAAGGGAGGGTGTCAGGTCCAGCTCTGGCTCTCCCAGTGTTGGCCTATTATTGCAGTACCTCCAGGCCTGGTGCCAGTTCCCTGCAGAGGGAACACCCGCCCATTCTTTTAATGACCACAAAAAAAAGGTTTCCATTTGTATTTTTGGCACCAGGGTAGAGTTTCAGAGCTTGTTCCAGCTTTCCTGAGTGCCAGCCAGTACTGCAGTACCTCCAGGCTGGCCTAGTATTGCAGTACCTCCAGGGCTTGTACCCTCCTGGGGAGGCAATTGTCCATTTTTTTAAGGGCCATATGCATTAAAAAGTGGGTTCCCATCAGCATGTTTGTTCCACATGGACCATGTACTTGACAGTTATGCTCACTATTGGCTGCATTTAATCAATTTCCTGGTTGGTTTCTATTGGGCACGTCAACATGAGACAATTAATGCACATTGGACTAATTCTACTGCATATTAGCGCAGCTGGCAACAACTGTGCTAATGCATTAATGCACAGTAGCTTTAGTCCAGTGTGCTTTAAATGTCACACAAAAGGTGTTCATCTGCGCTAATGCACAGTAGCACCGAATACAGTGCATTAAGTTAGTACCTGTTATTACAGGTAGTAAATTTACTGCACCATATTACAGCACATTAATGAACATGTAGATGCACCCATTATTGAGCATTTGTTGCTTTTAGTAATAGTTCAAAGATATGCAATGTATTTAATATGATTTCCTTATATGTGAATGTAAAATAAGGGCTTTTTTCCCATTTTGACTGGGGGGAAAAAAAACCTTGTCTTGTATTTGAATGAATATGGTATGTATTAATTTTTTAGGATCACCGTTTTTGTGCTGGAGTAATATAAAGAAAGGATTCATGATATTCTTTAAATGACATTCACTCTTACCTGCTTAATTAACCCATGCAGGATGCATAGCAAATACTCTTCAAACTTGATAGTAAAGCAGTATCAAGAAATGTACTGTTTTAAGACCAATGTTAGGTCTTACTTCTCAAGAGTAAGATTCTGCCACCTTTGGAATGACTAGCAATTTAATTTATTTGAAAGTATTGGAACTATTAAAGGTATTACACTTGAAGAATTGTGATGTTAGAATATGGCCATGTATAGATGAAACAGGGGCCCTAAATTGAAGTGGTGGGCTTTTAAAAACACCGCTTCAATTTAGGGCCAATTAAACCCCCATGCTGTGCACACACCCGACTTACCTGCCTCTCTGGCAGCAGGGAGGGGAGGGGGAGCTGCCGGAAGGTGGAGCAGTCCCTGGGCTGCAGGGGGGATTGGTGCTTTCTCCGCAGCAGCAGGTAGCACCTACTCACAGGCACCCGGCTCGGGCAGTCCTGGGAAGCACCAGGTCCCCGCGCAGCTCAGGCAGGCAGGCAGGCTCCAGGCGGGGGTGGGGGGAAATCAGGCTAGCTGCCTTTCTTGGTCAGAGCCCGCCTTTCTGGGCTGCTACCAGGCTGCCTGCACAGACTTCCTGCAGAGCTGCAGAGCTCCATGGAGCTGCTCCGCAGCTGTAGGGGCAGCAAACTAAAACTACTTGGAGGAGTTTTAGTTTGCTGCACCCCAAGTCATTTAAGGTGCATTACACCACCGAATTTCCTACAGAGGCTGGAATTAATCCACAATACGCCATTGAGGCATGCAAACACCAACACAGTTAAAGTGGTGCAAAAGCATTTAGCCCGCTTTAAAGTGTCATGCAATCACGCCCCTCATTTTGTCTACACATGGCCTATGCCCCTAAGTTCCCAGCTGGAATCTACTGACTTTGATTTTAATGTTTGGCTAATATTTCAATGTATCTTCCATCAGAATCCTGGGTATCTTGCAAGAACGTATGTTCTTGAAATAACACACTACCTTTTCATGTTTAGGAAATATTTCTATAAATCTTCTTGTACTAAATGAAGATAAAGTGAGAACACAGAAAAAGCCTCCCAGTATATTGGTGTCACAACTAATCATATAGAAACCTTTCTTTTGCTGTTGTGAAGTGATTGTGGGCTCAGTAAATATTATAGGAAGGTTACATCCATGGTATCCTGGGGTATGAAAGTTCTCAGGGGCCAAGACCCTAGATGTATAGCAGGCTGTCCTAGCCAAGAAAAAACATTTTGTGCAAAGCTAAAAAAGAAAATATTATAGGAGATTCGAAAGCCCAAAGGCTGCATGGTCCCAACAAAAAATACAGAATTTTCCAGAGGCCCCCATTTTCTCCGACTAAACTATTATCCAGTCAGTCATAGAAGAATTCACCACCTGCACCAAGTCTAAAGTATTCCCTACTCCTTAATAGGGAGCAATCTCAGCTGCTTCATAGATCAGGAAGACAACAGCGCTTCCATGAGTCAGTAGCCATCAACTCTGCAGAAAGTGTCTGTATACAGACTTTACCGTGACTTATTCAATTATTTTAGAAAGTTCATGTAAGGTCAAAGTGCTATCTGAGTCCAAAATCCATTTAATAAAAGATTTTGGGAAGATGTCATGTTAAGAGGATTAACCCTTTGGAAAAGCTATGAAATATGTTGCAGCATCAGCTTGGCTAGAGTTACCATTTAATTTTGGGGGGAGCTATTGAATCATAATCCCCTGCCCTTGTCTAGGATGATGCTGTTGCCACTGACAGCTTCAAGGAGTGATCCATTTTCTTCTGTTTTATGATGCTTTAAATAGATGGAAAGAAATCATATATTTGCTCCTTAAGGAGATGGGGACCAAAATGAGAGGTATTTATGCTGCATTCTTTTGCAGAAGTGTTAAGTTTCCAGTTCCACCAACAACTTTTCCTCACTGTATTCCCTAAAATGGCCATTTTAGTTATGTTGGTGACAATTTGATAATGTTGTGAAGTTAATAAGAGTGAGGGAATGAGATGCTGGTAGGGTAAACACATAATTTAAAGCTGGATTCAATATCTTGAACATATGCTGTTTAAAACAAATTGGGAGGACAAATTCATGAGCACAAAACTCCCTCCCACCATGGTAGCTGAGAGGAAAGGGATTCCCAAGTGGTTACCCTTAATAAGCTATTCTTTCAGTCAGTTCCTCTAAGCAAATACAGTTTTGTCCCTGGGTTTGCAGTTTGATTCAGAGAATATTGCTGTTCAGATGCATCAATCCTGAGCCAGAATCTTGTATGTTGTAAGAGAATGTAATTTCATACAAGTCAATGGAGCTGTCTACATTTGCACCAGGACTGAATTTATCCAGTTATCTAAAATCATATTTCTTTGAAGATTTATAATTTCCTAAGAAACAATGGTTTGACAACTTACCTTTATTAAGCAATGTTTACACTGTTTCTTCTGACATGAACATTATCACATGTGGTTGTAGTCTTTGCGGGAATAGATGACAGAGAGGCAAAAGCTATTTAAACAAACGTATTCCATATTCACTGCCAGCACAACTCCATTAGCAGCAAGTAATTGTTTCCTATGGTGATAGACAGTGGAGTGTGAGCAAGGGTTAAGATTCCTGAAGTCCAGTCTTCTATTTACTCTAAAAGCATAACCAACAATACTATATACATCACCTTCTAATTCCAAGTGTCTACTTCCATGCAAACAAACCAAAATATAACAAATCAAAACTCTTGGAAAAAGAGAGTAAAATTACAGAAGCCCAAGAAATATTAATTTGTCTCTTGTAAGATTATGATATAGAATAGGAAATCAATATTTGTTTTTGGAGGAAAATATTAACAGTGGAACTCTTCTAAAAGTTTTCCTTTGGGAGCTGAAAGGTTATTACATTATTTAGACTAACTAATCAAATGCAATTGGTAGTTTGATGTGCTTTACATTTTCCTTGCAGTGTACATTTATCAGCTCAGGAAATGTAACTAACAGTTGATGAAAGGAATCTTCTGCAGTGTTCTTTCAATCAGGGACCTTCCAGAGCAAATAAAGAGAAAAGAGCTCTGCTGCTAAAAACATTGAGGGTAGTACTGCCCTTAGTATCAATGACCATATTAGCTAGTTAAAATACTATCATATGTATTTGTGGATTTCTGCTAAAGCTTAGACAAGAAATATATGCGTTGATTGCTGAGAAGGGAAAAAAGTGTTTCCTCCATCCTTAGTAAGCTGTTCAAATGCGAAGAAAAAATATTGGGAATAAAATATTAATCTTTATACAAGCAGATGAATTCCTCATTGAAAAATCTTTAATCTGACAAAGACTAAGTATTCTTTGACCATGAAGAACAAATGTTTATAATAACAAATATCTATAGATCTCTCTCTCTCTATATATATATATATTTATATTTATATAAAAATATACATACAATTATCTCTTTTGATGTATTTTTCTCTATATATATCTCTCTATTATAAATGTATATAGAAATATATATAGAGAGAGAGAAAGAGAGATCTATAGATATTTGTTGTTATATTTGTTTTTCACATATATTCGTATTTGAAAAGACTTAGAAGGGAATAATAAAATCAATATTAGAAAGGGAAAGCCACATAAAAAGGCCAAGGATTGATGGAGGTGGAACTTCACAAACCATCTAGAGTTGAGTGTTCCAGGTCAGCACAATGTTGGGATGCTTACTTTGCCATAGTCTCTACCATATCTATTCTAAGGCTAAACACAAGATTTTAGTATCTAGAGCTGTCATTCTGGCATCCTTTTTAAATATTCAGCTATTCAGTCCTGACCTATAAGTTCTTCTTCACTGGATGAAAAGAAGGCTGAATTTCAATGCTCATTAATTTCAGGACTTTTAAGATGGAGTTTGAGAAGTTAGCTTATAAACAAATATACATGATATTGTTGCCTGCTGTAGCAGGGGACTGGATTGGATCACCCAAGAGGTCCCTTCATTTCTGTATCTTATGCTCTTATGTTGTGTCAAGACATCCAACAAGGTCAGTACCTGCTGGTATTCCATGTGACGTGGACATTTTTCCATTAGAATAGACACTCTACTCAGTGATTTTGCATAAGTCGCGTATAGCGATCAGTTGATAATCTTGATTAGTCACCAACTATGTGATAAATCAATGACTACACCCTGAAGCTAATCTGGCATAATTAGCAAACATTATATGAAATAGAAATACAGAACTTCATTCGTTTAACTTTCCCTTTCAAAACTTAGATGCAAAACAAAAAGTTCAAGTTCAGTGCTTAGCACTGACTTTTGAAACATTCTTTGAGAGATGCTAACTATTTGTGTTCCATTTTGGTCCAGGATAGAATAAAAAAATGTAGTTCTTTAGGGACCTGATACTCCAGGCTTTGTTCAGGCAAAAATCATATTGAAGTCTATCCAAATAAAGATTGCAGAACTAGATCATAGTCAGAATGTAAGCTACAGAGAACACTCTGTTCGGTTTTCAACATTATTTAGATGTTTAAAGAGGCAGAAAGCTGCCTGGTAATTTTTCAAAGCACCTAAGCTGGTTAGGTGCCTAATTTTTGTTGGTTTCACCTAACCTAATAAGACATGTTTTAAAATTCCATTAAGTAGCTAGCTATCTGCTGTCTTAGGCTTCTTTAAAAATCTGTCCTCCCATACCTATAAGTGAGTATAGGAATGATCTAGAGGTCCAGAATAAACTTTTAAAAATCTGTACCAACTGTTAGACTCAGAATCCTCCAGCTGGCTGAGGTTCCAAAGCACGTAGGTTGGAAGATGTTCCAAACTGGGGTGTGAACACATGTAACAAGTGAACTGTTCCAAAATATCACTGACTGGGAATTGGTTCATATTTGTTATGGGACAGAGTGTGTCCATATGAATGAACCATTCCAAAATGAACCATTCCCAAATTTCAGGGATGTATTTGGTAGTAGCCATGTTGGTCTGAGACAAAAAGAAATGCAAAAATCTAGAACTCTTGGTTCAGAGATGATACCTTTTATTAGAATAACTAAGAAATCACAAAAAATTGTCTTTTTCTGCAAGCTTTCGGGTTAACACACCCTTCACCAGGCTTAATTAAAGATGGTAAAAAGTCCCCATAGGTAGGAAATAAACTTCATTTTTGCACAGAGGAAGCTGGAGATGGAGGTCTGCCCCTCTGGGTCCATGAGAGAGTTTGTCAAGCGCTCTTCGTTGTGCAGATCAGGCAGGATGCCTTCCCTGGTGGTTTCAGATGGCAAGCAGGGAGGTGTAAAAACCTTTCTTGATGTTCAGCAATGAAGGTTAAAATCCAAAATCAGCTAAAGTTTGGCATCTTCCATGTTTCAGGGATGTATTTGGTAGCCATGTTGGTCAGAAACAAAAAGAATGCAAAAATCTAGAACTCTTGGTTCAGAGATAATATCTTTTATTAGACCAACTAAGAAATTGCAAAAAAATTGTCTTTTTCTGCAAGCTTTCGGGCTCAAACTTCTTAGCTTGCAGAAAAAGAGTTTTTTTATGATTTCTTAGTTGGTCTAATACAAGGTATCATCTCTGAACCAAGAGTTCTAGATTTTTCCATTTCCAAATGTCACTTAACTGTGAACTGATTCACAATTGTGTGTGAAGTGCTACAACTTCAGCATCAGGAATTAGCACACAGCCCGGCATGGTTTGCAGTGGACAACTGGCAGGGTGTTCTTACATCCATGCTTTGCAGTTTCCAGAGGGTGTATAACCTACATCAGAGGCATTTCCAGTTCTTTTTGCTTTCCTTTCTCTCCTAACCTTCAATAGCCTGGGACTGGCTGAAGTCTGCAGTGTTTGCCTGACTTAAGGTGGTGGGGGGGGAGTGCTTGGACCCATGAGGAGCTACAGTCAAGTAGGGAATAAGGACACTACTGGTTTTGAGAAAGTTTGACAACAATATCAGGAAGTACATAAGTATGCAATAAGGCTTAAAAAGTGATGGGAAGATAGAAATTTGGACCAACTCTCAAGAAAAGCTTCTTACTGATGGCATACCATGCAATAGTTTCCCAAATGAAGTTGTGAAGTTCTCATTGGTTGAGTTCTTTAACATGGGATAGAACAAAATATATAGCTGTATGTTACAGAAAGCTATCCAACCTATGTGGAAAAGTAGAATAGATGACTTTCACTACTTATTTTCCATTTTTACTTTAAGACCCACAGACAGAAAGAAGATGCTAGGTAAAGAAGTAGATTGTATTTCTTAATAATCCGGAATGACTACTGCTGCATTTCTTAATTTCTTAACTAGTATAAAGCAGTTATCGGTCCATGGACTTTGATAGATCTATGCTATTTTACACCAACTGAAGGTCTATCCTTAAATGTTTTTAAATTATTTTTAACATTTATTTAATTAGAAATTGCTCCATTATACCAATCTAGTGCGTTCAAATCGTTGCCACCCTTACTCTAAAACTCAAGTGGGTCATAATGGCATGGGCTACATACTGAATTCAGTTGCCTAAATATTTTCCAGGTCAGCTATTCTACCTGAAGTTATCTCAGAAGCAAAAAGTGTTTCCTGCATCAGGTTATAATTTGGTCGTAGAATCTATTGTACTTTCCTTATGTAAGGCAAAGAAGTGACAAATATTCAATAATGGGCATATATAAATGCAAGTAAGAGTATATATGTTGTCCAAAGCAGAAGACAGATATTTATCTTTAACTTTATTAACACAGTCAGCTAAATTTAAGAGAGTGGTGCTTAATACAATAGGTGTCCAAAGTCCACCATCCTATTACAGTAAAATGTCAGACAAATTCTGTATTAGAAAGTGAAGAGTGAAATGACTGCAGTCACTTTTCTTTCTTCAAAACTTATCACCATCAGATGTTTAAGAGCCAAATACCCCAATCCAAGATGTTTGGATGGCCCTCCAATAATTAAATTCTACACATGGACAATATAAATTTATGCATTCCCTGAAGAGGGTGGGAGGAGGGAGGGAGCAGAGATGATGCTGGGGGTAGGCAGGGGTAGGCGGGGTGTGAGGCAGAGCTGGTGAGAGGCAGACGCTGCAGTGGGTGCAGCGAGTCAGGCTGGTGCCACAGCCATAGCCAGCCTCCTTCCCCCCCCCCCCCTCCATTTGTACTCAAATCAAAGGCAAGGGGCTTTTTCCCCATGTTGAATGTGGAAAAAAACTTGTCATAGATTCAAGTAAATATGGTACTTTTACTAAAAATGCATCTTTGACAATGAATGTTCTGATTAACTGCCTGTCTCAATTATTGCTACATTGTGGTACAGTTTGCTTAACTATGGTTTTACCACATCATAACATGCATGTAGAACTTTTGTACTTACATAAATATGATTACTGTTACTTAAACATGGTCTCAGACTATCTTCATTTTAGTATTTTATAGTTTCTTGATGTGCTACTCGGTCAATTTAACTTGGCAACAGGATTGTATTGCCTGTGTACAATGCAGAAAATAGATATGCATGACTCACTCAATCAACACTTCAATTAATATCAATAGGAATCTTGGCTAAGCAAGGGTGTACAGGGTTGTGGCCTAGTTGTTGAAGTTATTTCATCTTGAAACAGAGAAAATAAAAGTCAACTACTTGCTTTAAAAAATCAACTTGCTTCATGGAGGCTGTACCTAATAGATCAGAATTTCAGATCCAACCGTCAGCAAGTTTAGTTCCAGTTCACCTAGATTTGTCTTACAGTGTTGATCCTGCGCAGTGCAAAACATGTAAGGGAGGGCATAATAGGTACATAGATGATACAAGTGTAGACCTGGGAGACAGTATCTATCCTGCATAAATTTATTCTATGAAGAAATTAAACTCTTCATTTCTATTAACTTCTCTCCTGTATAAGATGCCAGAACAAGGCCTGTGCATGATGTATGCATAAACGTAGGCTTAAGTGAGGCTAACATGGTGCATAAGGCCTGTACTGGCTCTTGTACAAGCATATATTGCACTCCATGTACAAGCCTATATTTCACTCCATCCCTTGCCCCTGCCTTCTTTTCATTTTGACACATAACAAAGAAGAGAGTATGACATGGGCATGAATTAGGAAGTGGTTTAGGTAGACTTTCTTGAGCCTGATCTTGAAAAACAGAGCAGCCATTTTAGGCATAGCCCATGAAACCAGCAGGTAGTAAGTAGGTTAAGAAGCTAGGCCATGACCTGCTCAGATTTATATTTGACAGAGGTGTGGAAATGTGGAAAGAAAGTCCCTTTTCTTTTCAGCCAGGGTTGGATCTGAATGAATGCCGACAACTGAGAAAGAGTTCCTATTAAAGAGGGATAATTTTATCATATTTTTCTACAAACTGTCCCCTAATCCAACTGATTTGAGTAGACTTAAATTCTTTTTTAGAAAAAAAGAAAGAGAAAGAAAGAAAGATGATTGTAAATTTTTACATGCATGCTCCCTGCCTCTTAATGTTTCTACTTTTCTTAGATATTATAATGATTTGTGACATAGTAGGATGATTGATTGATATACAGCTGGTAAAGCTAACCAGATGGGATAATTTTGAATGTTTCTGTCTTGACAGGGCATCAATACTTACTCCAGCAATTATACACAAGAAAAGTTAAAGTAATCTAGTAAAGTAAGATAAAATAAATAAGCATGTTCTTGAAACAGGGATTATTTCTTTTAGTTAATTTTGGGAATTCCTGTAGTTCAGCACTCCTATATTTGGAAAAATACTAAAATCTGTCTTCACTAGTACAGAAATAGAAATCTGTTATGTTTACATCTAAATACAGCTCTTGCATTTGTTGAAAGAAAAGTTACAGAACTTTGAAAATTTGTTGCTAAATACAATCTTGGATCAAGCAAATTTAATTAAAAAATGAGCTAAGGCAACAATAAACACAGGAAATATACATGAATAAAGTGTTCTGAAAGTCAGGCAAGTCTTTTAAGACTATTAATATCACCTAGGCAGGGCCACTATAATTAGCAAAGGGTGAACAAAAGAAGACGTCCAGAAATAGATATGATGGGGGGAGGGGAGGGTGAAATGTCTTGGTTAACCTTATTCAAGTGTTCTTTCCATAGCATAGGAAATGGTTCTAGCTAGCTCATGAGTTCTGTTGGTATCAACTGATTTTAAAAGGACGTTTCCATGTTGTCTGTTTGCCAAAAAAATTATTTTACTGGAGAGTTTGTAATATACAGGACGTATCTTCCTGCTTAAATGACACTGGATGTGACAGAGAATAATATTTTCATTCTGTTGGTACAATCACCAGGGCCTATGCATCTCATCTGATTTTTTGCATTTATCAGTGAATCCCTATGGTCATATTGAAATTGTACAATCTGCCCTGAGTAATGGGTAACATAGTGAGCTGTAGCTCGTGGGTAATAGTTTGTTCCCTGGCTCTCACCTTGCTCCAGTGCAAAAGTAAATTGCTATAGCCCTTGTTCAACAGTTTAGTATTTACCCCTTTCAGCTGGCTCAGCTATACTTGCCTGAAATGGAGAAAATAGAGTCAGCGCTCTACTCATTCCCAAATACTGCCTACCTGAGTGTTGTACGAAAGAAGTAGAAGCACTCAAGCGCCTACTCTGCCCCCCATCTTCCTGCCATTCTGGCAGCCTACACAAGGAAGTTCACCCCTCCTGCAACTCCAGGCACCCCTAAGAAAATGCCAGCTTTTAGAAAATGACAGCTCTTAGTTTTCTCTTGGTTTTTTACTACAGAAAAGTAAGAGAGCAATTCCTCACTATGGATTCCTCTTTGAAATCTCGGGGTTTATTTTGTGAATCACATTTGTACACCTAATAGTCCTAACATTGCATGACATCTCAGGGCATCCTTGGAAAGTTCTCAGGGCACCCCAAAGTGCCACGAAACCCTGGTTGAGAATCACTGCTCTAGGTGTTCCCTTGGTAAGTTAACTAGTTTGTCTTTTACTTTTTCATTTTCTAAGATGCTCTTCACCCAGTTACCAAGTTCCTCCACATTCACCCTCTTTTTCCTTTCATAACCCTGGCTTTTGATAACAATGGGTGCATCTACACATGCACACTTACTGCTCAGGAATTTAGGTTACTGAGCAGTAACTATGGCGACTTACGCGCGAGTAGTTACTGCACAGTAATGCACATGTAGATGTGTTACTGTGCAGTTACACTGCGTGTGGACTGACTTGGGACTAACTTTACTCCCAAGTCAGTCCACACACAGTGTTACTGTGCTGTAATGCCTGCATGTGTAGAAGCTGGCATAAAAACTGCTTGAATGTATGTGTAGACACACCCACAATATGTATCACAATTGTTACCAGAGAGAAAATATTAACCGTTGATGTCTATGGGCCTTATTGCCTGTCTCCCAGAGAAACCTATAGCAGCAGCCAGAAGAGATACCTCTGAATCTTTTCTCAAGAGGAAGCAATTTTGCGGTTATGAGGTGAGCCCCCCCCCTGCAAATCTTGAGAAGCCAGGGATATGTAGGAAGGGGATCTTCTCCATGAACAGCGGTCTCCTTTTCTGTTGCCTCCCTGGCTGTTGCTAGAGTTCAGTCACAGCCAGAAAGAAGTCAATAATCTAAACTATATTAACTGGCTCAGGTTTCAACCAAATAAATCAAGGGGGTTTAACAGATAATGTCTTGGGGAGTAGTCTGGTTCTTGGGTCCCTTCCCCCCCCAAAAGTACCTGCGAAGCCAAGGGTTCCAGGGTATGCTAGAAAGGTGAGTTAGGAAAAGATTTGCTCACAAAAGAGATTTTTTGGGCTCATGTGTTTTATTTAATTAGTATAAATGTAGTAGTACAGCTGCTCATAAAAACCGTCATCAAGCTACTAAAATATTTTGGTATTACTTTTTAATGTGAATGATACTGGTTCTGCCAAGACTTTTTACTACTAGAGGAATCTGACATTGATGCAGGATAGACAGAGAGACTAACTTTTTGTTATATGTTTCTACAACACCTAGCACATTTGACATTTATCTCTAAATACTAGTGATAATGAAAAGCAAGAATAGGTACACTGAACTTAATTTAAACAATCTTAGTTTTGCAGGGTTTTTTTCCATTGGTAGCTCTTGTTGCTGAGAGTAACAATAAGCCTTGCATGGAATTATGCTCAGGGCCGATACGCAGGGGGTGCACACGGGTGCACATGCACCCCCTGAGTGTGGCGGTGCACCCCCTACAAAAGGCGCAGCAGACACTGTCGGCGGTGCTGCCATCACTGTCAGCGATGCTGCTGGCAGCACCCATGGGTGGTTGCTGACCCCTAGTTGGCATTCGCCACCCCCTCCCCGACAGCACCAGCCACATCTGCAGGAGCTCCCCTACTTACCGCTGCCATGCTCCCGCCACCACCGTCAGACTCCTGCTGCCGCCATGCTCCCCACAGCCACCGGGGTCATGTGTCATTCTTGATTATGCTCATTGGAAACTCTAGACCTTCTAGTGAAACTTTATGTGATTATTAGAGCTGTCAAATGATTTTTAAAATGAGCACAATTAGCAGCATGATTTAAAAAATTAATTGCAACTAATCATAATTTTAATTGCACATCTAAAAACTCAAAATTATGTACAAAAAAACTCAAAAGTTATGGAAAATTATGCAGGTACTTTTTGGGGGTAGGTTTGGGGTGTGTGGGGAATTTATGAGGCTGTGAGGGGATATGGGTGTGTGTGGGAGGGGTTTGGAGCCTGCAAAGAGGGGTTTCCGCATGCCCTGGCAAGATGTGGGGTACTGGGGAACAGGAGTGAGAGGCAGCAGCAGGGGTGGGAGGCTGCAGCTTCTGAGTGAGAGGCAGACACACACACACACACACACACACACCGCCCAGCAGGTAAGTCTGTAGGGAGGAAGGGGCATGGGGGACAGAATTGGCAGGGGGTGCAGATCAAGGCCCCCACAGTGAGGGAGGGAGTGAGGTAGAGGCAGGGGCAGGGACTACGGTGAATGGGGCCCTGCAGCCAGGGTTGGTCATGGGTTGGAGCTGCGGGTGGCTCATCTATGGGTGTAGGGGGGCTTCCACTGCTGCGTGCACCCTGGGGAGGCATGGGGGGGCACGTGCTCCCAAGATTTGTGCAGGGTGGAGGTGGGCTGCCACTACAGGCTGATGCTCTGTGCCCCAGTGCCTTTGCCTCAGGAGCTGTGCGCTGGCTGCGCCATGTCCCCCGCCCACCCAGCGTCAGGAGGCACAGCATGACATTGCGAGGCTTTTGGGTCAAAGGCAATGGGGCACAGAGCCCAGCCCACAGTGCAGACTGCCTCTGCTTCATGCACAGATCCAGGGGGCACATGCCGCCCATGCCTCCCTCAGGTGCACACAGTAGCAGGAGCCCTTCCATGCCCCTGAACGAGCCACCCCTGGCTTCATCCCATGACCTGCCCCAGCCCTGGGGCCCTATTCTTCCCAGCCCCTATCCCTACCTCTGCCCCATGCCCTCCCTCACTATGGGGGCCTCAATCTGCCCCCCCATGCCCCTTCCTTCCCCCACGCCCCTTCCCCTTTACTGACTTGCCTACTGGGTGCTGTTCCACATGCTGCGCTGGGCTGTGTTCCTGGCCGCCTGCAGGCTGTGGCTGCGTTTCTGGGTCTATATCTGTGTGTGCCCCTCCCCACCTGCTGCAGTCGCCCAGAGCCCACTCCTTGACTGCCCTGCAGTCCCCTGTGCTGCCACTGCTGCCCTGCAGGGCAGTCCAGAGGTGGCAGTGATGGCAGCAGAGCGGAGCCCAGGCACAATTAACACATTAAAAAAAATAACTTGAACAACAATTAATGCATTAATAATGTGCATTAATCGTGATTAATTGGCAGCCCTAGTGATTATCTGTATTTGTAATATTGCATAGTCTGTATTTTTCATTTCCATTTGTCTCCTTAGGGCCTGCTTATCTTCTGTTGTCTGTTACAGAAGACATTTGATCACTCAGTCATATTGGTAACTCCCTGTGAAGATAATGGGAGATTCTAAGATAGGATTAGTGGAGAATAAGCTGTCAAGATTAACAGTCATGAGTGACTGGTGCCTCCTGAATCTGGGGGGCACCTGCAGAAGCCGCCAATGGCAGTGGCCCTGTCAGAGGGGGCACCAACCCTGCTGACTGCGTCAGTGTCAGCCATCAGAGGGGGCATGTGCACCCCCAAGCACACCCTACCAGTCGCCTATGTTCACAGTGTATACTGAGCAAGAGACATTTGCCTACCTGACTGCCATTATTTCCCTCTCTGTAAAAAAGGACAGTTCTTAATAGTTTATGCTGGTGCTAGCTGGAGTATTTACAGTTCAGGCATAGCAACATTGCTAAAGAAGCACAAATTTCATTTTCTCTCAGGATCATCATCTTTATTCCTTTGTGGACTACCCTTGACAAAGTGAATTTGATCTTTTAAAAAAAAAAAAAAAATTAAATGACCAGATAAGGAACTGTGCTACAGCAGTTCAGAAAAATTTAAACCCAGTATTCTTACAAAATCATCTCCATTATAAAAAAGATGATTTAGTATTAGTTTGTATTTAAAATACCCAAATACATTTATATAGCCTTTGTAATTATCTTATTCAAACAGAATCTTGGCACCCTATGCTTATCACATATTTATTTTAAAAAGATCAGTTCTCTCTCAAACAGGCCAAAGTTCTACCTTCTTGAGGGTCAGCTTCTACCACACTTACTCATCTTGCGTAATAGTGTGCTTCGCAGTAAATTTCACTAGGACTCTGCAGACTCTGCATAGTAAGATTCTTCTCAACTCAAAACTGACTGACAGAGATCTGCTTTGAGTTTGTAATGTTTCCTGCTTTGCTTTAAAAAAAAAAAAAAAAAGAAAAGCTTATATCACTGTAGCTCACATCTTGAGAACAAAAATATTGTTCTACTTAGGGATTTTGATCTCAAGCGTGCATGCTCACATGTACCCGAGAACATACTGAAGAAGAGGCATTTTTCTTTCTCTTCAGAAGTAGTATTCCACGTGGCTTTATGTGCTAACATAACCCTAGTTCCAATATTTCAAAAGATACAGAATTTCCCAGCATGATGATAAAGTTTTCCTGTGTTCCAATAATAAAAGCTGAGCATACCAGTAATTTCCAGTTCCTTTGTGGTTGGGGAGCTTCTGAAGACTAACTCACTCATAAGTACCCAACCTGCAATATCAGTGTGGGAGTCGGAAACAGATGTTCACTGCACAATACAATTTGTTGTCACTGTCGATACTATGTGGCACTTTTCCCAACTGAAATTGTTTGTGGGTGGAAAAAAATGTAAGGAGTGATTCATGTCCAAAATAATTATTTTTCATTTGCTAGATTCTATATTCGCCTTGTTTTCTTTTGTTTTACAAGACTGAACAACCAAAACAGTGAATCAGTCCTCTTAGTATCTATGTGATACTTTACCCAACTATATTTAAAGCATTTTCCCCCAGAGATATTAGTAGTCTTATTATGAAAGCGTTAAATACACAGAATCAAATTTGCTGTGGTAGAAATGGATGATATTTTGCTTAAGTAAATTGTGCTGTGCCCACTTACACCAACCTCAGTAACTATCTATTTTTATAGACTCAGCACACAGCCTTCCTTTGTGAAGGTTATGAATTATCATTCTCTTATGATAAACATTTTGGAGTTTTTTTAATGGCTTCTCTATTTCTTGGCAATTATTTTAGGATTCTTGAGGCATTCAAACAACCTAGAAAAATTCTCTTTTAAGACTTGCATACAATGCCTAGCCTTGATTTGAAAATTTCATGAATATTACAAAAGCAAATGCACTAGATAATACTCTGAGAGACAATGGATTAGTCTAGGTGCTTTTTGAATTAAATATTAATTTTTCAGAGATGCATCAAACATATTTAACAGTGGATTGGATGCAGAAAAGCTACTTGAAATCAAACCTACCATGTGACTGTATCTATGAAAACAATTTCTTTACAATAAGTGCCCTAATGAATGTCAAAGATGTGATTGTCATAACTGAGGGGCATTCTTACTGTATCTTTACATCAGAATCCTATTATATAACATTCAAGATATGTTTAAAAATTAAACATCTAGGAATATGATTCTGAGCCTACTGAAGTCAGTGTCAGAACTCCATATGGTAACAAGTAGTTGACTTTTGTAGATTCAATACAACATGCTTCAGATGTGAAAATAAAGAAAAAAAGAATTGTGTGTAATGACAGGGTCCTAACAGGAGTAAAACAATTTTAATGCTATAAAACCAAAATACTGATTTATTTTTTTATAAAGGCATATGGTAATACTTGGCCATATTTCTGTAAAAGTGATTTTGGTTTTACTGCTTCGAGTGTCCTGACAGTTCAGTTTAGTACCATATGTAAGAAATACTTTTGTCAATGCAAAACATGAACTGATTTTCGACTTCACATTTTTCAAACTACCACAACATTCAGCTTCAGGATTCCCACATGGTCCAGCAGCCTTTATAGTTTTAAATGCAATGTTCAGGAATATTTTTAATGGTGGGCATTATTTCTTCAAATGGATTTCCTTTAAAAGCTTAAATTCTGTTTCTGACTTTCAAATTCTTCATGTGAAAAAAAATTTAAAAAAATAATTAGGTGACCAGATAACACACACTGTGCTTACAAGCAGTGCATTTTTGAATGTGTGCCTTCATTTGTACATGGATTTCATTGAGGTTTTCATCACGTAGGTGTTGGCAAGTGCCAAAAGTGACTCAGGATGAGACTTATGTCTGCATTAGAACAGGGATTTAGATGGATCTAGCTGCAGTTACATTTCTCACTTCATCATAATGCCTTGGATTCTACAGACAGATTTTTAATTTATGAAATAGACAAAATTAAATGTCCATACCAGACATGTCATTAGGTTAAGGAGAGTAGAGGGGAAGGACTGTATTAGGTCTTGTTCTTTCAGCTGCACCCAACAGAGAAGGAGAAGCAGCCCAGAATGTACAAAACAGCTGGGAAACTTCATGTATAGTTATATGAATTGAATAATGACTCAAGCTAGAAATTCATTCTAATTAGGGTTTGTTTCAAATGACTGTTTCCTGGGGCTCTGTAAAATATGGATTTACATCTATGCTATGTTGTCTTGGTACAGTAAGCCGTTTTCAATATTAATACTGACCTCACTTTGGCTATCAGATAAATTGAATTGTAATAAACACTTCAGGACTTCTATAACTTTGAATTGTATTTCTGTGTATAGAATGTGGTTCTGTAAAGTTTGACTGTAACTTAGTATTTCAAACATGACGGGATTTTTAAAATCTTTACTTTGTAAAAGTAACTGTTACTTTTTTAATGTTTTTGATGTGAATGAGTTAATCTTCTATTAAATAGGTTGATAGTCCTATCCTGACAATTAACATTTCAGTGTGAAAAAAGAGGATGTTATACAGGAAACAAATTTCAATGTTTATGTTTCAGGGCAAATTTCAGAGATGAACAGAAAGAGAAATTACTTAAATTAGAAAGAAACTGACTTACCTTTTATTAACTAGGACAAATAGTATTTGGAAAAGATTAAATCCTTGGCTGCTGTATAATATCATTTTTGTAAACCAGAGTTAGTTAGAGTGCTCTGAATCTCATCTTTTGATCTCGGGCGATATTTTTCTCTGTTATGTCACAGAGGTCACCTGGCTCATGTGTGACAAACTGCCTGCATAAGTCACAGTGCCAGTGGCAGAGATTTGTAACCATGTCCCTGGTCCATTGCCTTTGAATTATTTCACAGGCCCTCTGCTTTACATTTACACTCTGTCGGAAGATGAACAGGGGAAGGGAGTAAAATCAAGGGCAGGGTCTCATCCTGAAGGACAAGGGGAAACAGGTGGAAGGTTAATGGCCCTGGAGCGTATCCACAAGCCTCTCAGGCTTGATATATGGGCCTCAGGCCTAAAACGGGCATTGGCTTTCAAAGATATATTATTTCATTTGAGGAGAGACATTCTGGAGTTCCTGCATTTGTCTGCTGATAGATGATCCTCTGTCCACAATTGGTTATGGCGTGTGAGTTTTCCTTGGGCCTGCTCCCGTACATAAAAATTTTGCTGAGCTCTCCAACCTTTCACATGCCTTTAAGGATGGGATGTGTGCAGGCCCTTTTGGCAGGCTGTTGAATTTTTGTTGCTGCTATTTTAGTAGTTCCTTTTGAACCATGAGGCAAGTGGGGGGATGAAAGACACTTCTGTTCATTCATACATAACTTGATAAGGGTGGCCTTGTGGAAAAAAAAAAAAAAAAAAAGAAAGATGTCAGGAATCAATTATGCATGTGCATGTCAGATTCCTAAGATGAGCTCAGATCCTCTAACCCAATATTTGTATATTGGCACGTGCCTCTATAAAGATGCAGATGGTGAAATAACAATTGAGAGAACTTTTTATAGTCCCCTGTTGTTTTTATCTATAGGATTTCAATTTTACCAATAATTTTGAAATGTACTTTGATATTTGGAAATGGGGAAAATAAATCACCCAATCCATATTTAAAGGTTACTTTAATAGAGCCTTCTCTAGCACCATGCTGAATGCCTAATGGGAACGGTAGCACACTTAAACCAAGGGGTACTCACTATTCTGTAACACTCAATCCTTTTTGAATATACCTTAGTTAAATTGAACAGCCAGCGCCCAATCGTTCTTTCATGTATGAGAGTAATCTCTGACTGAGATCAGTCAGCAGGTTTAAGTACATAGGTTCTGATCATGCAAAAATTTATTACTGGATTTAGCATTTAAAACCAGGCATAATCCTACTGACTGTAATGCGACTGCTCAGTGGTAAGCATACAACTAGCAATTAATGGTTGCAGGATCAGGCCCCAGTGCTGAATATTAATAAACATGTTCATTTAGGCCCTGATTCAATAAAGCACTTAAATAGTGCTTAAGTGCCACATGATAAAGGCCTCAGTTCAGCCAAGGGACTGATCCTGTTTTATCACACAACCAAAATTCTCACGGGCTTTTCTTTGGCTGCACGACCATAATAAATTATGCACCAATTTGTTTTTAAAAAAATAGTCCATAAAAACATTAGAAGCTGTAACATATTTTATGCAGTGCCTTTGGCCAGTTAGCAGATTGTTTAAAATATTTTTACTTTGATTTTTAGAATGTTTAAATATAAACTGTTTTGTATCTCTCTTTCGTGATAATTATTTTAAGATTATACTTCTGAGAAGATTTATTGTTGTACTTTGACAGCATGAATTAAGGAATCTGAGATATATCTTTTTGCTGCAAAAAACATTCATTTAAAATTCTTTGCAAATAGACTCTACCTTAAAGGCTAGATTTTATATTAAAAACAGTGCACATGAACTATTTTAAAATCCACCATATTTCTATTTTTTTAAAACTTGCTATAAGTATCTTGGTAAAAAGGGAAAACACTTGAATTATAACAAGTCAAAATCTTGTTTGTTTTGGTTTTGCTACTTAAGCGATTTTGTATTGCATTTATAGAAATAATTATTTGATTTTATAATTTGTTTGTTAGGTAAAATCTAAACCTAGATTCACATGAGGCTCAAATTTAATTTGAAGAGAGTATTACTATGTTACGTATATACTTAAGATCTGATTCTACTCTCATTAAATCAATGGCAAAAACCCCCATTGATTTAAATAGGAAGAGGATCAGGATCAGTTTTGTATTTGTCAGTCTCTGTAGATAATGTAGAGTTATAAAACAATTATTCTCTTTTCCTTTAGAAACCTGCAGAGTTTAGGTTAGACAAGCAAGCTAAAGACTTCAGAGACATGGTTAGTACCTACTGCAGCAGTAGGAAGGAAATCTGAGGACTTGTTAAAAGGGAAGATTTAGAATCAGAAATTCTACAGAGAGAACTGAACAGAGAGTGTTAGCAGTCAGGAGGATCTGCTTTTCCACTTGTTGCTTTGATAATGGATAAAAGGCTGTCATGAACTACAAGCTACCAGCTGGGAGCAGATAGAATAATCCTGGCAGAGGGCTGGTCCCAAACTACACAGGCATTCTTTTAAATCTGAGAGAACATAGGAAACTTGTTTTTACGATCATCTTCATTATTCATGGGGGTATCTTTCATCCATGTTGAAACTGTTTGTCATTTAAGTTCATCCAAAATATTTTGTATTTATCCCTTTTGTCTTTGCCTCTCATGCAACAGACGAAATATTTAAAATATTTCATCAACTGAATGAAGAATTCCAAAGCTCCAAAAAACTAGATCAGATAGAGGATTCTTCTGCAGTAGTGGATCCCTGAGTTGTTTTGAATATAAAGATATTGTACCTAGAATTCAGATATTTGTAGGCATTCACTGTGAAGTTCACCTTCCTTTTATTCAGTTGCTCATTTGTTTCTAAAACTGGAAAGAAAATTGCAGTAGCAATGTCACCTGTTAAAAAAAATAAAAACAGTCTCATGATACAAATCTGCAAATACAATGACAGGCATGATCCTGTGAACAAACATACAAGCGCACGTGCCCACACACATACACACACACACATGCAACTAACTGTATTCATATACATTCTGTCACTGAGTTCAAGTTACTGACACACGTAAATATTTGCAAAATTGGGCCCATGGCATTTGCTACCATAAGTGCAAATGCTTTTCTGGAACTGAGTTGTTTCAACTTGCATTCTTCCAGCCAAAGAAAAAGGCATACTTAACACTCTCTTTATCATTCTGTACTGTTCATTTTAATGATATATTTAGGGCTTCATCTTACTTTGTATTCTTCTGTGCAATTACCCGTATAAAAAAACCCACTCATTAGTGTTCTGTTCCACTGACTTAATTATACCCCTTAATTAAATCTTGACTAACTGGGGGTCACTGCAGTGTCAGTGGAATTTGTCACTGTTTGTCAGCAGGTGTCTGGTCACATCTATTTCTGTTTTCCCTATTGCAGCAATCTATTTAAGAAGCTGATCTTTTCTAAATACAAAGGGCTGCTATGAATTAGCTTATTATGCTTATTTCATAACAAATTATACAAACTGCCAGTGAATCCATTCAGTAATATTAGCATTCTCAGACTCTTTATATGCAGGAATCAGAGAATTAAAAGAACAAATGTAAATCTTACTGAAATACAGTTCAGTATCTCAGATGTGCTCCTTTAAAAGACTCTCTTCTTCTATAGACTACACATTGTAGTTTTATTAACTTACAAGATAATTCTGTGTGCAACAGATGTAAACAATACATTGCAAATATCAACTCAGTGATACGTTCTCTCTTCCCTGACTTGTAAACATGAAATATATCTGAAACCCCATCAACAAGGACTAGCTAAATCTATATTGTATGCATAGCACATACACCCTGACAAATGCAACTATTTCTGTGTTGCTTAGAGTCAAAATACTTAATAGGCTGATTCTGCATTGCTTTTATAATACAATGTGAGTTTCACATGTACAAAGAGTAGATAGTAGTACCATTTATTCTATTTCAAAATTGCACGTTTTGGGTTTGTTATTTTAGTAAGTTACTTAAGGGAAATATAATTCCCGTATTTATGTGTATAATAGCCACCTAATGTGCATCTGAATAATTAATTAGTCAACTCAGGCTTTCATAATTAGTTGTTGGTATTCCAGTGTAAGCCCACAAAACACTTTCTGTCAGTCTACAAACATTTTTAATTTATTAATAGATATGTTATCAAAAAAGCTGCAGTAGTTACCTGGAAGGCATTTATTATTTATTCTGTGGAGGTGAAGATAGTGTTTGCATCCTGGACATGTATTTTCAGTTTATTGTAACTTTCCCACCAGGATCCTTTTGGGCTGAAAGCTTCTATGGTTGTTCTCTAACTATAGGGATGTACTTCTGCAAAGTTATATAAAATGTCATTCTGCCAAGCCTGAATTACCCAAATGTAAAAAAGTAATGTTTCACTGGTTATAAAATTATACAAATATTTATTTGTACTTGGATAATAATAGTCATTTAGATACATAGATGTGGGTAATAGATATTCCTAACAGCAATACAGATTATCAACAAATAGATCTGTTGGTATCACCTAGGTGGGTAATGATAACCAAGTTATAAAATATGGAACATAGTGATAAATTTCAGAATTATATTATCATGCACTTTGATTGACTCACCTGAACTCTGCCCAGCAATCCATCTTCACCACCTCCCATTCCAAACCTCTGAGCAGCTTTCAAACAGCAGCTTTTATTAAATAAAAAAACCCTTGCTTGCAAAAAATATTTCTTATTTTGCTCCTAACATTAATTTGCTATGCAAAATTGTTTGGTGGTCTAGGATGAAAAAAAAATCAGTAATAAATATTAAAGTGCAATATTTGATAAACCATCAGGGTTTTGCCCCACAAATGAGTGGACAAAACCCTCATCCCACTAGGAGGTAACATTTGCTTCTGCCACTTCTAGCACATAGATATTGGATCTTGAAAGGACATTATGATTTATAGAAAATGTATTTGAGGTATCTGTAAGCTATACATTTCTTTCTCTAGCCCAGTTAAAAGGCAGCCCTATTCATAAAGATTCTTAAGTATGTGTAATTGAAGTACACTGGCCCCTAATGTTGGACCCCCAGGACTCAAACACATGGCTTTATAGGTGATGGAAGTATGCAAACATAGCATTGTTCTCATGTTTAAACACTTTCCAATCTAAACCATTTCTAATATTTTGTCTACTATAAACACTACAATTTAATTATCAAAAAAAATTAGATGGCCAGATGTATTTAATCATGGCTTCACCACTATTAATGATGTAGTTGCATACATTCACTCCACAAACATTTTAAGCCAGCCCTATCACAGCTCTATGTATATACTATGTATCCCTACATTATGATTGCAATGTATCCATGTACGTGTATGTAGAAGAATAGATATCACATGGCCTATACAAAAATAAGAAAAGTTGATGAATAAAACTTTTTTTATTATTTCTCTTAAAATGAAGTCTAATTGTGTACCTTCTGATGCAAAAAAGAAATTTCCTGCTAAGAATGTAGGGAGAGTCCATACTTCATGGTATTATTTTATCTTATTAATTCAATTAGTGGCAACATTTATTCCTAAATATTATAGTAAATGAAGGACCATGTTGAAATAAATGTGTCTAAAAAGGGTTAGTGCTATATTTACTGTGTCTATTTTCTTATTTGTGTGTTTTTAAACCCTTGAACATAATGTTACCTTACTGTAGAATATTTTAATAAGATATTATTTTAAAAGCATCAGTAGTTACCTGGAAAGCATTTATAATTTATTCTATTGAGATAATTAAGGATTAGAGGTGTGCAAACATTGAAATGTCCTTGGTCTCATATTACCACACAAAATTCTCACCGTTTCTCTCGTCTATTAACCTGAGAGTTCAAAAAACATTTCCAGTGATACTATATGGCTAGCTTAGTTCTTCCATTTAGATTTTGAAATGGCATCATTTTAAAATAGTGTATTATGAACATGAATAAATATATTTATTAAACATGTCTATGTTTTCACAGTTAGACAAGTGAACTGATCAGAAAACTGATCAAAAGGAGGATTAGAAAACATATAATCAAACAATGAATTTTTAAGGTGAATAGGATCTCTAAGTCTTTTTTTTCTAGGATACAGTTAAATGAGAGCCATTAAGTAGGCTTTCAGATAAACTCACAAAGCTCTTATCTGTACAAATCTGACAGATCTGCCATTATTCCTGGTGAATAAAAGAAGTCATATCATTCAGTTTCATTAAAAATGCATTAATCCTTTTTTAGTAACCTTCTTCTAATTCATTGATTCAATTATACACTGAACAATAAAAATGTTTGGTATAATAAAACTGCAGTATTAAAATGTGTTTTGTCCATAAATATTATATTGCTATGACATTATAAAAGGTTTAAAAATATTAATAATAATTAACAAACATCAGGTTTTGGGGGCAAAAATGTATTTTTGGACATGTATTAAATGGAAGTTCAATATTTAAAAAAATAAAACCTGACATTGTTGCTGAGACATCCTATATAAATTATATTAATTGCTGCCATCATTTCATGTGTAGAACTCCTACTAAGGCTAATGGCAGTTAAGAATTTTGATTGGTTAAGGGACCAGAAACTAGCAGATGAAGCATGCATGCACCAGTCTTAAATACTATCAACCCACTTTTTCATATGGATCTTGAAAGCCGGTGGAACCTCACACTCTTTTGAGCCATGTCCACATGAGCACAGGCATTTGTTTCCCCAGGGACAAGTAGCAGCCGCACACTTTGTGCGACTGCTACTTGTCCCTGGGGCATGCCTGTGCCACAAGCCCTCTGGCATGTAGCAGGTTACCCTGGTCGGGTAGGGGAGGCTGGGGCCAGCAACTATGCTGGCCCCAGCAGCCTTATCAGGGATCCTGTGGGGCTGCAACCACGGCATTCCTGCAGCTGGGAGCCTGGCCAACAGCCAAAGCATGACTATGGTTTTGGGTGGCATGCATTGCCACCATATGCGCCACCCCACTTTTGTTAGGCATGGGGTTTTTTGATCCCAGGATCTCCCGGGCTCAAATATACCCCTGTGCTGCAAGGTAGCAGTGCGGGGAACACCTGTACGTGTGGTGTGTGGCGCTGCAGACAGATCCACGCTCATCTGGATTTGGTCTTGGAGTCCATTTATTTGAACCGGAAATTTCATGGGAGTGTCTGCCTCCAAGAATCCCTTTAAGCCTACTTTTGAAAGTGCCATGCCAATGTAAGGCCAAATCTTGATGAACTTATCACTTTCACCTCAGTCCTTACTCAGACAAATCTCTATTGAAGTCACTAGAGTTTAGGTTGAGAGAGAACCAAGTGAGAACCTCAGGATTTGGCTCAGATTTAACAGGGAATATTGTGAAGGTTGTATTTGTCAGACAGTAATTACAATACCTCAGAATCTCAAAGGCAATTTTAACAACACTGGCACTAGATCCAACTTGATCTTAAAGAAAATGCACTAAACATGAACTCCAGGATTTAAGTATTGCTGTTCGTTTTGCTGCTTAGGTTAAATAAAAGAAAATGCCTTGCAAGCGTTCCACTCGTGGATAGCTTTTTTTTCTTCCTTCTATTTTTGACACAATATTATTAGTTGACCTTTCTCCATTATGTTAATTGATTATGGTAAAGGGAAGATGAGTAGATTTCTGTCTAAGATGGTAAATTTTCATGACAGTTGTGCAAGGCTGGTATCATTTCTATAAAAATTCCAAAGCGAGGCGAGGGGGAAGAACACTGTATTTTCATTAGTCAACCCTTTCCAGCTTTACATTCATTTCTCTGCAGTAAAGCAGAGTTATTAAAAGCAATGACCTGAGGTCTTCATTCAGATATCAGGCTTGTGGTACTGTATAATTTGCACCATAGGGCAGAGGTCAGACTGACGCGTCTGTTAATGCAGTCACTCTGGGATAAGATCAATCTCCATACTTCACCATATTGATCTAATAGCTCATTGGCACTTCCCTACTTGAATTGATTAGCTCATGTGTGAAAAGAGATTGATATGTTTCTGACCCTGAGGATTCTATCAGGGGCACCACTCATGACAGGAGAAGTGGTTGTTTTCACTACTTCATTTGGGTGGCTCATTATGTGCATGCCTCGCAGGGAATAAGGGTCATATAATTGTTTTATCAATTATTCAGCACAAAACATCACATATTTTTTTCTCTGTTTTGATGCGTACTATTACTACAGTGAACCTTTTACAAAAAGGGCATTACAAAGTAAGCTTGACTAACCTGAATGCTATAAGCATGACCACATTAAACAACCACATGCAAGTGATGTTAAGATGCTGTTTTTCCAGTACACAATAATCATAATAGATACGAGGGTGGGAATGGACTTAATGGATTATGTAGCCCATTCCCCTTATATCATGAAAGGATACTGAAGGTATATATAAATTAATCACATTTGAACTGCATATACCAGGGGAATGGTAATATTGTAGGTAAAGATCAAGCTTTTAAGTGATCTTTATGTAAGCTATACACTTTAAAGAGATAGGATTTCCATGAAAAAAATGGCAAAAAGCATAAAACATGCACATTCTAAGTTAAAAAAAAAGTAATTTCAGGATTCCAGATTCAGTCTAATTCATCAGCCAGTCATATGGTCATATGTTTGCAAAATGCCTATATTTGCTGCAGTAGACTGCATGTAATGCTTTGTAATTTCATACAAGAGATGACAGGAAAAAAAGCTGTTGCCAGAAGCCAAATTTAGAAGTTGGCCAAAGCTGGACTAGTTTAAAATGTAGAAATTATTGTATAGATCTTATAATGATCAAGTCATGCAAACTAGATATATAATTCTGCAGTTCTGCCTGTTGAAGTCAAGAAGTTTTGTCCAACCTGAATGGCCTGATCAAGCTCTAGTTTATTCATAAAGTATTTACTATAAAATATTATCAATCCAATTTCAGATATGTAGAATGGCAGAACACAAAGGTCTGGAACATTATAAAAATATGGAGCTAATCATTTATATTTTATTGCTAAGATGTCCGTGTGTGTAATAAAGAGATAGAGAATTACTAACAATGTCTTGTTGTATTATTTCATTGTACATTCTTTGTATGGTGAAAGGTAGATATTTTTTCTATTTACAGAGAAGTGTCCATGAATGTTCCACATAGTGAGGCAGCCCTTTACTATTACTGTATTCATAGTAGCATATAAAAAAAAAATCAATTGAAGCGCGGGCTACATATTTTAAAGACTGTATTAACACACAGTGGGTGCATCTATACAAGACACTTAATGAACAGTAGACTAATTCTACTGTGCATTAGCACATCATGGCAACAGCCATGCTAATGCACAATAGAATTAGTCTACTGCGCGTTAAAAAATCACAAAAAGACCATGTGCCTTTGCTACTTATATTAGAGGTATTAAACTTAATGAGCAGTAGCAAAGGCATGTGTAGATGTACCCAGTGAGAGGCAGTCATGCCTTGCAAAGTTTACAGTCTATATAGACACAATAGACAAAACATAGGATGGGAAACCAAGGCACAAAAACTTCTTTGAAGTCATAAAGCAAGTTAGTGATGGAGTCAAAAATAGAATTCATATCTTGCCCTAGATGTGTGTTCTCATCTTCATTTATATTTCTAAATCGGTTCAGCCTATGCTTCATACCCAAACATTCCTACTTTCAGGCCCAATGAAAAATATCTTGCATTTGAAAGTTTTTTAATCTAATTCTATCTCAGCTAGGCAGTTGATTCAATACGAGATATCCTAAGAGATCCTTGCTAGGATCCAAACCCGTTCACTTCCATTGAAATATTATTGCACCTCATGAAAAGCTGTTAAAATTAGATCATCAGTAACTGCACTTATGTTTGAATGCCACATTCTCTTTGTAGTCATAGTGAAATTTGATAGATTAATTACAACAAAGTAATTAGCACACAGACTTCTCAGCTTTATTATGAATTACTAGATCCTAAACATATGTTTTGTGAAAATTGAATTCCCCACATTTTCTTTCACAAGCTAATAGGAACATAGGACTGGAAGGGGCCCCAGTTCATATTATTGTCCACTGAATAAATAATAGGTAATAACTGAGTTCTTGAAACATCTAGTATCTCTGACAAATTACTTAGCATAATACTGTAAGCAATGAGTGAAAGCAAGATTATCCTCAAGGAGCTTAGTTTTTTTCCTCATCCCCTGGCTGACAACCAGAAATGAGCTGATGAAGCCCAGTTACTTGGGGGCACAGCTTCTTTAAATTAAACTAAGGATGAACCAACTCTTGCATAATGGCATTTAGGGACTAAGAGGCTAAGTGCAGACATTTGTGGGGGTGTTAGGGGGAGGTTAGATTGGCCACCTGATCTAAGATAAGTCGGGATGGGGGGAGCTAGCAGGGGTGTTGAGGGGGCAAGCAGGCTTGGGGGAGATCAGGGGATGGGGGGCAAGGAGGGGCAGACAGTGTCTATGGGAGCAATTGATGAGATCTGGGATGCAGGCGGCATCCATGGGGGTTTGGCAGGATCAGGGGGCTTGTGGAGTCCACAGGGGTGCTTGGGGGGAAGCAAGGGCTATTTTTAGCCCCCTGACCTCCTCCCCCTGACCTCCCCCTAGTAAACCTACACCCCCATCCCTCCAAGACTTACTTGCTCAGCTCCCAGCAGTGGTGAACACTGACAAATCCAGTGGCACCCAGAAGAGCATGCAGGATGGGAGTTTTCATGGGGTGGCTAGTTCACAAGGGGGAAGGCAGCAGGGTGCTAAAAATAGCTTGATGCTGGGTGGGGACAAGAGGTGTGAAAAGCACAGCCCTGGGCCTGGGGCCAGCAGCTGGCCTTCCCCAGCCCTGGGGCTGTACAGGTAACTGTACTGAAGTTCCATACCCTGGTCTAACCTAGATCAAGTTAGTCTGATACTACATTAATTCAGGTCTATCTTAGACCAGGTTTTGCTATTTTTTAGACTGGTCTGTGAGTGTGGAACTTCTGCATAGGTTTAGATTGATTTCCTATCACTGAGACAGGGTTGGAGTGTAAGGTCCACACCAGGATAAAGTTATATTGCATGGCCATTTTGAACCCAATTTAACCTCCCCATAATCTCCTTTGAATGTCTACACTTAGCCAGAAACATTTAGAGATGTCCCCCATAAGACTATGACAATGGAGCAAGCCAGAGACTATCCAGAGACTACTTCAGAGTTCCATAGTCACTTTTGGTTGTAAAGTCCCTCTTCATATTCTGCTTTGTACAGCAGTAAATCCCCTTACCAGCACTTAATAACAAGCAACCAGAATGCTAACTAAAAGAGAATTTTTTTTCTTGTCATTAAATTGTTTCTGAAGCAAATATAATACCAGAAATACCAGTATTTATCTTTACTCTGACTTTAATATCTGCATAAAATGTGGGTAGAATAGTAGCAGTCCTATTTTAATTATACTTGGGAGATTTTCAAATTAGAATACAGGAAGCAAGAGGAGTAAATGAAACGATATCATATAAAGTGAAAATGGGAACAACATTTTAATGTTCACATGTCTATTCCTTGAACCTGTTCCTTGTCTCAGCCAATGTCACCTACTTTTAAAAGCACAGATCTGTTTGCTCTGTTACAACGGGGGGGGGGGGGGGGGGGGGGGAGAGATAACCAAAAAATAAATAAATAAATTATTTTACTTATTGACATTTTAAGTTGAAAGAATTTAGTCAAATGACAGTAGCTGGGGACATACCACTAAACCATGTATGGCATTTCCTAGAGGACCAAAAATCATCAGTCCTTACTTTTCCTGCCCTGTTTGCCCCGGAGACTTAAGTAATGGTATCCCCTCCTGTGCTTTTAAGCAACTTTTTCCTGTTAAATCATTCACTATTCACTCAAGTAACCAGCTTACTTGATGTCTTACAGAAAAATAATGCTATATATTTTTTCTCAGTTTTGTGCCCAAAATCTGTCAGTCTCATTAGACGACCTTTCTAATTTTATCACTGCCATTCTCTTGTTATGTGGTTTTGAGAAAGTCAGACTAAAAGATGCTCTCATTTATACTGGTCTAAAACCACATGAAATCTACTTACTGAAAACTAAACTCTAGCCCTCTGTTCCTCAGCTTCTTCATCTGAGGATAATGATGTGTATCTACTTCTCAGGCCATTGTGAGAATTAACTTTTTTTTTATTTATTTACTGCTTTCGGAAGATGGAGAGATTCTAAAATTGCAAGCATGTAAATAGCAAGCTGATGAATGCGTTATGAATATCAAAGACAGACAGAAAGTATTAGATGATTGACTATTTTGTTGTTATTACTAATACTGGCTCAAGTGTCTGCTCTTCACTCTTGTCTGCTGCAGACAAACCTCATTCCCACTTCCATTACATTATTTTTCCCTAAATCTGTTCTGCAGTATAGCCTAATAGTTGGGGTAGTAGGCTGAAACCCAACTGCCCTGAATTCTATTCCCAGCTCTGCCATTAGCCTGGTAAGTGACCTGAAGTAAGTCACTTTCCAGCCTATACCTTTGGTATGATGATCCTGATCTACTTTTTATAGTCATTTCAGTCACACTATGTGAAAATCACTCTAAGAGCTATGGACTATACCGGATTATTATTTTTGGCAGCTTCCTAAAAATCCCACCCTCCTATCTGTGACACTTTCGTTCTATAAAAAAGATACCCATCACTCCTCCAAAACTAAAAACCACTTTCTTTTGGCTTGCGGTGGTTTCTCCTACTCCTCATTCTCATTGAGCTTGGTGAAGCCTTTCATACCAGGGCTCCCTTCCTCTTCTAGAGCTTCCTCTTCTAGGTCCAAAGCATACTATTTTCAGTCTGTTCTTGTATAACTGATACTTATTCTTTGTCATCATGTCTCCAGTCCAACCTTTCTTTATGGTCTGTTCCCAATATTCTGCACAGGCTACTACTTCTGGTGTTGGTGTTCCAGGTTTTGGGGGGTGCATTGTGGTGCTACAGGGCATCTCACGAGATAACTAATTACTCTTTCCATGTCTCTCCTGATGACTTTTCTCAGTATCAAGAGTCCTCTGTACACACAGTACATTTGTTGATCTTCTGTTTTATTTATCTGTACCTTGTCTCTGCTGTAGCCTAGCATTCTGTGTTCATATGGATAGTACCTACATATACCAGTTCATTGATACACATTTTTCTCAGTCTCCTCATATGTTCATTTTGATCACATAAGCTTTTGACTCACCTGCTTTCATCCAGTTGTGTCAAACACCTGGGGTAACAGAAGCATCCTTAAGTTCTAAATTCTTCATTGCCATTAATACACCCCTAATACCATTCCTGAGTCTGAAGCTACCTTATTCCAAATCATTTATATTTTTGCTCCTCTGACCATCTCTCCAGCATTGCTTATGTATGTAACTGCCTCAGTTCCACCTATTCTGTAAATTGCATTAGTACCATTATTTCCTAATTCATCAGCCATTAATGTTTCCTTCTCTTCATCATCTTCAACTCCAACAGCCTCTCTCCACTGCCCTGACCAAGTATTGGCCTCTACTGTATCTCACCATGAAGTATGGATGCAGTTAGGATGGGAACCATCTCCCTTGCAGCTCCTGGCAACTGAAACAGCCTTCTTGTGTATTTTTACTTCATTAATAAATTGTCTCCTTTCAAATCTCAATCAACAATACATCTTTTTCTCTCAGTTTCCCTCTCCCTTTGCTACAGTTCTTTTTCTGTAGCTGGTCTATTTAACTTTGTAAAGTACACAGCAGTAGAATTTGCATGAAAAGTGCAATGATATATTGCACCCTCAGCCTGGATGGCTAACAGCAAAATACAGATATCAGTCCTCCTGTTTTCTATTACTGTAGTCACCAGTGGGCCCTAACATTTTAGAAGCACCCATATATGGGCACAGGGAAAAAAATATTACATGATCATATATATGTCAAAGGAGTTGGGGAGGGGGGGATTTGGATACTATGACTAAAATGCATTTTAATTCTTGAGAAAAAATAGATCTACATACAAAGAGTACAGACCTTCTCTTTAAAATATAAATTTGATCATATTGGGTGCATCTACACCTGCTATTAGCATGGAGCAATAAACTCCTGCGCATACCGCACCAGGGTTTATTGCTTCTGGGTGTTGTGTTTGAAGGCACACCTGGGACCACAGCAGGGACCCAAGGTATCAGCCTGCCAGCCTGGGGCTGCTCTGACATGGTTCAACGTGCTGTGGAGGGTCTGGCCGGGGCATAAGGGTGCTCCAGTGTGGGGTAGCGGGCAGGCTACCCCACACTGAAGCACCCTCATGCTGCAGCCAGCCCTGTCAGCCTCTGCATGTGCATTGCTGCACACTGAAGAACATAAGCTAGTACTTGTAATCACAAGTACTAACCTGCAGCAGAGTTAATTCGTTTCCTATGGCCTAATAGGGCCTCACGTGTAGACTTTGAGTCTCTACTGCAGAGCTAATTAGGCAGCTCCGCAGTAAACATCTCATGTAGACGTGCCCACTGTCAGACATAATGCTTCCTATATAATATATTGATTATAATTAAGCAAATAAACAGTATGGTTATAGCACTAATGGATCTTTATAGGAATCCACATTTTAAATATTTTATTATACACTCCTGAGAAATTACACATTACTGTGGGCATAGTACATATAATTACAAAAATACCCCAAACCTTTATGCCATTCAGCATAAGTCTGTTCCAACTTAAGATCTTGGTGTTTATTAGAGATGGCATGAGGCATCCAACATCTTATGTTCTTTCTGTATTCTACCCAGGTATATAGGTTTAGCCATCTATAGTTTAATACCCTGGAAAAAATTTAAAGCCCACATATACTACTGTAATGTCAGAGTAATTCCAGAGTCATATTTACAGGTGAAGTCAATGAAGTAATTTGCAGACTAACATTGATGTAGCTGAAAACATAACATAGCACCTTCTGTACAAACCAGCTCTTGGAAAATATTATAGATGTAATTTATTTAAAGGAGCTATATTATTCCTTCTTTTTCTTGTTCCCAATTCTTTTTCCATTATCCATACTCCCTTGAGTAACAGTAATGGAAAAGAAGAGATGTAGAGTGTATTAGACAGGAGAATACCCGCATAGCATAATTTAAATGAGAGCCAATTTAAGCATCTCTCGTGTTAATGCATGCAAAAATCAGCACTACAGGGCATGCAGCACTTGAAAGTACAGAACCCTAAGTTTGTAGAGAGATTATTCTGGTTGTCTTTTGCCTTGATAAAGATTCTTTCTAAAATTAGCACATCTCTGTTGAACCACAAGTTATACATATATTTTCCATATTATTTTAGTTGACTGAGTGTTAATGGAATATTTCTTATTGTGAAAAATAAATTTGGTTCTTACTAGGACCTCAGCTTTAATCTTTCATACTATTAACAGTGCAGCTCTATGTGCTGTATTGATTCTGTAGGGTTTTTATGTTCCTGGTTTCTAACAAAGTTCACAAATGAGAGATAATACAGGTGATAAAATTTACATACAAACTATTACAATAAGGACCAGCTAGAAAAACAAGTTAGGTATGAAAAGAATGACAGAATAATTTATCCAATAAATCACTAAGCAGGAGATAAACATTAAATATTACTATTTTTTCATAATGCTAAAATACTTGTGACAAAAGAAGTCAATAGAGGCCTTAATCAAAGGCTGTCATAGCATATTGCATAACTGCTGATTCATTGTATTCAGAATAATCTTTCCATCGATGCTTTAAAAATCACTGGGATTTATCCTGTTTTGATTCCCAGGAGCACACCAGTGTGCATTCCATACGCTACTTCAGTCCCAGAAGCATACCAGTGAATTTAATGGGCCCCATTCTGATTTCCTTTATATTGAAAACAATGGAGTTGACTAGTGTAAGTGAGAGAAGAATCGGGTCCATTTGTATTTTTGCGTTTGTCATGTAAGAAGCATAAGCAGGAATACATAGCTTTAACAGTTTTTTTATTTAATTATGGGCCCAATTCTGCATAGTTTTTTTACCTTCTCTACTGTAATGTAGTCACTCCCAGGAGAAAAGATTAGGCACAAGAGTAATAGACTGGGTTCTATTGCCCAAGTCCAAAAGAAGGTTTCTTCTGTTTCACAGTAAATGATGTACAGGGAAGTGCAATGTTTCTCCACTCTTACTTTTTCATCCACATTGAGAGGAAAGAGTCACTGCATCATAAGCAGAATTTTCAATTAAAACTCAAAAGGGCTCCTTTTTTAGTAAAAAAAAAAAAAAAACAAGGTAAAACAAAGCAAAAAAAGAACCTTAGGAATACACATCTATAATTCATCAAAAATAATGCTGACTACAAGATAATATATAATCTATGTATAATCTAACACTGTATACAGAGAGACAAAGGTGTTTTTTCAGAAAAGCCAGTTCTAGTATTTTTGTATGTTGTGTTTGATACAATGTAAATATGCCAGTATGACCTATTTTAACTTTCAAGTCACTTGTGTGAAATGTTGAGAGCTTTTCTTTGCCTCTTCCATGGAGCTATATTCTCCTGACTGTGGAGGTCTGGAAGATCTTATGCTTTCCCCACCCCCTTCCACGGGTAAGAAAAGATCCCTCTCTTCAGTAGAGCTTCCATTTGCTGCTCTCCATAGGTCCCCTTTGGCATTATGGGGCCCCACACATACATCTTTGTGCTGTATAACCTCAGAAGAAGAAGACAACACAAGCAGGGGGAGGGGGTTCATGCTGCTTTTTTTTCTGGAAGTGCTTTGCTGGTTTGGGCAACATACAATTTAGACATGGCCCTCTTCCCCCTCCCACCAGATCCAGACTTCTCAGTGGCTTTATGTACAGCTGTCAGACACAGAAGAGAAGATGCTGCTGCTCTCCCCTTGTGTATTCCTTAGCCTGGTTTCTCCAGCCTTTCCAAGATCAGTACAGAAACCCAACCCTCCACCCCCCCATATCAAGACTGTTAATGAAATATTTGGTCTTTAAACATAGCTCTATAAAATGCCTACAAATTCACAACAGGAAACTATGACACAGTAACCAGAACATTGCAGTTGCAGGTCTTTTATACTGCATATTCTTTTTTCCTACATGTAACAATAGTGGCAAAAATGGAAGATGCAGTCAGTGTTTGTCTGTAGCAGCATATCAGTCCCCTGATGTTATGTGCTCATAAGTGGCTGTTACTGTTACAGGGAATGTTATCTACCAACAATGGTTAAAATGTTTCTAAGGGAAAAAATGTTTTTTTGGTAAGATTTTTTAACTCTTTACCAATTGCTGCTGCAGCTAGGCATCCACTATATTTTAATTTATCAAATGGTTAATTGAATGCTTAAGGGCTACAGCATTGCCTTGCCATGGGAGCATCATAAGGTCTGGTCTATATGATCTATAGGCCAGTCTCTTACACCATGGGTTGGGGTGGGTGAAGCAGTTTGATCAAGCCTAGCTAAACAAAAAGCATCACATCTCACTCTGAGCAAAAATAATTCAGCCTCTGACTAGAATGTTACCTCATGCTTCCTTCTTCCATGAACTGGTTTAATCCTTGAGCAGTAATGTCCCTATTAAAGTCCTGAACTGACTGACAACAGGGAGTCACAGCTAGATATTCCAAATGTTGTTTTTTTTTAAAGTAAAATATCTTTCTAAAGCCACTTTCATATGCCATCAAGGAGCAGTAAGTGGTGCATAATACATATTTTTATTCTTCATTTCTGGTTAAATCATGTTATAATGGACAGTTGGCTAGTTTACCAGTTAGCACCAAAGTACACTAAGATATCCATGTTTGACGTTATCCAAGGCCTGATTCAACAAATGCAACTACACTAGTGCAAAGTGAATACAAACTTCTATCAATTCATAATTGGTTTTATACCCACTTTGCATTAGTATGAACTGCTACAACAGGCAGTGACTCAAAGTACTATTTTGTTAACTTAGATCCTTTTCCTTGTTTTAGAAGGGGCAATTCAATTAGAATGTAACATCATAGTACAATACCAGATAGAAAGCTGAAACAATCATGGTTAATATTCAATCATTTTTTCTTGGACTTTGTAGCATTTTATGACTGAGGTTACAGATAATCATAAAACTGGATGATAGCATTCACTGATGCAGAAAGTTATATTCATTTTCTTTTAAAACTACATTGATTGCTACCCCCTGCACTCTTAAGTCAGCTTTTGCATAAAAAAAACTTCCTATTGTTATCTATGACCCATCTGGATATGCCAAATCTTTCCCCACCTCTGTAACAATTTAGAAACCATGCATGCATTCAGGGGAAGAAATTGGCCCTTAGTGTGCACTTGTCTTATAAAACTTTGATTTGGGGTGATCTGCTTCATGATCACATAAGAAAATGTAATAACTATTTGGGTTATATATCTACAATGACTTTTGAGTGATCTCCAAACCATTCTTGAAAAAAAGTTAAATCATTCCTTGAACTTCTGTGCTTCAGGCTGAATGGTTCAGACAGATGTTTAATCACTTCAGATTCACTAGGAAATGGCTACTCAATGGCCGTAGAATTAAAAAGTGGCATTGTGATGTGAATCCTTCAAACTACTTCTACATCGGCTTTGACTTTTAGAAGCATAAGTAAAAACAATTCAGCTGCATCCAACACTTACAGCATTTTTATCATGTCAATTTCACTCATTAGATTTTAATTTTAAATCATTAGATACCCTCTTGAATTTTTACTACCAGAAGAGCACAAAGATATATTGCTGATTGATGCAAATTCAAAAAAGCAACTGATGTTTGCATGCAAAAAAAATCCTCACAATTGTCAAGAAAGGAGATATAGAATGGATAAAGGGGGAGTGTAGTCTTTGACAAACCCTTCAACAATAATTATAAGTAAAATATTGAACACTATGCAATACACATAAATGGTTAATTCCCACAAAACTCCTAACAGGTCATTCATCGAGTTCCAGTTTGCAAACACTACTTGAAGAGAACTGAAATAAATCTGCAGTTGTTGATTGCAATAGGATAAGTATTGTGAAATTATTTTTTACAAAGAAGGATACAGTGCAGTTTTGATAAGATTAAGGTGCATTTCAGCAAAACATACACATTTTTCTTCATTTTACTGCTTGCCAGCTTCAATATTCTTCAGAGAAAACAAAAATTTATAATGATTAACATTCAGTGGTGTGGGAAGCATATATTCTCCAACAATACTACTCTTGTATTTTGCTAGCCTCCCCATCTACGACACCACCACAAATAGTTTTTCAGACATTTCTGAGATAACTCCTTCCTTTAACTAGAATGAATAGAAATTATTATATATTGCATTGTTAAAAAGGGACTGATACTGGATCACAATGGAGTCCTTTGGGAAAAAATTTGGCCCACCTGAGCAGGAGACTTCAGATAGGTTTAATTCTAAGAAGTACTGTGCTGTCACAGTGCTCAGGATTGCTAAAACTACACACATATAAATATCCTGCAGTGTACTATTTCATATGTATTATACTACATGACAGGCATAACCAGCCAGGACTGCACCTGGGGCAGTCCTCCCTTCTCCTTCCCCCTGAACTTTCTGAGTAAGGAGCCTGAGCTTTGAGCATGCAAGAGTAGCAGCTGAGGCTTACTGCTGCTGTGGGGAGATGTTAACTCATTTATTTGCTGCAAGTACTCATGTCAAGTGGGCAAAAGAACTCCTGATTTCAGTGGCAAAAAATGGAGTGACAGAAAACTGCTGCCACTCTACAGAACTACATTTCCCTGAGAGCCCTGCATTCACTGATACATACATCTACCCCACTGCTGCTGGTTGAGATGGGCTGGAGTCAGTGGATTGGGGGACGGGAGAGTGGGGTGCTGCCCAATCCATTCTGGTTCCCCTTTCCCCCCCCATTAGGACCTGGCTGGGGCTTGTGATCCACTCACCCACATATCCATATGATATTGCTACATTTAAAAAATGTAGAAAAAAGTTATAGGTGAATACATTTAATCCTGCTTGCCTATTTTCTATGATTATCCTTTTTTTATTTAAAGTTAACATAGAGCCTAAATAACTTACTCCAGGTTACCTACATTAGTCAGTGGAAGAACTCAGGCATAGAACTAAAGAGTCCTGTAATCAGACTTGTGTCTAGGTACTTAACAATCTTAAGCTCACTAAAGACACATTCTGAGCTAACGCTGGAAAGAAACATGCTCACATAATTACCAGCAAATATAGAGGTGCAATCTTCCATCAGCCCACACCGATCAATGGAAGTCTCATGATACAAATAAATGGCAACATGACTGCATAGTGAAGATAGCTACAAATTTTCTTTTAGCATCCCATGTGACCAGGAGATTTCTATATAATGCTAATATTTTGTTGTTAAATGAGGAGGCCCCCCCATCAGAGAAGCAGCAGGCAGGCAGTGCAATGGGTGATGTTTTCTGCTGGGCAATAATTATTATGTAGGAAATACATCACATTGTCAAAGCATGATGGAGCATGAGGTCCTGGCTGGCTCCCAGTTCTATCATTCTCTACATCTCTCTTTCTAAATTGAACTTCTGAAGTGAACACACTGGCAGAGGTGAAGTGATGCTTGTATATAATGAAGCTTGAACCCTTGAGTCTCCTTCTCTCCTTTTTTTAACTGTTTCCATGGCTCACACCCAGTTAGTCGCTCAGAGTTCAAGGAGTTTGCCAAGGAGTTCTATCTTGGCCTCACACCTAGGTTTGGGGCAAACAGTCTGTTTTTTCCTTCCCCACATAAACTAACATGTGAACTTACCTCATGGGAAGGATGGAGTCATAGTCTCTATGCTAACCTCTGCCTTACCAGGATAAAGCATTGCACTGCTCATACTTTAGGCCCCTCTCATCCTGATTATGGTGACTTTCTCTACACCAGTCTATTCCAAGCATAAAATAAGCCCATCTTGCTCATTAACCACTCCAGAAACACTCTCATACACACACACGTGTACATGCATCCACCTTGAATTCTTCAAATCTGCCACTAAGTCCTAGTTCATCATCCTCATCTTCAAGGTTTCACCGTGCATCCACCTTCTCCTATGTCTTCTCGTAGCTCATCTCCTCCCACTTATTCTTCTTTAATTCTTCTTCCTAATGGCTTTGTTTGGGTGCAAGTCCATGTCATTTCAATAGCTTTTGTACTGGGCACAGCTTCCAGCTTCATGTGAGCCAAGCACCGTCTCAAGTCTTCACTATTTCTATGGTGAAAATTCTCAGTGAATTCCATTGGCTAGACAGGGACTAAATTTAACTATCAAAGCACAATATTCACTCAGGCTTTTCCTTGCAGCTAAATAGCTGTCAAATGAATACGATATCTTGTTAATAAATCGTTTAGGTAATGCTTTGGTTACATTATACTTGTGTCAATGCTATATTATGGGAGGAAGCAGGTGCAAATTTGGGCCATGTCCATGCTGCAGCCAGTTGTTTGGAAGTTTGATGTTAAGTTTTTATTTATACAAATATACCCAGAGGATGGGCCAAAGAGCATATTTTTAATATAAATAAACAAGGTCAGTTCAATTTAAATCAAATTGATTTAAGTTATGATTTATATCACTGGTCAGGAAGACTCATTTTAATCATTGTTTTCTATAAAAAGTGCATTCCTGTTGTTTGATATCCTTTATTCATTTAACTTCTTGAAACTTTGCACTTTTAGAGAAAGGTAAAGGCTTGACTGTGTGTACACAAACTTGGAGAGAGCCAGTAGGGCTGAGGGTGGGTAATCAGGTCTGTTATCTCTCATCTCCATATACTGCTATTAACAAGGATGTTATCTCTGGGGACAAAAAAAACCTTCTTATGCCTGAAGAAGGGTGTTTATGCCCTAAAGCTTGCAAAGAACAATTTTTCCAACTACTTAGTTGGTCTAATAAAAGATACATCTACCCAAAGAACCTTGTCTGCCTACAATCTCTGGAGACACAATCCATAGTTTAAGAACTGAAATTAAGCATCACAGAGATGCTTAATGGGATCTTCTAGACTGAGCACTGAGTCCCATTGGGTAGAGTGGTTTTCTTTAATCTTTACTAACCTATACAGGATCCTCTGGGAACACCATAAGATAGGGTCCCTAATATAGTCCATGGCCTGTTGTGACCTATTTATATAAAACTTCTAAAAAAGTTACATCAATATATTGTCTCAAATAACATATAATTAGAAGTTATAATCCCTATTCCATGATTATATCTTTGAGTTTTAACATATCTTAAATTAAATATATATATATGTGTTTATTTTTAAAGAGTATCTTTAAAAAAATCAAAAAATACATTTAAATAAAAAAAGATTTAAATTAAAACATCCACGTTTTAATTTTTTTTAAATCATTGATTTTTAGCCACCCTGTAAATAAATGCAATGTATAAGTAATTTTGTATTCTGTTGTAAGCCTCTGTGAGCTTTTGTTGGGACAGGTGGCATATAAAACCAATAAACAACTAAATAATACTAATAGAAGTATCCTCTGTGCTCATTATTTAATATAATCTTTCCAATAATGTAAGTCCTTGCATTTGTTTCTAATTCTGTTTCTAGTGTTATTCATATTCAAGGGTGCACATAGGTATTACATTTAGATTGACCTAACCAGGATTAGGTCAATTTAAATGCCCAATTCTACAGGTGGGCAGAGGGCTTAAATAGCCCAAAAAAATGGCATGCCCAATCTTAAATTAGTTCAACTGAGTTAGTGCACTAATTTAGATTGAGATTGGGTTAATCCAATCTACAAAGGGATTATTAACCCAATCTTGCATATGCCTGTATGTGTTTGCAGCACAGCCCCAAGGCTGGGAAAGCTCAGATGCTCCCCTCAGCCCTGGAGCTGCACTCTTCCCACCCTCCACCAACCCTGATTGTGCTATTTTTAGCCCCACAATCCCATAGACCCCCCACCCCCGCCTCTGACAACCTCTCCTCTGGATCCACCAACCCTTTCCCACACCCTCCCAGGGATCTGCTAGCCCCACCTAGTCCCACCTGCCCCTGCTCCCACCTCAATTTACTTACTCCAGTTTTCCCGCACAGCTCCCACAACCAGCAAATGGCTGCACACACCACTCCCACTCTACATCCAGGTGGCTTAAAGTAAGCCACATAAACATAAACTAGGTATAGTGAATGACTGTATGCATCCCAAGATGTTAGGGACATTATATATAAAGTTCAAAACAGTCTGGGGTTAAGTTTTTTGACAGGTGAGCTCTTTTCTTTTAGCTCAGTCTCACTGTTGGAACTGGCCAGCCTGCTTTTGTTTTGGATCCATAAAACTAAAATCAACAGGACTTCAATAAAGAGCTGACACCTTAGGAATTCACTTCCCTTGAATGTGCCACCAAATCTGAGCCTGTTAGCCATCAAGGAACGGTGCAAGACCTTGCTTCAGCCCGAGGCTGATTTTGGTTATGCTAGGTGGTGTGTTCACATAACTTGCCTATTAACATGCCCATGGAGGCAGTAAAGTCCTTGCAGATTAACAGTGCAATGTATTTTTGCCTTTGTAAACCAACACCTCATTTCTAAGATTATATGCTGCATTCATTAGTCATTATATTCTACCATGTTTTCCCCATGCTAGTTCAACCAATTTCACTTATTCACTACAATAACATAGTGGTATCAAGTACCTTTTCCTATTTTACAAAACCTTACAGGAGTATTCCATAAATGATAACTTCCCAGACATTATAGTAGAGCGCTACCACTTTTAAATTAGACTCTGTGTTTTCCAGTGCAAAAGTGTACAGCATTCTCCAGCTGAACCAGTTTTTCTGGAATGTCAAAAGCAGATGCATCAACTAATTCTCTCAAGCTGACATTAATTTGTACATCTGCACTTTACTTTTCCTCTATTCATTTTATGGGCTCTTGCTGATTAAACTAAAATAGGTACAGATTTTGTAAGCCACTGGCAGATGTTCACTGTTCCTACTTTTTTATGATTCATGTACAACAGCAGGAACAGCCTATGTGCGAAACATGAATTTTTGTAAATTTGCCGTCTCATACTGCTCTCACAGCACCAGCTTTCTAATGATAAGATAAAAACTTGGGAGGTAAGCTTTGATTATATGTTAGCTTCTGCTGGGTCCTTCAAAACCCAGAAATGCAAAATGCAGCTTATTTTCAAAAGTTGCTGCCTGTGGTTGAGACAGATGGTTTTTGGCAATATATTCTGTTTGCCATGGCATAATACTGTAGTCAAGTGTTTGGCCTCTTATCTGTATATCAGTTGAATATCTGTGTATTGCATGAATATTATATATTTAAACTCACGCCTCAAGGCTTGTTTCATTAGGTTGTAAGCAATGTTAGAGACAGTCTTGTGTGGACTGCAAATTATGTTTGAAATTGTCCTATATTAGCATGTTTTATAAAATTTGTAATCCTTGTTGCACAGATTAGAGCTCATATTTCCACGTGACAGGCCAGATTCTGTTCCACTTATGCTGGTATAAATTCCAAGCAACTCCGTTTTCTTAAAATCTGGCCAAAGCTTTTCCAAGGAATCTACAGCAGTGAAGTGGTAATTTACAATTTGCTCTCAAACTAACCGGTTGCTTGGTTGAAATGGTGTCATAGTCAAAAACATGTTGTGGGCAGGGGAAAAGAGATCTTTTTAATATAGACTCAGCCTTGCTCTGAGCCCTGAAAAAAATGAATTATAATGGCCAGATGCAGTATGGGAACAGAGCAAGGCTGAGTTTGTGATAGCACTAGCTTCACTTTGACTTAGTAATATATCCATCTCCTAGGTCCACACCTCTTTCTCTCTTCTGTCTCTGTTGCCAATGGACATATGACTTGAAGGTGATATCCAAGTATAGGCATATTAACTATAATGGTAAGCTAAACAGCAAGAGATCTTCAGCATATTTGACATTACACACAAGGCAAAACCATGTTCAACGCTATCAAAGTTGCAAAGTAGAGCACTCAGAAGTGAGAAAATGTCAGCATTGAGGTTGCCTGTGCTACATCAATTAGTCCCTTTTGTGCATGTGTATCATGGGATAGTCTTTATTCTATGCTTGTGTACTGTCTTTCCCATAGAACCTCTGTCTCATTTAGCATGCAGAAAAAATGAATGGTGCTCACTGAATAAGCAAGAATTCAGGGTTTTTTTCCTCTGTTCAATGTGTGAATCATGCCTTGCTGTATATTATTATTCAAAACCTTCTTTCAAAACAGGTTTGTTAATTTCCTCCCAGGCTTTTTCAATGGTGCTCCTCACCGGAGCATCTGAGGTCGTCACAAATACTAATTAATTTATTTTCACAATACCCTTATTATTTCCCCAGTTTTATAGGTAGGAAATTAAAGCATATTGGAAGTACAATTCCCAATATAAATGTTTTTTTAGAATCCTAAGCATTATATAATACCATATACATTCCTAGTAAAGTTCCTACTGACTTCAGTTGCAACTGTATTTTGTCTTTTGCAAATAAGTACCCTGGTTCTCAAGTCAGGCATCCAAGGACTCAGCAGTATTCAATATCTTAATCATGAGACCTTGCTTTCTCTTCTTGCCCCTACCCCATTCTCTCCACACCTTCCAGCTTCTGTAACAAATGAGAAAAAGTTCTACTAAGAGTAGCTTTCTTTATGACACTGAAGATCATGCTATTAAACATGCCATCAAAATCTATAGACACAAGGGCCAGGTACGGACTTTACACTTTTACCAGCATAAGCGATCAGGAACCAGTCTATATCCATAACAGAACAGAAGTTTAGCACACATAGACTAGTTTAAAAACAGTGGAACCCGGTCTGAGATTTGCACCCCCCTCAGCCTCATTCCTCCTCCTGACCAAAGGGTGAATGTGTCTTCTGTACGCTACTGATCTAAACTATGCTGCTTACGGAAAACTGTGTAAAAGATCAATTCTGCCTCAGGCTTTTTGAATGTCTGTCTGTATCTAGCAAGGAGTGGCAATTAAGATTTGTATAATTCTGACATTATATAACTTTTCAGTACTTGACTTTGTAACTTATGTCAGCTCTCTGCCTATGTAGGATTGTTATATAAAATACATTTTCTAGTGTTTTTCACAGTCTACTTTGGAAGGTATCAAATGATGGAGTATCCAACTCTTCCCTTTAAAGATGTTGCAGCTTAATGTTCAACTTATTTTTTTCTTTCTCTATTTTAATTTTTTCTCCCAATTATAAACATTTTATTCTCGACAACTACTGTCTACCAATGGAGTTTGAAAACTATATATCTGTATACCATAATCATATCTTCTTCTACTTCCATTTTTTTCTTATCAGAGTTACTAAATATATCATCCTTAACTCTGAAAAATCTGCCTTAAAAGTCTTCTAAACAAGCAAAGCTCCATTGGATTTCAACAAAATGCTGTTTATAGTAAGGCAGTAGAGTCAGTCTATTAATCATTCCATAAAAGTCAAACCCTCCACCTCCCTATTAATATGTGTGCTGCTTTTGATTCACCCACAATTTCTTTATAAAAAATTGAACAGAACTGAACATTATATTCTGGGTATAGCCATCTCCCAGCTTTATTGAGAGACTTTCCAAAGCCTCCTTGTGTGATATGATGACTCTACATGCACAGTCTAAATTGCTTTGCACCAGTGTCTTACTGCAAATCATTTGCTTGCAGCTCTACCAGATTTTAAACCTGCATCTAACTTGCTATTCTCTAATACCTGAACTGAACTGTATCAAATTCATTGTTCCCTAATATCTGAACTTTTACTTTAGTAAACTAGATTAGGCCCTTAGCATCATTTGAATTGCAGTTGTATGAAGTATACTTCTATTTATTCAGCATTAAGAGCAATATCAAATCTACTTGAATTAATTTTTAGATGTTTTGCAATTATTTCCTCTTAATTTTGATCTAAGGATAGAAATTAAAGTAAAGGAATAGCAGCAGCCATGATCAGATTTTTTTTTCAAAGTTTTTTTCTGTAACATGTTCACATTATAAACTCATGCCCCTCCTTATTTGGCTTATATACTTTATGCCAAGTAAACTAATGTTTAGAAAGAATACTGCCCTCAACTGTCTTTCACTGCATCAGTTCCCACTGATTTCAAGTACTCATCACTTTTTTAAAACTAAGCCTTTTATGCTGTTGCCTGAATAAGAATCTAAGTGCCTAACTTTAGCAATATATTTTTAAACATCTTTCCCTCAGTATACAAATACTCTTTAGATTCAATCTAGCACTGTTTATCTTCTCTAATCATTGAAACAGATTTTATATAAAATATATCCTTACTTTTGTGTGCTTTCTCTTCTCTTAAAGAAGAGGGATAATCATGTCTCCATTAATCTCAACTTCTTCTAATCTGTCTTCTAAATCATATTCAAATCTTAGATGATATTTTTCATAATTATTTCAATGTTTAAGCAGTATTCTGGGAGGATGCATCTACATGTGCAATTAATACAAAGCGATAAACTCCAGAGCACTTTGAGGTGGAGTATACTATTCCTGGGTGCAGCCTCTACACATGTGCCTGGGACAGCAGCACTTTGAGCTGGGGTAGAGCAGACCTAGGCTGGCAACAGGCTGGGAGTGGGGGTGGGAAAGGGGAAGGGAATAAGCTCTGAGCTCCAGGGCTAGGGACAGACATTCAAAAAGCCTGAGCCTGTATTGATTCAACCTTTGCAGGTTAGTCTTACCTGACTCAGCTGAACTGGTTTGAAACTGGACAGACATTCTCTCTGGACTAAGGAAATACAGGCACATGCCTGCAGTGGCTCAGGCTAGAACTTGGGGAGTGCTAGAGCAGCCCTCCCTTCCCTTCTGCAGGGAGCTGAGCTAAGGGGGGTGTGGCCAGGCCCCAGCAGGAGTCTCTTATTAGGGAGGTCTGCCTGCAGGCTTCTAGGCTTTTCCGCACTGGCTGCTCAAGGGGCAGGGGTATTACTAGCACCCAGCCTGGTATTCAGTACAGGCATCTGTTAATGATATGGAGCTTTACAAACTCCCTCCCTGGTTTGTCATACTGTCTGTAGCAAACTAACAGGCGAGCAAACCAGCCGAGGGGGAGGAGCTGATAACAGTCTTTATCACCTGATTAGCAAAACAATAGCCTCTATCCATGTTACTTCAAACTTCTTAAACAGCTTACTGGCAGACCTGTTGGTTAGCTCCAAAAGCCCTAAACGGTCATTGTTCTGTCTGCCTATCCCAGTGAATTGGAGAGACACACACACAGACACCTCTAGGCCTTAGCTAGCATACCACATACTGGCTACTGTCCCTGCTGTAGCAGAGAGGAGGAAGGGAATCTCTGCTTAAGCAGTGAGTGGTGAGAGGAGGAGGAGAGGGAGGCACAGGGAAGCCAGCAGACCCTGCTGTGCCTGTAAATCTGTGCTGAGCTCCAGCCAGGGAGTGGAGGGGAGGAGCCAGCCCTGCTATGGAGCAGAAAGCCCTGCCCAGCCCAGAGAGCATACCAGGATGCTGAGGGACTCTGATTATCTTAAACCAGCAAGGGGTCTGGGACAGACATTGCATAAGCTGGTTTGAGCCAAATTAGTTAAGTCTGATACTACTTCAACCAGGTTTATCTCAAACCAGTTTCAGCCATTTTCAAACTGGTTTATATGCATTGAACATCTATTCTGTTACAGGTTTAAACCAGTTTCTGATCACTTAAACCAGTGTGTGTGTAATGTCTGTCCCTTGCCCGGACGGCAGTATTGGGTGGCAGAGGAGCTGGCTGGGGTATGAGATGGTTCTGCATGTTTGGCAACGTGATTAGGTGGCAGGTAGAGGTCTGGTCCCCTGCTGCATAAGTTGACTGGACACAATTTCTGCCCCCAGTCGTCCATCTACACATGTGTTTTGGAGCAATAAAGCACACTGCCATAAGATAGTACTGTGCTCAACAGTACTATGCTACAGTGGAGTGAATTAATTTACTGCACCCTAATACCAGCACACATGTAGACTGTTACACTTTAATGCAGAACTAATTAGTCTACTTTGCAGTAAAGCACACATGTAGATGGATCCAATTAGTACTAATATCAGGTACATTTCTGCTATTGTCAAATGCAATAATTCCTTACTGATACGCATTCTGTGATCACTGCCTATACTCAGCATTTTCTTTCCTGAACATGATGCCTGTGACCACCCTGCTTCATTTTACTTCTAATGTATAGGAAAGGAGCTATCCTTCCTTTTTCACCACCATTTTCTTATTCTTATGTCTTAACGTATTTTATTATTCCTCAGCTTTTTGCTTAGAAAGGGGCTAATCCTTGACTTGGGCTTGTCAAAGCATTTGTACTTTTGATATTTTTCTTCCATTTCTACAGTACTTTTCAAAGGTGAAGCTTAGCGGCAGGAGTATGGAAAAGTGGCATAGTCTTTGCTGTGCCTGTTTTGTACATAAATAAGATTTTGCTGTTGGACCATCTCTTTTTTAATTGCTTCCTGAAGAACGTATCTTAATCTCAGTTATTCAGTATTTGTGGTTCACAGCTATAGTTTAAGTTTGAAAGAATGTCACTCTAATAATTTAATAAACATATAAAAATACTTAATGCTTAAAGAGAGCTCTTTTTTGTAGATTTCAAAGCAGTTTACAAAGGAACTGCTTTGTAAATTACTCCTATTCTTCTGATATAAGCACCTACTAATAAGTACCTTGGTCACTTGATGTTCTACCCCATACATTGTTGTCAGTACTCCTTACACCAATGCCATGGATCACATTTTTGACAGTTAATTAGTTGTAAATATTTTACTTGACCATAGATTATGTCATTTATTGACAAGGACCTATATATTCAGTTTAGATTGGTGTTCTAACACCAATAATTATTGATATCACTTCAGTCCTGATAACGTTAAATCTGCATATCTGTGACATCTAGAGTAGGTTAAATTAACTAAACTAAATTAACTAAATTAAACTAAAGTAACCAGACAACTAAAGTAGGTTAAATTCTACCCAGTTTGCCATCAGCAGCCTCTGCAATCAGAATGAAGTAAGAATTACTACCAAAGTAATGTTAACAATGTTTATGTTTGTTTTACAGGTTGATGACCAAATGAAGTTGCTTCAGAATTGCTGGAGTGAACTCTTAATACTAGATCACATTTATCGGCAAGTGGTACATGGGAAAGAAGGCTCTATCCTTCTGGTTACCGGGCAACAAGTGAGTGTGCAGACTCAAAGGAGTATTGATGTGGGGTTTTTTTATTAATCATTTTCAAAATAGCAGGGGTTTAACTAGGTCAGAAGCACTCATATGCTCTGAAAGAGAGAGATTGGCTACAAATAATGTAGATAAAATGACTTGTGCGCTCTGTTTCTAGTCTGATGATTATAGTTAAACTTATAAAAGCAGATATAATCATAAGCACTTTGCTTTTCCAATATACTTGTATACTACTATGATTGAAAGATAGTAGATGAGAAGTGAGTGTGCAGAACTTATATTTCCTTAGGGTTAAAATGGTTTCTGACAAAAATACCCTATGCTTTAGGTCTAAGCAATTACAGTTTATTTTCCCTTGAGAACTGTGGTTTAGTCAAAATAATCACCAGCCAATTCAGAAACATTGGTATCCTGCAGGTATTACCTCAAACCTTTCTTGTGCCTTAGAGATATGTGTGGGTGTGTAAAAGAGAACAGGAAAGAGGGAATAAAGAGGAATGCACACAAATCCATGAGATAGAAATTAAACACTGACTCGGAAGCAAGTATTGTGTACTGTAATATTGCTGAATAACCTCCAAATGGTAGTGTGTCACCAGGCATCAGAAGTCCAGGTTGTCTGAAATGTAAGAGTAAATATGTAGCCAATTTATGAAATTAAGGAAACTAAGAAAAAATCCAAATAAAATAGGGAGCTTTGTATCATGTATAGTTTCCAAAAGCACAATGGACTTGACAACGAAAATGAGAACCTCATTCCTGGAAGACTTATTCAAACCTTAATGGAAAAAAATGCACAGTATCAATGAGAGATAGACTGGGTCTGTACATTTTATTCCTGATTCAAAGTGAAAACAAATGATGGTCCACTGGCATTTAAGTAGCTGCAAACAAAACTGCCTAGATTTATATGCACATGGGAAACAGCTCCTTTTTCTAACTACAGAGATACATCATGTTTGTCTGTATGCTGTATGGAATTTGCTTAGAGCCTTAGTCATAATTTTAAGAATGCAGCTATTTCCCTATGCACAGAAGAACTGTTCTAAGTATCAGAAAGTCAGAAGGACAATCGTTTAGGTTTGTGAACAGAAGATTTATCCGAAGAGGAACACATGGTTTAGAGGTTTGGGAGTATGACTGAGCTCACACAAATCTCCAGATTCTAACTCTGGCTGTGAAACTGCCTCCTCCTGAAGTCTTAGGCAAATCACTTACCCTAATGAGCCAAAACTGTGCTCCCAGTAGCCCATTTGAAGCGAAGTTAGTGGTTTTATATTGTTATTAGTGAAAGGACTCATTACTGCTTTATGACCAGCACCCTCAAATGGCTGTTAATGTTTAATAGCATATCTGATTCAGATGCTGTGCATTTCTATTTGTTAATTAAAATCTATGTGAGGTGTAGTGGAGAGTAGGCCATGAGTGCAATGTACAGTGGCTCACTCAAAGGAAAAGACATTAAATGTTGTGTTTTCTTTTGTTCTTGCTATGTGGGCTTCTCTATTCTATGAACAAATTAAGTTCAAAGAAGAGTGTTTCCCTGTTTGCCAAATAGGGATGATTATACTGACTTGTCTAACATACAGGGGATGTTGAGATCATTAATGTTTATCAAGCCCTTTCTGAACAAAAAATGCTAAGCATTATTGTGGGCATACTAACAATTTTCTGTTCCTGGGGATTGTAGTAAAATACTGCCAAATTTGTTTTCTGATTAACTTAAGGCCAGCTTTTGAAAAATTATTTAGGCAACTAATTATTGTTTATCATCAACATGTATGCATTGATTTCTGTAGGAGGTAGGCACCTAAAAAACTTCAAAATCTGTCCCTCAGTCCCTCACAGTGCATCCATTTTGCACTATAATAATTTCTTACTGCATTAGCCGCTTTTATCCTTTACTTGAAAAAATAGATGTGCATGTGCTCAAAGACAAAGCAGAGCATTCCATCACTGAAAGACAATAACAGGCGGAAGGCTATATATTAAAAGCACAGCTTACAAATCATCAGCTGTGTTTGGAAATTTTATATTTCCAGGCAGAATTATAGTCTCAAACTAAATCAAAATATGACTAAATTGGACTGATTGCATCCATTTTTGCCCCAGCACTGTCAAGCTGGTCTAATATGTCCTCCTTTCAGACCCAATTTCATGTATGCCTCTGCTAGTATTATTCATTCTGAAGTTGGTTAAAGCTCTCCAAGAGTCCTCTGCAAAGAGTTTTGCCTCATCCATTGTGCACTCTTCCTCGAATGTAACATGTTCAGAGAATAGAGAATCCCACACACCAATAACAGAAAGAAAACACAAAATTGAATGGCTTCCCTATGGATGGGGCATTGGTCACTGCACTGATTGCATTGCACTATTGGCCTAATCTCCACTGCCATCTCATATGGATTTTCATTTGCAAATAGAGACACACAGGGTGTGTCTACATGAAACGTTCACTGCACTTGACTAATTAGCTCTTCCGTAAACATACTGGCATCTACACATGCAGGACAAGTAGGCTGGAGTAAACTAATGAACTCTACAGCAAGATAGTTATTTTGCTTGCTCTGCAGCAAAGCACATGTAGATATTGATGTGGTTGGCTGGAGCACAAGGATGCTTCCGTTTGAGGGCTGTCTGCCAGCTAGCCCCAGACTGGAGCACCGTTGTGCCCCAGGCAGCCCCTCCAAAGCCCATTGAGCCCGCAGGGAGCAGCCCTAGGCCGGCAGGCTGACCCCCTGGGTCCCTTGGCGGTAAGGCTTCTCTGACCTGGTTCAACATGCTGTGGTCCTAGGTGCACATTCAAATGGCACACCTGGGAGCAATAAACTCCAAAGCAAAAAACTTTGGAGTTTCTTGCTTCACATTAATTGCTTGTGTAGATGCACCCACAGCAGCGGAATCAAATATGCTATTAAAGTCAACAGCCATTTGAAGGTGCAGGTCATAAGGTAGTAACGAGTGTGAAACCTCCCCCCCCCCCCCCCCCGGTGCAGCATAATTGGTGGGTTCTAGTCATGCATTCACATCTGACTTGAATCACTAGGAACATGGAATCAAATTCAATTCTGATGGAACTAGTCGCAACTCCACTGGCTATGCCTGCTTCCATCGGGGTGAATTTGGCTACTCTCTCAAACACAGGCGACTGGTAGGGGGAGCACAGGACGGGGCACATGCCCCCCCTGAGATTGGCCCCCAGCTTGGCACTGCTCAGGGTGGCAAACCACAGCCCCGCAGAGCCAGTCTCTAGAGAGGCCATGCAGGGCCCGCAGCAGCCACGGTTTGGGCCCACCCCCCTGCCCAGGGGGTGGAGGTAGCTTTACCTGTGTTCTGGCCAGTGGTCCACAGTTTGCCAGGCCAATGGCTTCCAGTCTGTAGTTTCTGGTCTGTAATTGTGCCCCCCCAGACTCAGGAGGCACCAGTCACCCCTGCTCTAGAGCATCAGCCTTGTAATCTTGAAATAATTATGGAAATACCAAAACTACTACAGTATATGAGTAATTTGCCATTTGTGATTTGAGAGCCTTTAATTTAAAACACCATCTGTTTAATTGAAACTCAGGAGTAAAAGTTACTCATTAAAGGAACTGTTTTACAGAGAAGCTGATGGATTAACTTAAGCATCGGGTTTAAAATATCCAGACTTGCTAGAATCAAAAGTTTGAATCCAGGCAAGAATAATGTAGCCTATTGTCCTTCTAAAACAGAAAAATTGAAACCATGACTAACTTCAGGGAAAAGATTGACTGAGGGACCAGAAGTTGAGAGACTGCTTGTCTACATTGACACTAAAGATCCTGCAATGCTTGTAAGGAACCCAGTGTCCAGCTGAGGGAACTATATCAGTCAGCCCACAGGGCTCCTGAAGGGGACAGAAAAATCAGGGACAGGGTGAATGGTGGTGTAGCTCACTGCAGTGGTGGTGTATGAAGCCCTGTTGTGAATATATGCTAGTGACAGAAGGGTAAGCAATAAGTGCTTTAATTCTTACTCTCCGGAATGTATAGCAGTTACGTTGCTACCTCTTACCTTGCCACTGGAGATGGATCTGGGTCTGGGTCTGAATTTGGTCCATGAGGACCCCTGCAGTCTGGATCCAACCTGAGAGCCAAAGGAGTTTGACATCCCAATTATAGATCAAAATACTTTCACCTCTGCTATCATGCAGCATGCTTTGAACTTACTGTTTGCTTCCCCAGTACACTCTATGGGCATGTGTAGACGAAGCAGGGGGCCCTAAACTGAAGTGGTGGGTTTTAAAAAACACCGCTTCAATTTAGGGCTGATTAAACCCCCATGTTGTGCACAAACCCCACTGACTTACCTGCCTCTCCAGCAGGGAGGGGAGGGTGAGCTGCTGGCAGGCGGAATGGTCCCTGGGCGGGGGGGGGGCTGGTGCTTCCCTCCATAGCAGCTGCAGTCCCCCACAGGGAGCACCTGCCCACAGGCACCCAGCTCGAGCAGGCCCGGGAGGCACCGCAGATATGGAAGGAAGCATGGGCCCCCACACAGCTCAGGCAGGCAGGCAGGCTCCAGGGGAGGAAAAAAAATATCAGGCTTACCGCTTTTCTTGGGCACAGCCTGCGTTCCCGGGCTGCTGCCAGGCTGCCTGCAGGGCTTCCTACAGAGCTGTGGAGCTGCATGGAGCCTGGTGCTTCACTCCACGGCTATAGGGAGTTTTAGTTTGCTGCGCCCCAAGTCATTTAAGGCTCATTATGCCACTGAATTTCCTACAGCAGCTGGAATTAATGTACAATACACCACCAAGGCATGCAAACACCAACACCATTAAAGCAGTGCAAAAGCATTTAGCCTGCTTTAAAATGTTGTGCACGCCTCTTGTTTCATCTACGCATGCCCTATGGTAACCCTCTGCCACTGTAAAACTGAAATATGAAGCCTACATCACAGGATCTTTATTTTATGTTTGGAAAACCTTTTGCATTTTATGATAGAAAAGAGCTATTGAAGTTATTTATTTATTTATTAACAACCTTGCTGTTATTGATATTACTACAAACAAGATTACAGCGAAACCTTCCAGAGCAGGGTTTGTTTCTGGATGTCACACATTTTAAATTCAAGCCGGGTCTTTGATAATCCAAGTCCTATATTATTTTGTAGAAATTAAGGGCTCAATTACAAGGTGAAAAATCTGATGGAACCCATGGCCTTCCTCCTTAAATCCCTGCTCAAGAACTAGTCATACTCATAGCCCATTGTTCTCTCCTGCAAAGGTCAGGGGAGAAATAGAGTGAACAAGAATTATAACAGCACCCAATTCCATGCAGCAAGCCAAAATGGCCCAGGAGCAGGAAGCAACCTCTGTAACTCCCAGCAGTACTGAATCAAATACAATAACTCTAGGTGTTCCCATTAGGTTGCCATACTTCATGGAGCTGTGCCTCTCTTCAGCCATTATTTAGCCACTGAGGAGAAAAAGTGCAATCAGCAACAAAGAAGTAAGCACTGGGCCTTACACATAAATACTTTATTTTGTTTTATTTTCATTTATTTGGCTGGAATTTAAAAAATGAAGCTCTTTTGTGCACTTATTTGCAGAAAGCAGTTTTTCAACTCATTACAACTCTTCAGCAGTTCTTCAGAAATTGGTTCCTCCCTGTGCTACACATTTCATTTTCTGCACTAAGTGACGCCCCTCAGCAATAGTAATTACCATTTCAAAAGGAAATAAAGTAGCACACGTACATTTTACAACTCTCCAAATTTCATAGTAGAAAACAACCAAAGAATGATTTGCTTTGTAATAGTTAACTGGAAATCATAACCAAATTGGTTCTGAATGTCATATTTCACAAGCTAACTATGTGGTATATGATGGCAACAATTCCTCCTAGTTAGAGAAACTTTAATTCTCCAAGATTAAAAGCAGCACTTTGCTGTATTTTCTACACTAACAGTATGCTGCCATCTTTCCTGTATCCAGGACTCAAAAAGACTGATACATTACAGATTGGTACAGAATACCATTGTTCTTGCATTTTGCTGCAGTAGTCAACACATACCACTTGACATATAGTCCAGGCTGCCCATATGTGAGTCATTCATTTTGCTCTTATCCGCATTTGGTTCATTCTTGCTGCAAAATTCTTTCTACTTAGTATGGCCAAAGCAATGCAGATAAAATAACCAGCCTGAATTTTTACCTAAAGCTCAGGGTTATTTGAGGTTATATTCTCACCCTATTGACTGTCAATATTTGTTTGAAACACACCACATGGTTGCATGTTTCTAACTAAGTTTGTAATGCAGAAGGTAGATACAGAGATGGGCTATAATTGAAAACCCAAATCTATAAATGTCCACAAGTTTTGGAACAAATTTAAATCTGAATTTCAATGTAGATTTGAATTCTGTAGTTTAATCTTAAATCTAGATGGAAGATTTTGCAGATCCTTTTCAATTCTCCTGTGTTTTTCAGTGTTGTTGTTTTGAATTTGCAGCTTTGTTTTCTTTTCTTTATGCTGCTACCATGGTATCTCTGCTATATATCTGAAATATATTACTCTTTACCTTATGTTAAGGATTCCCATCTGCACTTGCAGTGCAGTTTCTCAATTAATACATTTCATGTGCTTAAGGCAGAACTTTTGAACTAACACCATATGTCCCATTACTGTGCAATATGGATGTGTGATTTTGCTTTGGAGCAGTCCACATTATCAAAAAAAAATTAGGCCTGAATGAGAACTAAGTGATACATAGACCTTATTTTGGCAATCTAAAAGGGATGAATGTCACCACTACTTTATTAGAGAAATAGAATTTGCAGCCAATATTTTATGATGGAATCTAACACAATAGCTATTGTCTAGGGCTGTCCGAAGCTTTGGTCCCTGATTTAATTCGGCAGAGATTCAGCCTAATTCGGTGGCCGAATCTCCAAATCCAAATAAAATCAGAGGACCTTTTAATCTCTCCGAATCGAATCAGAACCCTCTGAAACAGTTCGGAGAGATTCAGAAAGATTCAGTGATTTGGACATAGACACAGCTTTAAATGTTCTTTATACATACCTCTAGGTAGCAGGTGGCTTGTAAACATTGTGATGATGGGGCACATGGAGTGTCCCACAGGAGTGCGGGGGGCTCCCCAGCATGCTCGACAGCAAACCTGGAAGTGGACCATAAGCACTTCTGGTCCACTTCTGGGTCCGCTAGAGAACATGCGGGGGCCCCCCCTGCACGCCCTCCTGGCTCAGTGCCTGGTGCCTCCTGGATATGGGGGGACACCAGGGGTCCCCCCACAGCCAATTGTTGAGCTGAGGAGGTGTGGGGGGCCCTCCAAAGCACTTCCAGGTTCGCCACTGAGCACGCGCCCCCCCCCCCACGCACTCCTGTGGGACACTCCATTTGCTCCAGCATTGCAGTGTTCACGAGCCATGCCTGGTACCTTGAAGTATTTAGGAAAAACATTTAAAGCTGTGTCTATGGCCAAATCGCTGATTCTCCAAATCAGCATCGAATCTTCAGATTTGGATTTGGCCGAATAAAATCGGGAACACTGATCTGAATCAATAAATTGAATCAGGGCAGGGGGCTGGACTCGATGATCTTCCGAGGTCCCTTCCATCCCTAATGTCTGTGAAATCCGGGCCAAATCCAAATCTGAATCGAATAGGGCCCATTTCACACACCCTTACTCTTGTCATAATTTATATGTAAAGCAGGCAATGGTAATGATAATTAGGTTTTCATAGATTTCATAGACATTAGGGCTGGAAGGGACCTCGGAAGATCATCAAGTCCAGCCCCCCGCCCAAAGGGCAGGAAGTCAGCTGGGGTCATAGGATCCCAGCAAGATAAGCATCCAGTTTCATCTTGAAGGTGTTCAATGAAGGCGCTTGAACAACCTCCGGTGGCAGGCTGTTCCAGACCTTGGGGGCTCGGACAGTAAAGAAATTCTTCCTTATGTCCAGCCTGAAACGATCTTGTAGTAGTTTGTGACCATTCGACCTCGTCATCCCTTGGGGTGCTCTGGTGAACAAACGTTCCCCCAGATACTGGTGGTCACCCCTGATAAACTTGTAGGTGGCCATCAGATCACCCCTGAGCCTGCGCTTTTCCAGGCTAAAGAGCCCCAGGGCTCTCAGCCTGTCATCGTAGGGTCTGCTTCCCTGACCTCTGATCATGCGCGTGGCTCTTCTCTGGACTCTCTCAAGCTTCTCCACATCCTTTTTGAATTGTGGAGCCCAAAACTGGACGCAGTACTCCAGCTCTGGCCTCACTAAGGCCGAGTACAGGGGGAGAATGACGTCCCGGGATTTTCTTGAGAAGCATCTATGGATGCAAGCCAGCATTTTGGTCGCTTTACTAGCCGCAGCATCGCATTGCAGGCTCATGTTCATCTTGTGGTCAATGATGACCCCCAAGTCTCTTTCTTCCATAGTGCTAACCAACATAGCACTGCCGAGCCTATAAGGATGCTGCGGGTTTTTCTTCCCAAGGTGGAGAACCTTGCATTTATCGGCGTTGAACACCATCAGATTCTCGTCCGCCCACTTGCTGAGCCTGTCCAGGTCAGCCTGGATCACCCGCCTGTCTTCTGGTGTGGATGCTTTGCCCCAAAGTTTGGTGTCATCTGCGAACTTGGCCAGTCCGCTTCTGACTCCAGTGCCCACATCATTAATGAAGATGTTGAAAAGTATGGGTCCAAGGACAGAGCCCTGGGGGACCCCACTGGTCACAGGACACCACGATGAGTGACTTCCATCAATTACTACCCTCTGGGTCCGACCCCGGAGCCAATTTTCCAGCCAGTGGATCGTGGAGGACCCAAAGCGACAATTGGCCAGTTTCTCCAAGAGACGATCATGGGACACCAGATCGAAGGCTTTTCTGAAGTCAAGATATATGACATCAATCTCATCTCCCTTGTCCAGGTGATAGGTCACCTGGTCGTAGAAGGAAATGAGATTGGTCAAGCAAGACCTACCCGCAACAAACCCGTGCTGGCTATCCCTTAAGATGTTGGCGTCGGCCAGTCCATTAAGGATGGCCTCCTTAATAAACTTTTCTAAGATCTTCCCCGGGATAGAAGTCAGGCTGATGGGCCTATAGTTAGCCGGATCCACTTTCCTCCCTTTCTTGAAGATAGGCACCACATTGGCCTTCTTCCAGTCTTCGGGCACTACACCAGAGCGCCAAGAGTTTTCAAAGATCCACGCTAGAGGCTGTGCTATGATGCTCACCAGCTCCTTGAGTACCCTGGGGTGAAGATTGTCAGGGCCGGCTGACTTGAAGGTATCCAGCTTCTCAAGATGTTCCTTCACAAAGTCAGCATTAATGGAGGGCAGGGGATCACCCTCACCCGGACTTCCCGGCCCTGTAGCGGGCACGGGCGTCCCATGGGGCTGATGAAAGACCGACGCAAAGTACCTATTTAATAGGTTGGCTTTTTCCTGGGCGTCAGTTGTCAGTTGCCCCATCTGGTTCAGCAGGGGTCCAACGTTGCCCCTGCTTTTCCTCCGGCTCCCCACATATCTGAAAAAGGACTTTTTATTGTCCTTGATGCTCAAAGCTAGCTGGAGTTCAGTTGCAGCCTTGGCTTTCCTGGTCTGCTCCCTACAGGGCCGGACCAGTGCAGAATAATCCTCCTTGGAGGTGACTCCCATCCCCCATCCTTTGTAGGCCTTTCTTTTTAGCCTCAGGAGGTCTGCTAGGTCCCTGGAGAGCCAGGGGGGCTGCTGTGCCCTCTTGCTGCCTTTCCTCCAAGATGGAATAGACTTAGTTTGTGCATGGAGGATCGCTCCCTTGAGGAGCAACCACTCTTCTTGAACTCCCCTCTCCCTGCAGTCACAGTCCCTTAGGGCCTCACTGACAAGCCTCCTGAGCTTGTCAAAGTCGGCTTTCCTGAAGTCAAGGACTTCCGTGTTGCTGACTGACTTGCCAGCTTTTCGACGGATGGTGAAGGTCATCAGCTCGTGGTCGCTGTCACCCAGCTTCCCATCGATCACTAGGTCACCGACTAGGTCATCCCCAGTAGCCAGCACCAGGTCGAGCAGCGCTTTGCCTCTCGTTGGCCCATAGACTTCTTGAGTCAGGTAGAGGTCATCCACGCACGAGAGGAAGCTCTGCGACCGCTCAGATTTTGCTGAGCGATCCTCCCACGAGATGTCTGGGTAATTGAAGTCACCCATGACAACCATGGTCCTGGAGCAAGCTGCCTCAGCCAGTTCCCGGGCAAACTCCTGGTCAAGCTCAGGACTTTGGGTGGGAGGTCTGTAATAGACTCCCACCATTGTGTCCCCTGTGCCGTGTTCCCCACGGATTTTAACCCAGAGGGTCTCCAGCCGTCCACCCTGGTCGCCAATATTGGCTTGCAGGGACGCGTAGCTTTCCTTAACATAGAGAGCTACACCCCCGCCCCTTTTCTCTACACGATCCCTCCTGTACAGGGTATAGCCATCTATCCCCGTGATCCAGTCATGGGTGGAGTCCCACCAGGTCTCCATTATCCCTATGACATCATAATTGTTTGCACTGAGCAGGAGGATGAGCTCCTCCTGCTTATTCCCCAAGCTCCTGGCATTAGTGTACAGGCAGGCAAGTGCCCCCTGGGGGGCTCCTTCCTTGCCCACAGATTTTACCAGGGCTGGGGCCGGGGTGGGCTCCCTTGAGTGCCGTGATCCGCTGGCTTTGCAAGGATCGCTCAGCGGGCCAGCAGTGGCGGTAGTCCCCCCATCCCCCAGCAGGCTTAGTTTAAAGCCCGGTGGAGCAGGTCAGCCAGTCTGGCTGAGAAGAGCCTCCTCCCTAGGGGAGAGAGGTGGAGACCATCTCTTCCCAGCAGCTCGCTGCCTCTCTCGCCAAAGAGGGGGCTGTGGTCATGAAAGCCAAAGCCTTCCTGACGACACCAGCGCCGCAGTCTTTGGTTGACCACATAGATCCTCCTGTCCTTCTCAGCCCATAGCCTGAGACTGGGAGGATCGACGAGAACACCACCTGTGCCCCCAGACCCTTAAGCCCCGCTCCCAAATCCCTGTAGCGCCTCATGACCTGTCTGGGAGTGCTCCGAGCCGTGTCATTGGTGCCTACATGAATGAGGAGCATGGGATAGTGGTCTGTGGGTTTAAGGAGCTTGGGGATCCTCTCCGCAATGTCCCAGATGCGGGCCCCTGGGAAGCAGCAGACTTGCCGGGCTAAGGGGTCGGGGTGGCAGATTGACCCCTCCGTCCCCCTCAGGAGGGAGTCTCCCACAACAAACACTTTACGTTTTGTCTTGGGGAGAGCAGGGGCGGGAGCTGCAGTTAGGCCCATGTTGCCTGTGGGGGCCGGCAACTCAGCAGGCTCTGCTGGGGCAGCAAGAGGTGTGTACCTGTTGCTCAGTTCTGGTGGGGGAGAGGCCTTGGTGCGGTGGGCCTTAGGGCCCTTGACCACCTTGGTCCATGCCCCTGGCTGGACACAGCAGGAGGTCCCAGAGTCCTCCTTTGGCATGGAAGGAGACTGTGATCTACCCTCCGCCTCCCGGGGCTGAAGGGCCTGGCAGTAGGAGTCTATCTCCTGCTTGCAGTCCCTGATGGCACGCAGTCTCTGGACTGTGGCCTGGAGCTCCTCCAGCTGGCGCACCAGAGACCCCAAAATGGAGCAGACCCCGCAAGGGGAGGCCACCATGCTCCCAGGCCCCAGAGCCTGGAAAAGGGACAGGCAGCCCCCGCAGCCGAGAGCCAGGGGCTCCGTCTGCGTGGAGCCTGGAACCGGGGGCTCCGTCCGGGTGGCCGTCTCTGAGGTGCCAGAGGGGGGGGCCGCGGAACCCGAGGGGACCCTCGGGGTGCGGCGCGTGCCCATCTGTGTCATGCCTCTGGTAGGCTGGCTACGGCTGGGGCTGTCTACCTTGGGGGGTGCGCAGGCAGGGTCCGGCGCCCTCCCGCACACCCTCCCGCGCAAACTCCGTGCTAACTCATGCGCCGGCAGAGAAGTGCGCCTGTTTACGCAGCCTGTTCACGCGGCTCCGGTCGCGTGGCTCCCTGGAGGGCTGGGCGAAGTAGGGGCCTGGGCGGGGCTTGACCCGGCCTAGCTCTACTCAGCCGCCGCCTCCCACACACACACTAAGGGGTTAGTCCCCTCTCTCCACGGGCCCCGCTTACCCTGGCTGTGCTGGGGGTCAGCGGGGGGCTCCGCGGCTGCTGGAGGGTTTCTGGGGGGCTTTGGGGGAGCGGGGGCGCAGCGAGCTTTCACCTGCGTGTCTCTCGCCGCTCCCGCGTCTAACCGTTTTGCATAAGTTTGTATTGTCATTGACCAACATACTCCAAAAATACTTGCAAACAACAAAATGATATTTCTCCTTTGCTTTCTTATTAACTTTATGACAAGAACATATTGCAGTCAATGCAGGTTATGATGCATGAGTATATTTTAAAATGGCAATAGCATAGAGAACATTTGGTATTAACTGGTATAAAGGATCCAGTTCCTTTTGTCTCATCCTTACCAGGCAAAAAGATGAGAGGATTTGGCTCAAGATGAATACAAACAATGCTAAGCACCCATTGCTTTATTGTTCAATTTGGAGGTATCTTGTGTTCATGCTTGCACATTTCTAACCTAATCTAGCAATGTTGGACAAACAAGAAGGGGGCAAAACAGAATATTAACCTACGCATTCAAACCAAGATTAGGTTTGATTTTAATAATCTTTTGTCTGTTATGATGAGACAGTGTTTGCTCCTTCTAGCTGCACCAAATCTTATCAGTGAAACTTGAAGCTACACAAAATACACTAGACTACAGGCTTAACATGTTCCCAGTACTGTACAGGTTTGTTGAAATATTCATTAAGGTCCTGAACTTTTTAAGCAATTCTGGACACAGGTTAGAACAAACTTCACTCAATTAGTGATGGCTTTACAGATTTATACATTTCAGTACATGACCAACTTAGCATGAAGATATCAAGTTTAAACATAAAACTCAGAACATAAGGATGCAGGTCATCACAGAAAAGATAGCCCCTTCCATGAATTCCTGTGCAAACACAGTGCTAACCCTAAGGCACATTTAGACATCAGCTTGCTGAACCTAGTCCTCGCTTGAAAATAAAGTGAAGCTGGAGTGACTCATGCAGGGCGCAAAAGCCTGGGCACTGTATATGGAGACACCGAGCTGCCCACATACCAGTGTCCCCCTCTCGGCCTTGCTGGTTTAATCCAAAGGAAAGGCAGGTGCCAGTATGTTTGGAACCAGCTTGGTTTCAGGAGCTGCAGGAGCAAAGATCATCCATTTGCCCATCTATCTGGGTTTCACTCCTAGACTGGCTGCCAACCAGAGTTAAAGAGCCTGGTCTATCCTATCATGGAGCAGATTTCAGTTCCACAACTTTTTGGCAGGATTTCCTTCACCAGGGGTAAAACTAGTAGCACCTCGAAGGTGCTAATGGACAAGCAGTTTGGTATCTTCGTGATAAGGTTGCCACAAGGATGATGCCAGTAGAGGTCACATATCAGGTTCCAAGATCTTAGATAAGCAAATGGTAGGAATATCTCAGAGGCAGTATCCTCTGCTGCTGAATGGAGAGAAAATTGCATCACACACTAGAAAATCCTTGGGCCCACTGAAATAGTTCTACTAATAAGATCCAGAGAATGATACACCTCGCCTGCCCCCCTCTACCACTCCATTGTGGATGGAGATTTATAACAATATAAGAAAAAGGGTAGTGACAGGGAAAATATTGAATCCTTGGAGTTAAAAGGATGGCCCCCTCCCTACATACTACTAGTGGAAAAATAGTTTTTTAGCATTGCCATAGTGAGTTAGCATCTTGTCTAACTATTCAGAAAAGATTCTGTCACAGACCTAAACTTGACTGAAGTTTGTGGCTGTTCTAACTCAGGATTTTGATTCCTGGCTATCTCCAATTAAAAGCATAGATTATACTCCAAGAGGGGCATTCATGCTCTTCCTACACTGATTTAAAAAAGGTCTCAAAATGGAGTCTGATGGTATAAAATGGTCTAAGGCAAGTTAAGGATAAAGTGGCCACTTTAACTATCATTTGTGCTGATATTGTGTGTTAGTCAGAACTTGTAGGTTACCTTAACATATTTATAGTATTATTAATTTGTGGAACTACTATTATAGAAATTATATATTAATAATTAAAACTACCGTCTATACAGCATCTTGAGATTACTTTCCAATAATAGGTTCTATAATGTAAAAGCAAATCAGTTATCACAGTAAACAGTATAGCCCAGTACAGGAAACTGCAGTTCATTCCTATCTTAATGTACTACTGATCTTTAAACATAAGTTAGACAAAGTAAATACTGCACTTTGAAGTGTTATCAGTTTTACTATTTGCATAGTATAGCTAATTAGGAAACAATAACATCGTCCTAGGGGAAAGGCACACTGGCAACTTAATTCATTATCTTTTATTATTGTGTATCATGTTAAAATGACAGACATCTTATACTGTTTAAGTCATCACAATTTTAATTAATATAACTAAAACAGACTTAACTATACCTGCTCTCTTTGCCCATGCTGAGCCCATCTCAATTTAGAAACAACAAAAGTAGCTTTTAAAGTGCTTTTCTATATTTGTTTAGCAATGTAATAGAAACGTTAATACAAGTTATATATGGGAAGACTGAAATGAGTTAGAAATAGTACAAAAAAGTTCAAAGTCCATAAAAGTTCAACAGAACATAGAAAGTCTCATACTTGAGCAAACAATAACTTGTGAAAGAAGAAATTGTTATTCTTTCTGTTTACCACATGGTATTGCTTGCTTCAGAGAAAGGAATTTCTTGCCCATTTCACCCAAAATTCAAATAGGAGTCTAATTTACCACATGGGCTATGAATTAAATGTCAGTAACTTGAAACAGAATTGCTTCAGCCAATCAGTGTGTTCATTCACTGCATGTTTATTGACATAGAACTGGAGCTTTATTTCTCAGTTATGCAGTTCCTGGGACTGAAGAGAATGTAATTCAGTGGTACAGTCAGTACTTGATAAATAAGAGCCTTAGTCATTGTTAAAGGACAGAAAAGTGATTATGCAAATCAATGAACTATGATTGGTTCCTCCACCACAACCATTCATCCTCAGCAAACATGACCACTTCTCAACTTAAACTTCCCCCACCTTTCTATGTACACACTCCCCACTGCACCTTTTGTGTCCTCCCACATGTTAAATACAATTTAACCTAAAAATGAATTATGTTTAGGGTCGAGAAATGATGGACCTTTACACTGTAGGTTTTGTATGCCTTTACACTGTGGGTTTTGTAACTGGGTATAGAGAGAGAGCTACACTGCAGTGGCATCCTTTGGGTTGACTCACCCAGTTAACTCGGTAGTACTCGGTAGTAGAGTGCCTCAGAGTTCTAATAGTTCAGGATAGAGTTCTGTGTTTTAAACAAGGTTTGCCCTTAGTTCTTCCAAACTTTCCTTGATGTCAGTGTGAACTTAATGTGAGCAAGGACTTCACGGTTTGGCTGCATCTTTATTGATTGCCAGCGATTACTTGATATCTGACTTTTTATATGTGTTTTTGCTACTTGTCAGATACTAGCCAAGTATTCACGGTCTTCATAAGCAGTCAACACACTCTTTAGTCAGGGTACATGAAAATGCCATCCTTAACTATCTACATATGGATTTAGGAGCTTAACTTTAAGAACCTAGTTTTGAAAAGTTAGATCATCAAGCCATCTTTTACTGTACTAAAAACTATTGTATAATAGAAAGTCATCAGTCTCGAGGCAAAAATCCTCACTTGGTTTTGTCAGGGTTTGGGCTTAATTAACCAAAATTAATAGTACAGTAATTAATTAATGGCCTATTAAGTTGTGCTTTTCAGTATGAAATTACAGCTTATCTGCATTTCTGGTTACATATTATTTATCCTTTTAATCCCATGTTATGTGGAAGGTAAAGGTGCCATTACAGCATTAGTATTAAATTGGGGGCTGGGGTGGCATGGGCACTAAGGCACCCAATTGACAACCCAGAAGTCGCAAGTTTGAGGACATACTGAAGGCGTGGCCCTGTCAGATACCAATGAATCTGTGAATTTTACTAAATACCTTGTCACAAGGACATGAAAAAGGAAGGTATTAAATTCTGTGAGCTAGTATCAGCACATGGATAAAGCAGGCAGAACAACATCACACTGCTTAATGCAAACACTTTCTCAGAATAGACATTAACTGAGGCTTTTTCATGCATAGTTGACTTTATATAAACTGATTGACACCTTTGGGGGTCGTCTTTCCACCGACTCATAATTTTGCTCACTCTTGAAAAAGGCTTCTGTACACCCAGTATTCTCTAGTTAAAGCTGAAAATTCAACTCATCATATTTACACAATAAAAAAAATCCATTCTGCCTTGTTTTTAATTGCAAATACTACTCAAGGGACCAATTCTCCTGCTTAGGAGGCAGCCCTGTGCCTTCTACTAGAGAACCAACTGCAGTCAATTATGGTAATGAAATGTCAATAAATATAAAAATTTAATACAGTCTGTTCTTGGTGAGTGGCAGATGAGGACTTGCCTCCCAGACAAATTTGCTGTTGCTGCAAATATTAAATGCACCTGAAAGAGGAGCGGGTTGCCTGAGAGCTCTCCAGTAGAGGGATGGTGGGAGATACAGACACCTATTGGGTTTTCCCATTATGGCATAATCGCTGCAGCAAGGCCAGTGATGTTCTTGACATCCATCCAAACATCTTAACTTATTATTATGAGGTGAAGATCAGATTTTCCTCACAAAGCATTTAAAATTGGTACCTCATTGAGGGACATATTTCCCTAACAAAGCAGCTCAGTTATAAAAAAGGAATTAAGTTACAAATGCGATGATTTAGCTGTGAACTGTTTCACAGAAGAAAGTAGTTGATATGTCATTATTTCTAAATGATTCATCTGATAGATGTCATTTGACTATGCTATCATCACAATGCCTTACAATTTATATTAATGGCTAAAGAAAAAGTAGTTTATGAGGGCAAGCTTAGCTTGGAGGCTGAAATCATGGGACTCCTGAGATCTAAATCCTATTTCTGTCACCATCTCATTTTATGGCATCAAACAAGAAATTTAAATTCAGTGCCTCAGTTTCTTTAGGTGTAAAATACAAAACAGTAATACATCTCAGAAGACACATATATTCCATAGAGTGCAATGGCCTTAAGCATGAAGTGAAGAGCTTCACTGAATCACAACAGTAGTATTTCTTGACATCCATCCAAACATCTTAATTTTTCATGCACAGTTGACTTCATTTAATCAATGTAATGCATATTCAAAGTTTTGATTATGGTAAATAACATATAAACACAAAGCATTATAAAGGAGAAGGATATATAACCATGTATGTAATAAAGGTTCCTTTTAACCCTTTTTAACTCTTTTATTTTTCATATGAAATTAGGCAGGTTGTCAGTCTTGTAATTATTCTTTTTTAATTTTGAGCCAAACAACAGTTTTTTAAGAAAGTTGTATCATTCACTTCTGTGTGCTCTGAATAAGACTGGCCTCATTCCTGCTTTATTCCTGTATGAGGAATCAAGTCAACTGGAATTCAACAAACTCAATAGGACTCCACTGGATTTTGTGTAGGGATAGAGAAAGAACCACCCCACTGCTAGAGACTTATCTGGAACTACAGGTGTGCCTTCAGTTCAAGGACCATTTGTAGAAATTCCAGTATATTGGACTACTACCCTTGAATATTACCACTTCTTTCTGGGAAAATAAACTTAGACCAGGCCTCTTGCAATCTACCAATATCCTCCAAACAAACTACCAAGATGGCATATCTATACCTCAGTGGCAGCATCTCTGACATGCTTAAGACCAGTCACTACAGATGACTCCAAAACAGCCTCCTCAGTGCATTTTCCAGTTTGGAGTGCATCAATGGGAGAGGGTAGGCAGGACATGCTTGCAGCCCCTCA